>NC_140175.1:34444575-34750399 GCF_963971535.1 Notolepis coatsorum
TCTCTCTCTCTCTCTCTCTCTCTCTCTCTCTCTCTCTCTCTCTCTCTCTCTCTCTCTCTCTCTCTCTCTCTCTCTCTCTCTCTCTCTCTCTAGTATCTACAAAACTGAATCCATGATGATGCGGGACGAATGACACGGATTTCATGGGATGGACTATAGGAGTGTTTTTTTTTTATTACAGTACAGTAACTAATGTATTTGCCAGATGAGGCTGTTCTTTAAAAAATAAAAAATAAAAAATGAATCCTCTTTTTCTCCGCCTGATTTTCAATTTTTCTCCCCATCCCAATTTAGTCGTTATACCAATTTCCCCCCTCCCCTACCTGGTTGTTGTGCGCATGTTCCTCCTACTGGTCGGTACAAGGGAACCCTGAAGTCCACCACATGCTTCCTCCGACACATGTGGAGACAGCCAGTGGCTCTTTTTCCACTTGGCAGCGAGGACTCTCATTGGTGAAGCGTAACGCGTGGGAGGTCACGTTGCCCTCACCATTTCCTGCCTTTCGCTGAGCAGGCGCCCAGACCTGACCTGTAGGCGTCGCTGTCCACAACGCCAGATTACCACCCTCGACTTCCCTCCCCCTAACTCAGCCAAACGAGTTAGTATGACGACCGGCCCAAGCCGCAGGGCAATGCTGACTCCGGGAGTCGAGACCGCAGCCTCTTGCATTGGTGACGAGCGCAATCTCCGCTACGCCACCCGACCGCCGGATGAGGCTGTTCTAACACTGAGCACCCCTGCTGTGTTCATCTCCACACAGTCCTGTCATGAAACAACCACGACAGCTTACTTCATAGACCCTGTATCATTCTAATAACACACTATCACCAGAGAAAACAAATCCCTCTTCCTCTCCTGTGAGTTTCAGAATCATGTGAGATTTAAAAATGTTTGGCCAAAATATGTATTGTCCCTTTTTGTATTTCAAACGAGCCACAAATGCCTTCCTCCGAAAGCCTTTTTCCACCAGGTTCTACTGGCAAAAATGAAACCATATATAGGCCGGAAGAAAGCAACGGCAGAGCCATTAGATGTTCGCGTTGAGATGAATGCAGCAGGTGGCCTTTAAAGCTCTAATCCGTGATGAGAAGAAATGCCACCCATATGGTTGAGTGAGATAATCTAGTACCTCTGTAGCACTTGTCTTCTCGCTCTGCCTCCCACGCATCCTGAACTCACGCATCCCCCAATTCCAAAAAAGGAGGTGGACTCCCGCTGCCGTGCCTAGGGGGTGGGGGTGGGGGGGGGGGTTATAACGTCCCGCCGGGCCGCCGTATTCCTCCTCATCATCGCCGTCTTTATTTATGCGCTCATTTGCCGCTGATACATTGATCCCAGCTGTTGCCCGTGCACGCCATTTAGTCCAATCAAAATCTCCCACTTAATAAAAGATGGGGGAGGGGGGGGGGGGGGTTGATCTAGCACGAGCAGCTGGCATTGCGGTCCTGTCAGCCGCGCGGTGCGGTTTGCTTTATCTTCCTCGCCGCTGGAGATGCGTTTCCGAATGTGCGCCGACACACGCGGGTACCAGACAAGTCCCCATGCTGCTGTTGGTGCAGGCTAATAGGAGTCTGCACCAGATGAATTGATTCTGGGAGTGGGTGGCTGGGGGGGGGAAGTTACCATCCAGTAGTCATTTACAGCGGCTGTTCCCACTTTGCCACCTGAGATCCGTGGACTATGAAAATGGGATAGAGTGAGGGGTGAAGGAGCGAGCGCCGCGGCCCAGGGGAGCTGTACGCTATATACGCCTGGAAGGTTGATTGACTGAATCAAATGAAGGTGGGATAAGGTGAACCCGGGGTCAGGATTAGGAAACCTGGGGATCGGATTACACCTCATGTTTTCCTCCTAATGCCACAGATAAGACCGGAGCTAGATACGGTATTCAGGCATAGCTATTTTGGGCCACGGCTGCAGACTAATACGTTGCCAGTCAGCAGTTGAACCTCAAAGAATGCCAAACATCTGCGCATTCAAGAGGCTTAATGTATGGAAATACTGACCTATGGGGTAGTGTGTGTGTGTGTGTGTGTGTGTGTGTGGTGTGTGTGTGTGTGTGTGTGTGTGTGTGTGTGTGTGTGTGTGTGTGTGTGTGTGTGTGTGTGTGTGTGTGTGTGTGCAATAACTGCAACTCCAACAATATGACAGAAATTTGCTGAAGGTTGGTTAGAAGTCAGAGGGGGAAGTATTTCCGGAAAAACCGAGCTTCTCAGCATCTTCTCTGCTGTCGCAACACCTTTGAATAAAGATATTATCCGTGGCAATACCCTGGGAGACAATGCTCTGCTCTCTCTTAGATCACAGCTCCGAGTTGAAATTCCATCAGGCAGTTGCGCTGTCAGTCAAGTGATGGACGCAACGGCTAACGCGAACAGCCTAGAGGAGGTGTAGCAGATTCTATCCGACGCTAGTCTTTGAGAGGTAATGCGTATATTGGGAAAGTTGGTTACCTAGGGAAATTACGATCAAAGCAGAAATGGCAATTAAGCTATACTTACCTATAATGGGATTTGATTTGGCTCACAGTCTGATCTGTTTGAAACAGCTGCAGTACTTGCCCTGGCATCAAACGCATGCTGAATTGAATATTAGCGATCTGAAACAGGCCAAATAATAAATACTGACAAAGGTAGAGACGGAACACAGCCGAGTTTACACCAAACACGCTTTGTAGGGCGAACGTGTTCTGACAGTGGAGCGGCACATGCAGCGCTGCTTAATAAGTAATGAAGGTCGGTTTGAGCCACTTCCTGTTTACTTCCTGGAGGGGATGGGACGGACGCACCGGAGGGGATACAGGGAAGAGACAGCTGTAAGGTCATGTGAGTCCACTCCTCGGTTGGCAGATAGACACTGAGAGCACTCCGAAGAAATGTTTCGTCCACCTCTGCCCGGGATTAGGGGTGTGAGGTAAACACACAGGCGCTCCAGCTGGGGGGGAAAAGCGTCTGGTAAGCTTTGAGAAAAAACCCTTCTAAGCCCCTGTGGTGTCGGGATAAACAGGTACAAGCCATTGAGAGACGGCGCTCCACGCACGGCATCCGAAACGCATCCGAAATAGACGGGGCCGGGGCAGAACAGAGAGAGGACCCGGGGGCCAGGGAGCCAAGGCCCTCTCTCCTGGGGGAGCCGAAGGGATGGAGAGAACGGGGGGGGGCCCGGATAGCTGAAAAACGTCCCCTAATCTCCCCTTCGGAATTCCAAGCCAGGCTTGCGGGGACACGGGCGTGGCTCGTATTCTTAGCAAGGGAGGACAGGTGGAGGGGAGGGTGGACTCCTGGCCAGTGCCAAGACAACCAGAAGCCATTGTTATAAGTGTAGTTGTGGGAAGACCCTGACGTTATTATCTAACTAGCAGAGCATCAAATGTACATGTGGAACTGCATAATGTTCCAAGCAGAGAAACTGGAAACGATAATTAGTTTGTTTGTTTATTTTCCTTTTTCTTTACACCCAGAGCTAGAGTCCTTCTTTTCCTTTGCTGAACTTTCCCACAGTCATTTCAAAATATTGTAATATGAAACAGCGGGGCTGAGTATCATGAAAATGATTCCTCTCGTTTCGTACACACAGGCGTCTCTTTATTTTTAACTGTATTATGTTTTGATTCATTTCAATTGCTTGCCTTGCCTCAGTCAATTTACATGTGGAACTGCATAATGTTCTAAAGGACACGTTTGGCACGGCTAAAGTATGGCTAACACGGATTGTTATAGACAATTTAAAAATGCATGTACCGTAGCAAATCTGTTAACGTGTAGTAATTAAGGCTGTCAATCGATTAAAATATTTTATCTGATTAATCGCATGATTGTCCATAGTTAATCATGATTAATTGCAAATTAATCGAATATTTTTTATCTGTTCTAAATCTACCATAAATGGATCTTTTTCAAGTTTTAATACTCTTATCAACATGAGTCAACAAATGCTTGTTTTATGCAGCCATTTACACAAAAGGATGACCCTCGTGCATTGCAAATTTGCATAGAATTCAAAACAGTGATGCAAAAAATAACAGAAACAAATTTAAAACAATGAATAAAGTGTGCATGAAATAATAGGGGAAAGAAAACGTTGGGAACTTGTTACATTCACCCACACAAGGGCTGAGGATTCACACCCCCGCCCCCTCCCCTCTCTCTCTCTCTCTCTCTCTCTCTCTCTCACCCCCCCTCTCTCTATCTCTCTCTCTCTCTCACACACACACACACACACACACACACACACACACCCACACACACACACACACACACACACACACACACACACACACACACACACACACACACACACACACACTTTGAGTCAGAAACAAACTGAAGTCTAGTAACAAGAAGAAAAAAAATGTAACCGTTAATCTTGCGGTAAAAAAAATATAGTGGCGTTAAAAGAATTGTGCGTTAACGCATTAATAGCGCGTTAACTTTGGCAGCCTTAGTAGTAATATTAAACCATTATACCGGTGTCATCGGTGCTGACCACAGAGGAGCCTGGATTGCTTTGACCAATCATATTACAGCAGCAAAGACCACAAGGAAGTTACAGAGGTTTATACAAGGCACAAACACCTTACTTTATCATGCTATTTGTCTGCTTGTAGTGAAAACAATTATGCAGGGGGGGGGATATATATTTTTTTGTATCGTATCATGTGGGAAACTGTGGCTTAGGCCACCTTATTACCGTGCGTAGTACTGTATCTCAGTTGACTTTCAACCAGCCATGTTCTCTCCAGTATATACTGTAGGCATCTGGTCCTTTCTCCTTCTGATAGATTAAAGTGTGTTCCATTTGAGCCAATCTTAACTGGGACACCTGATTGGACATCCCTCCCTTTGATCTTTAAACTGGGTTAGTGTACCTGACAGAGGAAGAGGGGGGGGAAAAGTAAGCCATCTCATTTTTGGTTGTTTTAATTATATATTATATACACGGGGAAAGAAACAGGTTCCTGTCTTTTCCGGAGGTTCACTGGGTTATGTCAGAGTTATTGTTACCCGCGTTGTTGCCGGGGACATTTCAGGCTCGGGTTCAGTAATGTTAAGCCTTTTTTTAATGACAACGTTTCAGATCGTGTCTATATATAACCGCAAGGGATGAAAGGCACCGAATCTCCATCCCTGGAGAGATTTCCAAGCAGAGAGACATTATCTCCACTGTTTGGGTGCCTGAATAAAACACTTGCCATGTGATATTTACTCTTAAAACGATAATTAGTTCGAATATTTTTTGTTTCTTTTCCTTTTTCTTTACACCCCAGAGCTAGAGTCCTTCTTTTCCTTCGCTGAACTTTTTATTTTTTTATGTCAAGGATTTTTCAAAATCACAGCCAAAAATGTAATTCAGCAAATGGGATCCATTGCCCACAGTCATTTCAAAATAGTGTAATATGAAACAGCGGGGCTGAGTATCACGAAAATTATTCCTCTCGCTTCGTACACACAGGCGTCTCTTTATCACGTTGTAAACGTGTATTATGTTTTGATTAATTTCAAATTGCTTGCCTTGCTTCAGTAGAGTGTGAAATGCACTTTCCCTCTTGTAGTCTTAAAATGTCTACCATTGCGAGCGGGAGAGGGAACCGAGTGCGGGAGTAACTTGCCCGGGCGACAGGAGAAACACAGTCTGCTATAATTAAGAAACTGAAGTATTAGAGCAGGCGGTGCCTTTTGCCAGTGATAATTCATCAAACGTGGTCTTAATTAAATTGTTTATATAGATGTCTGCCAAACCACCTCCTGCGACAGTCATCCCATTATGACGGGGCGGCGGTGGCGATAGATTCAAGCGTAATGGAAGTTTTTGCCTTTCTGCGCGGAAATTCCGAAACTACTCATTTCACTTGTCACGGGTGAAGCCGTCTGTTCGAAAGGCGCTAAAAACCAAAAGGTCTGGTGAACGGCTATAGCCACGGACGGGAGGGGGGGGGGGGGGGGGGCTACTGAGGGGGTTGCCATAGCACCGAATACCTCGTGGTCGACACGTAATCAAACCGTGATGGACGAGGACGGCTACTCTAGCTGTCTGTAATACTTTAGATGCTGTCGGTGCGGCAGAATCGCGGTGCTCTTGGTGACGGGGGCTTCACATCGGGGGCTCTCCTCCGCGTGTCAGGGGGTGTGTGTGTGCTGTGACGTGAATACTGCTTCTGGGTTTTCATGGTGAGAATATGTAATATTCGACGGTGTTCAAGAGCAGGGGCGTCATTTTGGTATGGCAAGGTATGGCACTCGCCATACCTTGGCAAATAAATAAAAAATAATAATAATAAAAAAAAATTAATTACAATTTTTTTTATGTTGATTTAGAATTCGAATGTCAACATTATGAACGAATCTTCGAACTATTCGGTACAGCCCTAGCATGTTTTGATATTGTCAATTATCTCACTTTTACTAGGCGACTTTTACTACTAACTCAAATATGCCACAAAAAAAAGGAAAATGGACATACAGACGTTTTTTAATCAAAGGGCAGCAGAGACAAGTGATACAGGGACACAGGTAAGGTCTTACAATGGCTTAGTGATTATAACAGTGCAGTTCAGCATTCAGTAACCCATACTTTTTGTGAACGTGTTTTTGATACTACATTCTGTTGAACACACACCTCAAAACCGTACCTAAGGAAAATTGGCTCAATTGCAAGAAAGATAATAGACAGTTATGATATTACATTCTGCATAAATTGTATGCAAAATATTGTGGTTCCCTGCTTTAGTCTGTTGACACATTTCTATACTAAAAATGCTTGTGTAGTCCTGTGTCAACCCCCCCTTCACCCCCCCCCCCCCCCCCCCCCCTAATTGCCATACCAAGGCTTTTACTGAAATGACGCCACTGTTCAAGAGATGGATGGACAGTGTCACAGAACCCTTCCTGCAAGTGTGCAATAGAAGGTGGGGCAAAGGAACTCCAGCGGACAACACTGTACATTCAACACCTTATTTTGGTCCAAAGTCTCATATATTCTCTTAAAAGTCCAAGATTCAAGAGGTTTATTCATCACATACATACACAAGACATATAGTGAAATGAAGGTGGCCATGCCCGCTTCGATTGTGCAAAAATACTAATACTAATAATAATAGAATAAAAGAATAAAATAGAATAGAAATTAAATAAAATAGACCTGATAAAAATTAAGATAAAATACAAAAGGCAATGAGTCCTTTGAGCAATGAGTACACTTTCTATACAATATACAGTTCTGCCCTATGTCGCTATCCTAACTATATACAAAAACATCCAGTTATGTTTTGTTTTCTTTCCTTTAAAGTTACCTCTTCTCATGTGATTAAAGTTACCTGTGGTGTGTTTGTGTGTGAGAGAGTGCAGATGTGTGGTGTGAGTGTTCATGTGTGCTTGTGTGTGTAGAGATCAATGTTCAATGTTCTGATGGCCTGGGGAAAGAAGCTGAGCCTGAGTCTCTATGTCCACTGATATGAGAGTACAAACAAACTAAAAAGTGAAGATGGAGCCCTGTCTTATAGAATCTTCCAGTTGGCGAAGCCCTGGATCTTTCCCCTGCGCGAGTAGCTACCACCCACCCAAACACACAGCAGGAATGGAGCTGCCGTCTCGTTCGCACTCTTTTATTAGACACAGGCCGTCTTCTGTGCCCCCCCCAGTGAAATGTATGACGCATCAGCAGCTTTGCTAACCTCCAACCTCCCCTCCCGCGCACACACACACACTGATACATACTGCAAGCCCTCAGCTGCTCCCAGCACCAGGGCAGACCACCAGGCCAGACCGTTGGCCTGCATGCCCTCCTTCCCAGCTTTATCACTGGGCTTTAGGGCTCTGCGTACCCTGCCACACCCTCCTGCTCGCCTGGTCAACTTACACACAAACACACACACACACACACACACACGGAAGGGCAGAATCATCCTTTTGGATGTATTGACAGTGAAGTAGAGCTTAGAATAGCTGCTGCCTAAGTGCACTTTACCAGAGACCTTTTTAAACCAGTTTGAAACAGCACTGATCCATAAGATTAATGTAATATATTCCCGATATCCCTAAAAGTACACCAGGTCTTTATTGGATATCTCCACCGTCATATGTATTTCATAGATCCCTCCATGATCCAGTGTGGTGATGTTTTAATAATAGTCATGAATTGCTTACTGTGGGATCTTAATAATGCCAGGAGTGTCGTTTCTCTCAGCTTCAGATATATCGTTTGATTTGTTATAAGTGTTTTACTGCACCCTCTGAGCACAGCCAACTCTCAGTATGTTGAGGGGGTGTGGCTCTCTGTTCGCTGAAAGGAGATGTTAGTATCACAATACATGTAAACAGATGAGAGAGACCAGTGTGATTGGTTGCTATGGGAGATTAACATTGGCTGACTGTGCTAGCAGGTGATAAATAATAAATTGTCACAGTTGCTGTGAATATTTCTGAAGAATTCACTAAATTCACAAAAAATTCACTAAATTGTCGCAAATGAGTTTCATTACTTGTTTGTGGACTGATATCCTTTACAAGTACTGATGACTGAGAGACTGATTGATGGGCCAATCAGGGTAGCCCGTCTTATGCAATATTTCAAAGGAAGGAGATTGGATATATTTTGTTGTTGTCCAGAGGCGTAGTAGACAGACATCAAAGGTATTTAGTCATCATTGTCACACCAACAACACCAACAAGCTCTAACATGAAAAACAATATTTCCATTGTACTGAATATTCAGCAGAAGCCAAAGCGTTATTGTTCATACAAAAGACATGGCAGACTCATACCCCACCAGTTTCCCACCCGCCAACACTGTCAAAAGCTGCTGGTGCCTCTGGGAGTCTGTGGAAAACCTTTGTGTGCGATGCATGACCTTGAAAAGTGACGCAGAGCTTACTCTATTTCTCCTCAGCATACAATCACATTCAAGTCCTTCTGTTAACTATTTTGTGAGACAGGAGCTTGTTTGGAAGGTGCTGTATGTGATTTTTCAGACACACATCACACAATAATTATGTATAAATGCCAACAGCTTCTGCTTCCAACATCTCTAAAAACTGCAATATTATGTTTGGGGGCGACAGTGGCTTGGGAGGTAGAGCAGTCGTCTGGTAATCCGGAGGTTCCCAGTTCGATTCACGCTCCTCCCAGGCAGCGTGTCGAAGTGTCCTTGAGCAAGACACTTAACCCCTTGCATCATCACATCATCAAGCTCAGTTCTGAATGAAAAGATCCCTGTTGAACACTATTGAGACAACAGGCAGTGTTTTGAAGGAGGACTTGGGTCAACGCCATGCGAGAGGTTTCCAAGGAGAAAGATGTAGAAAGTAATAATTGACTCGTTCAGGCCTCGGAAATAGCGCTATTCTGCCTAACCTTGGGGTTACCTTGAATTTGAGGAGTGCAAACTGCTCTTGTCACATTTGGATTAATATTAATTTGAAACTATGGGGGGTGAAATGGGAGTGATCATTACCGGTAAATGTAACCTGTCCGACAAATGAGCTATGACACCAAAACCAACCATTTTCAACATTTCTTTCTTCGTTTTAAAATTGCCTATGGTTTTTGATTGTCTGGGTTTCCTGGCATATTTTATATTGGTTAATTTCTTTCTTTTTCTTTCTCCAAAGGGACATTCCGTTTGATCCCTGTATGATGCCGCTTCCACTAGCCATGTGACCTTTAAGGTACAGTGTAGAGAGAATAGAGATAACGATCTTAGGCTAAACACTCACACACACACACACACATACATCCACCAGCTCCCTGTACTCAACGGTGAAGGATTGAGGGGGACTGGCATGACCAGCAGAGGAGGGTAAATGGATAATGTGATCATACTGTAGCATGGCACACTTTGGCCCCTCGCAGCCGAGATGATAGATTGTGCCTTGTGCATAAAATGAAAGTAGCCATGATAGATTAAAATCACGCCACAGTATGGCCCGTTCCATACATGCCCTCAACTGCCATTAAATGAAATGGATTTTCTTTTTTTGGGGGTGAGGGGGGGGTTGATTCATTTATCATCTTTCAATTAAGGGGAATTATTGAGAAGCCGATTGCACAAAGCCAAGGGTCATAGTATGTATTTATGGCGTAGACGCATACTGGAACTGTATTGCTTACTTGACCTTGTCACCCTGAAAGAGAGGGAACACGCACACACACACACACACACACACACACACACACACACACACACACACACGCAGGCCTTGTCTGGAGTATTAACTGTGTTATAGAACTGTGCTCATTCAAGTTATTAATCTTGTCTCAAGCCACTGGGTCCATTTGGTCTGTACCCGTGGCCTGTAGGGACTGACGTTATGTAACGACTCATGTCATTCCCTAAGACTGCTGCTTTATGCATTAGATTGGTTGCGACCACGGATGCGCTTCGCCGAGCATTGATTGGCCTCAACATTTTTTAAGGCAAATTCCAAAAGGAGACTGAATGGGATTTAATGTATTTCCATCAAGCCCCGATCGCTGCCTCGCTAAAAGACGGGGGGAAATAAATATTTATGACTACGTCTGCCCAATAACGCAATAATGAATTCTCAACTAGTTTTCATAGTTGTGCTATAAGAATCTGCTTCGAGAGGTCTTGATCGGGACGTGTCTGCCGGCAGTCGTTTCTGTATAAAGACAGAACAACAAAGAGTTGGAGCCAGGTCCCGAATCAAAGTCACATTTCTGAGACTTCTGATACTACCCAGACTCTCCAAAGTGAAGTCACATTTCTGAGACTTCTGATACTACCCAGACTCTCCAAAGTGAAGTCACATTTCTGAGACTTCTGATACTACCCAGACTCTCCAAAGTGAAGTCACATTTCTGAGACTTCTGATACTACCCAGACTCTCCAAAGTGAAGTCACATTTCTGAGACTTCTGATACTACCCAGACTCTCCAAAGTGAAGTCACATTTCTGAGACTTCTGATACTACCCAGACTCTCCAAAGTGAAGTCACATTCCAGAGACTTCTGATAACACACAGACTATCCAAAGTGAGCCCCAAAGCTATTTCTGTCAATCCCCCTCATCCCCTGATGCACTGGGCGCAGCCCTGTTCCCTTCGTCCATCAGTGAGACGGAACATTTTTGGACTAATGCGGCTGGACCCTGGCTAATGACAGTGAATAGCCCTGTTGGGGGCAGATGATAGCAGCTGAGAACAATACCTCATTGTGACATCACCCACAGGCTGATCTATTTCAGGTTTCTTCCTTTTATAGTGTGCCGCTGGACATGTGTATCTGGCCTCATCTCCCCTCCCCAGGCTAACTGCATATAAAAGCTTTAGAAGAGGTTGCGGCCATCTGTGCTTAGGGATCACCTCCGAAACCCCTCCCGGCTCTCACTCCGTCCAGAGCAGGTTAACGCGCAGCGCCAGTCCACGGCGGTAACTCCCTAGCAGCATGGCGCCCAAGAAGGTTGAACCACCACCAAAAAAACCGGAGCCCAAAAAGCCAGAGCCCAAGAAGGAGGCGGCCCCGGCCGCCAAGCCAGCCCCGGCCCCGGAGCCCGAGCCCGAGGCCCCCAAGGAGATTGAGTTTGACCCCAAGAGCATCACCCTCGAGTACACCGCCGACCAGATCGACGAGTTCAAAGAGGCCTTCACCCTGTTCGACCGCACACCCAAGGGGGAGATGAAGATCACTTTCGCCCAGTGCGGGGACGTGATGCGCGCTCTGGGCCAGAATCCCACCAACTCCGACGTGCTGAAGGTGCTCGGCAAGCCGCGGCCGGAGGACATGAGCACCAAGCTGGTGGACTTTGAGACCTTCCTGCCCATGCTGCAGCACATCTCCCGGGCCAAGGACCAGGGCAACTTTGAGGACTTTGTGGAGGGGCTGAGGGTCTTTGACAAGGAGGGCAACGGCACCATCATGGGGGCCGAGCTGCGTCACGTCCTGGCCACCCTGGGGGAGAGGATGACGGAGGACGAGGTGGACAGGCTGATGGCCGGGCAGGAGGACGCCAACGGCTGCATCAACTACGCCTCCTTCGTTAAGCACATCCTATCTGGATGAACTGGACATGTAAAACGGAAGGACTGAAGCGTAACTCCTATTTTCTTATATCTGGATCTCTTACTTAATCCTGTGCCCTTTTGTGAGCATCTATCTGAGAGCATTGCAAGGTTTTTGTGTTGTCATACAGCAGCCAGACAGACAGACAGACAGACAGACAGCATGTCAGGTCAAAATACTGTTAATTATACTTAATTATAGACACCTGAGCTTTGCCTTTGAATGAATAATGTACAGTCAAAGACACTCATATGTAATGAAATGCCGATGAGATATTACAGACACCGAAACGCCATAAATAAAGAATTACAAACTGCCTCACAGAATGTTATTTTACCCCAAGTACAGTGTCTACAAGATGTTACATCTCATTTCCAGAGAGAGACAAAACAGAATTGCATATCCAGCCAGATGCAATATTAATGGCATTATGATTTGTCTCTCCACGGTTAAATTTACAATATTCATCACACACGCGCAAACATTTCGGTTTGAGGGGGTAAACGCAGGGTATTTCTGCTCATCACATTTCACTCCTAGTCCATCCGCTGGGCTTTACTGTGTGCCGTATGAGACAAGGACAAAGGATTGTGGAGCCAGGGGAGAACAAAATAGGATTTGCCTCCATCTGACAATGGAATAGGTTCTATTTTTACACGGAGAGCAACACTGGATACGCAACATCAACACTGAGGCTTCAGTGGAGAATGTTAGGGGGTGGGGGGGCAGGGGGGGGGCGTGTCCTTGTAATATGGGTGTCTGGGTGGAGGGGGATCTGAAGTGGACCCCAGCCTGCTATCCAGAAGTGACAGGGGGGGCGTTTGAGCGAGTGTTGGTCGCCTCAGTCCAGGGGCAGCTGCTGCAGATAAAAAAAAAAATGCACTCACCCTGGGGATGTGCACTCTGGTATCTTAAACACACACACACACATAAACACACACACACACATCACCCACAGTGTGCACATGCACAGGCACACACACACACACACACACACACACACACACCCACACACACACACACACACACAAACTCTTTCTCTCTCTCAAATGCAAACATAGCCTTCCCTCCACTCAACTACAATACCCTATAGCTCTACACTCATGCGTGTGCACAGCATGGACACACACACACCAAGCCATCCATCCATCTACCCACACGACCCCCCCCCCCCCCCCCCCCCTGCCCTTGTCATCTATCAGACAGGTGCCCCAGGCCTTGACTCTCTGAACCCGTGCTCAGAGCCAGACAGCTTACTGGCTTACTGCACGGTAAACACAAATTTCACACTAACTAATAACAACAAGCCACTATGACACAGGGAGCGCGATCTCTCCCTGTGTAAGTTAGAGCTATAAGAACATCAAAATTACTTGAGCCATCTCGACAGGTCTGAAGTGAACTGGAAGAGTCTACACTCTCCTTTCACACATCGGACGACATTGAACAGGGAAAGTGCTGCAGTTGGATGTAGATTTATGTAAAATGATGAATGCTTTTTTTTTAGGGGGGGTTTAAAGAGATCTACATGATTTATCTATTTATTTCTAAGTAGAGCATGAGCAATCTATGGGCCGATAGACTCATTCACCCGGGATGTGAGGGAGTACAACACCTGGCTTTCAAAATGATAACTTGTGTAATTTCCCTCCCCCTTTTGCAGGCTATTGTAGGCCCAAATGGCACAAGTATCGACCAGTGAACGTCCTTCCATAACCAAAGTTTGATGAATCGCTTTTCAACTTCGGGTTTCACAATGGCTCAGAAAGAGTTGAATAGCGTCTGCCAATTTCCTGGGCAATGGTTGGGCTCTGACGCAGATAAAGCATAGCCATCACTCACTCTGTTCCTTGCCTTGTTTGTTTCCATGGAAACTATGGAAAGGCGAGTTTCTCTTGTGAGTATATAAGTTTGAGAGACAGAAAAGCTTTTACAGTCCCTGAATTAAATAAATAGCCTCCCAAAAAAAAGAAGGGAAAAAAAACATCCAATTCCTGCACTGTGTTGATAGAATTTCAGAAGCTCAGTTGGTGGGTATTTTGCACATCACAAGTTGCTCAAATAGCTTTTCTGCTCGAGTTCACATTGTAAAAAAAAAAAAAGGAAAGAAAAAAAATTATTAAGTTTCACATCAAACATGATACCCACTGGTAAGGTGGCGCGTCAGATTCTTTCAAATCTTTTTACAGAACTTGAGGCCTTTGGCTAAATGTGCCCGTGGACAAGGTCCTTCCTCTAATATAGCGCATGGCCCGATGTCGCAGGCATAGTGGAGACGCTCCCCTTCCATTCGAGTCTAATTCCCTCCCCAGGGCAGTGTGGACGTGGTGAAATGATGTGGTACCAGCAGTGCACACCGTTCCACTGCTCCGGTCATCGTTGCCCCCCAGCTGAAAAGCTGCGCCGAGGAGATAGGCATGGTGTTGTGGTCATGTCAGTGTGCCTCCTTTTCCTGGGAATCAGGCCAGCTAGACATGTACCCGTTGCACCACAACCCGAGTGACTAACTATCTATTAACAATAGATAAATAAATACATAAATAAACACATACTGTCGGCATCAACACATGGACTGATTCAGACACATACTGACAGATGACAAACACACTTGGAAAAAGAACAAAGCATTGATGATGGTTTGACATGGTGGTGACAGGCAGCATGTGTCTCAGAGGTGTCACGCTGTACTGTAGCTGTCAAATATTTGCCACAAATATGTGCCTCTTGGCGTCGGTCCACGCCGCCGTGTCTTACTACAGGGGTGTGGTGTACAGTCAACGTCAGTGAAGTTTGGCGCTGTGCAAGATCAATGTCTTTTCTTTTTTTCCCCCTCAGTTAATGAGGGCTTAACAGGAACCGCTAATGGTGTCATGAGCAGACAATTAGAGCTATATCACATGACAACGTGTGATAATGCCCGAGGACACTGTAATTGTGCGTCACGTTGGTGTCTGTGCTCCCGAGGACACTTCCCCTCCTCTTGACGGGGGCTCCGCTTCGCTGAACTGCACGGCAACCATTTTCCCAAGCAACAAGTGATGAGACAGCAATCGGCGCCTGTATGAGTAATTAACATCTGCAGCCTCCGCAGGTCGCGAAAGGAGAGAGGACATTCTGAAACAAGGAGAAAACGCCAAATTACTGCTGGGACACTAATTATTTGCTAAATGATCAAATATATTTCATCAAAGGGAGACCCAGAGATAATGGCATGCAAATGAGCCGGGCCGGAGGCCTGCGGAGGTGGACCGGCTCCTGAGTTTCAACATGTAGTGACCAACTATTTCATTCCAATTGGATGCTTTCTTACACTTTCTTATAGCTTGAGATTCTCCCCTCTGTCGCAGAGTTTAAGACATTGATCTCCAACCTGTGTCAATCAAGTTGTAAGTGTTTGAATAGGTACATTTTGTAAATAGTGCATTTATATTTTTTGTTCCTCACATTCACCAAGGCAAGGTGCCAACTTGCTAGTCGGTTAAGTGTCTTGCTCAAGGACACTTCGACGCGCAGCTTGGGAGAAGTGGAAATCGAAACGGGAACCTTCTGATTACCAGGCGACCACTCTACCTCCTGAGCCACTGTCGCCCCAATTGTTATCCTTGCTTTTTTTGCCTCGCCGTGTTGTCTTATTCGTATGATTTTATATGCTGTGTGATTTTTTTGTGCTTATTTCTGTATGTACACTCGACATGACTATAAATTAGGAAAACCTCAGTTGCCTTTTGAGTTTAAATGTAAATGTTTTGACCGATATGGATATTCCATGTTAATATCAGTGCAATTTTACTGATGTGATATTGATAAATATCAGCTTCTGCAATTTAATAAAAAAATCCAGCAAAAGCCCCTTGACCAGAGGCATAGAAGAGGGGGGGGGGTATGTGGACATCGACATCATCATGTGCACAGGGCCCAGAGTTCCTTGCTATGGCCATGCCTTTGATAATCACCGTGAAGGGATGCTCCCAATTTCTTTGAAATCCACCACTGTGCTGCACTCTGTGGGTTAGTTGGTTCATTGGTCGGCCTGTTCATGTGTGTGTGTGTGCGTGTGTGTGTGTGTGTGTGTGTGTGTGTGTGTGTGTGTGTGTGTGTGTGTGTGTGTGTGTGTGTGTGTGTGTGTGTGTGCATTCATTCAATCTCTTCCCCAGTCACACAGTTGGATTCATCATCCATACACCGTACATCCGAGGCATTGTCCCTGGAGAGTCTACATCATCAGCACCAAACCAAAAGTCTTGTAAAAGTACTTGGTGAATAAAAGAGATTCTATTAAGTGCTTTTCACACCATCCCCAACACCCTCACGGCTTCCTTTGAGAGTTCTTTAACACTTCGCCACGCCCAACCACGGGTTTCGAATCCATGCGTTGTGGACAGAATCACGTATAAAGCCGTGGCAAGTTGTTATTGCTTTTATATCATTTTAATAACCGGGTCAAGGTCGCGGATCGGCACTGCATATATTCCCTAGTCTGTGAAATCGAGAATGTGCAATACCGGCCAGATCCTCTTAGGGGCGCCATCGCTCCACTGCAGTATGCCCTGTGGGCTATTGGAACACTTTTTTTTCCCTTTCAATGGAGTATTTTAGTACCCGGATCCTGGATCGGCAGCATGTACCATGGATTACGTTTCAAATCGCAGATTTCACCATGGAATAAGGGGATTTATCATCAGCCAATGGACATATCGATCTACCAGATGCCGATCGATAAAGGGGAAATGCTCGGCTTATGGTAAGATCTTTTTCACATAAATTACAGCCGGATCAGAGCTTGCTATGATACGCAACCAGCCGATCGGCGTATGTGGCTAGTTACACGGACACTGTTATTGGTAATCAATAATACTAAACGACGTCCCCCGCCCGGGACTTTGATGCATACATGCTTTGGGACAGTACCGATGATATGCAGTTTGAGTTATTTCTTTAGCGTATGTAAAACGGAAATGCTGTTGAATATAACGTTAGCAGCTATTAGCCCTATAACTAGCCTTCCAGAAAATATTCGAGACAAAATCCGCTATAATGCTTATATTCACGGCGCTATAAAATGACAACCTATTGATGCATTTTTTTTCTTCTTTAAGCCATTTTGAAGGGACGGTTTATGAACTCAATTGACAATGAGAATGGACAGATAGCAATACTATAAAGTATAGATTTAGCTGTACAAAAAGACACCGGTCTGTTTACAAAAGCTGGTCCTCAACCACTATATTAGACGCATCCCAGCGGTCGCCAATGTGTTAAGGCACTACTAAATGGACTGCATTTACAAAGCACTGTTATCCAAAACGCTTTACAACTTATGACGGAGTCGCGCCGTACTAATTGTTTTAGTTTTGCATTTGTTTACCCAGGTGGGTCACTCCAAATAACTTCTTATTTACAAGGAAACACAAGATATATAAGGCAGCAGGAGAAGTGTACAGTGTAGGAGGCATACAGCGACCAACAACAGTAAGCATGTGTAAAACCAGCAACATAATTAAAAAAGCCTCCCTTCATGACAATAAGAGATAGAAGCCTTCCTTCATGACAGTGAGAGATAGGAGCCTACCTTCATGACAGTGATAACACAAGAGATACTGTAGGAGCATCCCTTCATGACAATAAGAGATAGGAGCCTACCTTCATGACAGTGATAACACAAGAGATAGCCTCCCTTCATGACAATACGAGATAGGAGCCTACCTTCATGACAGTGATAACACAAGAGATAGGAGCCTACCTTCATGACAATAAGAGATAGGAGCATCCCTTCATGACAGTGATAACACAAGAGATAGGAGCATCCCTTCATGACAGTTATAACACAAGAGATAGGAGCATCCCTTCATGACAATAAGAGATAAGAGCCTCCATTCATGACAATAAGAGATAGGAGCCTTCCTTCATGACAATAAGAGATAGGAGCATCGCTTCATGACAATAAGAGATAGGAGCATCCCTTCATGACAATAAGAGATAGGAGCCTCCATTCATGACAATAAGAGATATGAGCCTTCCTTCATGACAATAAGAGATAGGAGCCTTCCTTCATGACAATAAGAGATAGGAGCCTTCCTTCATGACAATAAGAGATAGGAGCATCCCTTCATAACAGTGAGAACATACGAGATAGGAGCATCCCTTCATGACAGTAAGAGATAGGAGCCTACCTTCATGACAGTAAGAACACAAGAGATAAGAGCCTACCTTCATGACAATAAGAGATAGGAGCCTCCATTCATGACAATAAGAGATAGGAGCCTTCCTTCATGACAATAAGAGATAGGAGCATCCCTTCATGACAGTGAGAACACAAGAGATAGGAGCAGCCCTTCATGACAGTAAGAACACAAGAGATAAGAGCATTCCGTCATCACAGTAAGAACACAAGATAGAAGCACAGTTCCTTCACAGTGTAATACAGGCACGAGACATCAAAGTAATATTATTGTGAGGATGCAAAGCAGTGGCAGGTGTCTGTAAGAGTGTTTTTGAGTCCCAAGAATGGCCATGATAGAGTCCACATATGTTAACTCATTCAGCGCCAAACAAATATATCTCGTTTTTGAAATCCAAACGAGATATCTCGTTTTTAGTTCCTTTTTTTCTATTTTCTTATAGAAATGGCTGAGACCGGCAATGACGATTGAATCCCAAAATGTGGCAGTATCGCCTACCTTATGAACTGCATGGGCTGAGAGTAACCAAATCACTAGGGATCACTAGGGTGCTCCCAGCAGTGGCAGCAGTGGCATGGCAGCACTGAGCAAACTACAGCAATCTAACGTTCGACAATGGCGATCGCCTAGAGCGAACTATTGGATATTATGAAGAAGACGAAACAGATTATATGGATGATGATTATGGACGATAAGGTGCGTTTCCACCAGACTGTGTTGGACTCAGCACTTCTGATAAATCATAAAAATACTATAGTCAAACCGGCCGATGAGGAAACCTATTCGGCTCCGTGGTATAGTGTGGCCCGAGCAGACTATAGACGAAGAAGACAACGAATGAGGGCCACCTAACGTTATATGTATTGATCGTGTTCTTATTCAAGAGCGAGAGTGGAGTACCTTCTGACAAAGGTAACATCTATTTTACCGAACCCCATCATAAAACATGCTTTTGTAATGATCGCAGCGTCGGAAAAGGACCCCCCCCCCCCCCCCGATGGCTTTGTGAAGAAACATGGTCATGTTTGCCTTTGACCCAGCAATAATATAGGTTTCAGGCGAGCAGCCGAGAGATTTGCGCATACGCCGCACAAAACACTATATCTCACAATCTAGAAAACCAGTCTAGATTATTGTGAAACGGCGATTCTTTGCGTGGTATAGCGCACAAACGAAGGTATGTAGAAATAAACACTTTTGTCCCTGTTGGAGTATAAATAGTGCCTGTCAAATACTATTGTCTCCATAGCTATAATATAGAATATACGATGGGTCCGCAAACATCGTGAAAATGGTCAATAACGCTGGCGCCAGGGAGTAAAGATGGAAAAACAGCATGAAAAACACTTTGAATATTAGACAGACTTAATTATTTATTTTCCAGAACCTCTTGCTTCCCTTGAACAGGTCAGTTTTGGTAGGTGAGCACGCAAATCTTTTTCAAAAAAAGTATTCCCTCCCCTGTCTGGCTAATTAAATAATATCCCACCAAAATAAAGAAAGAAAGAAAACTGGGGGGAGTAGATTAGGTAGGCAGTGCTCCTGGTCCCAAATAGGACAGATATTTGATTCATTAAAGCCAATTGATTTATTGTGTCCTTGGTTTGACATCACAAATGGACCACACCTGTCTAAATATGACTTGTTTTAACCCATTACTACTCAGCACACATATTTTACATTACCCCTGACCATTTACTACAGTACACAGCACATTTATTTTACATTACCCCTGTCCATTTACTACACACAATTCACATTCTCTGCACACAATTCCTTGTTCACATCGCCAAGAGCACTGCTTTCTGTAGCCCTATTTTCAAGAAATTCCGCCTAAAGGTACATGCCCAAGTAAATGGAAGATTGCTCCACTTCTACAAGGTCAATGTAGCAGAAATATTGTGTCTGCTACTAGGCTTGAGTAAATTGTGATGAAACAAAGGAGAATATAAATTATGATATTTTTTAGCATTTTTGCCGGTGAATAACGCCGTGAAAACAAATGGGTCTCATTCCCGAAAATGTTTCAAAAATATATTCTGGAAGACTTATCTTGGAACCACTGAGACATAATCAATGACAAGTTCACTCTGAGTCCTGAACGTGCTGGTAATATGTCTTAAGTGGCTGAAAAGGTCGCACAAATTATATGATCTGATATCTGCTTGGAGAATGGCATTCTGTCTTAAACTCGAAAGCGCGTTCCCGTTCACTTCATTTGCATACAAAACAACGCCTCCAGAGCTCCTTATAAGGCAACTAGTGACGCAGCTGTGTGCAAATGGAATGGCGGAAGTGCTTTGCGAGTCTTGCGAGCCGCGTGATTACGAAACCTAGCGTCAGTCAGTGCCAATCAGAGAGCGTCTCCGAGAAATGCGGCTAGGTTTCGTAATCACGCTTGCGCGCCATCAAAACTAGATTAGATTAATGTATTGGCATCATATACAGCTTGCTGTACACCTGCCGCAGCGTGCGCGCACACACACACGCGCGCGCGCACGCGCAGTACTGTATATGAATGAATGAATGAAATATAATATATATAGCCTACGGCGGGCGTAATGAATGAACGCAGTATGGCTTATTATTCCATAATTAAGCCTATAGGCTACTGTTCATTCGTAGGCGCACACAAGACTTGTTATGGAATATTAATGCAGTCTATTTCCACCAATTAGCTTTAGTTCTTATTTATTTATCCACTGTCATTTCAGTGTTGGTGTATAGTAGAGCTGCCGCGATTACCGCATTACCGCGGTATCGCTGTTACATCACGGCCACCGCAGAGTAGGCTGAATACCGCATCACCGCTGGATAATAATAATAATAAAGTACCCTCCTCTCGTTGGGCTTGCGGCTCTGCAGATATACCCTACTCCTCTATCGAGGTTCCAAGCGACCCTATTGGGTACCAGAAAAGTCACGTGAAACATTGCAGACCACTGATTGGTCAGAAGAGAGACGCGTCACACGTTGGGAGCGTCCTGCAGTTTTTTACGTCCTGAATGTCAGCCATTGATCAGAGCTCATCACAATACGGCTAATAACGTTAGCTTTAGCTCCCCGCCGGAGTGGACTACCATCGCTCCTCAGGAGTACTAAACGAGACATAATGATTTTACTGTCTGCAACGAATGTTATAATAAAAGCCCTTCGTTCTATCACTTGTCTGATTGAAAACTTTATTAACAGACCGCAGAATGGGACAACTCAGCACGCTCTGAGCAAAGAAAGGAACTGAGATGGTCCGGTAAATACGCTGATGTTATTGAACGTATAACTATATAATGTTAATGCCATAAAACGAATGCCTTTATTATAAAGTAGTAACTTTATAGTAATAATAAGAAGAAAGGGTCGGGGGGGGGTAACCACCCCTGCCCGCGACACCGAGTGAACGGCGCACGACCATAGGGGAAACTTCGAATCCGTGTTTCACTTTCAATAACTAATGCGTGCTTGCCGAATCCCAAACAATATTATTCATGCTGCAAAGTCATCCTCTAAAGATAGACATTTAGACTAGAGGCAGGCTATATGCTATAAAGAGTAGACTACTACTAAAAAAAAAAAATGCATTCAAACTTTTTTTTTTTTTTTTTTTTTTGCGTGCTGTAGGAAATATTTTGCAAATTTGTGCGGTAAGGAAAACATCAATACCGCGGCAGCTCTAGTGTATAGGCTATATAGTGTATTTCAATATAAGTTTAATTGATTAATGATATATTCGAAGGAATGCAGGTTTATAGCTATATCAACCCCCTCCAATGTACAGTAAATGACCAAGTATGGTTTTGTCAATATTCCAATGTACAGTTTTGCTTGTACAGTGTAAGTCTATCTCCCACCCACCCCTCCTACCCAACCTCCTCCAACAGTTTCTACGTCAAATGTACTCTCTTTTCTGGACTCTTTTTGTATCACAAACAGTACTGTATTTGCAAATCTGGTATGTCATAAATGTATAGATGTAGCAGTACTGTCTATCTGTGTCGTGTGTGTCATATATGTTATGATGAATTGAAAATGGGGGACCCTGATGTAAACAAGACGAAATTCTTTCTCTGGTCTGCATCCCCTTATGTAATTGAGCTGTACTGTACTGTACCCATTCTGCAATCTGTTAATAAAGTTTTCAATCAATCAATCAAACAAAGGTCTGTCCCATTGTATACCAATCAATGGGATACATTGCATGTTGACCTGCATTCTTTCAAATGTATATAATTAATCATTAAAACAGATGTGTAACAAATAAGAAATACAAATTCCACAGAAGGCATTAAATAATTATTATTTTCAATCATTTCACAATAATTGCATAATTGTGTTTGAATATCTGAGTAATTAAAGTAATTATACATTTGTCCAAAATAGCTGGTTCAGATATGGTTAAGCAGCTGCCCTGTGATCAGATGAATCCATAGTATTTATTTTTCCGGCATCAAATGCGTAATTTCTTATCGTACAAATATTGTCATATTTATTTTAATTATGATTAAGTAATTAATTCCAAGGAGGCCTGTAGCGTTGACGTGAAGGAATCACTATGAGAACACAGTCTGTCAAGTTATAATGAAATTTTAAATTAGTCAATCAATCATGAGATTTGATCGTGGCTGAGAGCAGATTTAAGAGTGCTCCTCAGCACTCTTAAATCTGCTCTCAGCCACAATCAAATCTGATCTCAGGAACATGTGGGGACTCCCACTCCCAGCCCTAATATGTCTTAAATGGGCCGAAATCTGGCTAAGACGACATTTTTTGTTGTAACTTCGTTCGGGAATGAGACCCATTGAGGTTCTTTTGATTACGCTCACTGAGCTCATTCAGCACCTTCTTGAGATCAAGTGTAGAAATCTAAGCAAATAAATAAAGGGAAGATGATTAAACAGAAGGATTTGTAGATACAGTAATAAATTATAATCCATTTTAATTATAAATTCATATTTGACCTTGAACTTGACCTTATTATCATCAAATCATCATCAAATCATACATCTATGGATAGGGAGAAAGCTCCTCTTTCCAATGGCAGTGTTAAATCTGGATTTAGTCATTTCCTCACGGTTTTACAATAAAAGAGATATAATTAGCATTTTTTTCGATAAATTCACGCCACTCATAAAAAAACCAACCCTTGAACCCCACCGTCATAGGCAACTATCGTCCTGTCTCTCTTCTCTCCTTCCTTTCTAAAACACTTGAACGTGCTGTATCCAACCAACTTACTGCTTATCTCTTACAGAATGACCTCCTAGACCCTAATCAGTCTGGCTTCCGGACTGGCCACTCCACAGAAACGGCCCTCATTGCGGTCACAGAGGCACTTCACTTAGCAAAAGCGAAAGGCCTCTCCTCTGTCCTGATTCTCCTAGATCTATCGGCAGCCTTCGACACAGTCAACCATCAGATCCTCCTCGCTGCCCTCGCAGGAATGGGAGTGGCTGGCTCTGCGCTGACATGGCTGACATCATACCTCAATGACCGCTCCTACCAAGTGTCATGGAGAGGGACCCTGTCGGCCACCCGGCCCCTGCGGACGGGTGTCCCCCAGGGCTCGGTCCTAGGACCCCTTCTCTTCTCCCTCTACACTAAATCACTGGGTAACATTATCACGTCTCATGGCTTCTCGTATCATTGTTATGCCGATGATATTCAACTCTTCCTCTCCTTCCCTCCCTCAGATATCCACGTCTCTGAGCGGATCTCGGCCTGTCTGTCCGACATCTCCGCCTGGATGACGACCAACCACCTCAAACTGAACCTAAGCAAAACAGAATTGCTCCACCTGCCGGCCAAATCATCCCCCCTGACCGACCTTTCCATCACAGTTGAGAATGCAGCTCGACTACTGCAATGCACTGCTTGCTGGCCTCCTGGCCACTGCCACCAAGCCTCTTCAACACATTCAGAACGCAGCGGCCCGCCTGATCTCAAACCTACCGAAGTCGGCCCATGTCACCCCACTTCTTAGGGACCTGCACTGGCTCCCCATTGCTGCACGAATCCGCTTCAAGGCCCTCGACCTGGCATACCGTGCGGCAAAGGGAACCGTTCCCGCCTACCTCCGGTCAATGGTCTCTAACTACACACCCTCAAGACCCCTACGCTCTGCATCTTCGGGCCGCCTCAGACCTACTCCTATCCAAGCTCCGGGAGGGTCATCAAAGAGAAGTCGCATTCTCAGTACTTGCCCCACAATGGTGGAATGAACTACCCACCCCAGTTAGGACAGCCGAAACCTGTCCAATCTTTCGCCGTCGACTAAAGACGCACTTCTTCAACCATTATCTGAAAAAAAAAAAAAAAAAATAATAATAATAAAATATCTAACCCTAACTAACCTTACCGGCATGCACGTATCCTAATAAACTAACCTACACTGTAGCACTCAACACTTTGATGAACATAGTTACTCAGCTGATAGAGTTGTACCCTTCCTGATGACTTGTCGTACAGAACTTGTAAGTCGCTTTGGATAAAAGCGTCAGCTAAATGACTAAATGTAAATGTAAATGTACATATACACTGGTAATCGTGATGGCGATGCGATCACTTGGAATTATTCTTTTAGGAATACCTTCTGGCTAAGGTAAGGTATATTCTATGTCTATTTTACCAAACCTGAAACATGTTTTTCTAACTATTACAGTTTTGTGTTTTACCGGACGTAAAACATGCTTGGACTACAAGTAGTGTCTGTCAAATGAGCCACACCATTGTCTCCACAGCTATAATACAGAACACACACAGCTCTGCAAACATCGTGAAACACAGCGGAAATTACCATTTTAAGCTGGCCTTCTAGCGGCAGAGATGGGGATTAAGCATGGCACTGAAAGTGTTAACCTCTTAACATCTCATGTGGGCCCTCTTGAGGACGATTTGCGACGCGACCTCTAGCGGCTCGGTGTGCATTTATTTTAACACTAGAACAGCCATGGAGAAAATGTCACTGATTCCCGCCGGAAGGGATCAGATGACCCCACAGCTTATATGAGAAATATGAGAAAAATAAACAGTGTAAACTATATAATTACTTCTTAATATACAAATATGAGGTTTACCACAGGTCTGAGTAAAAAAAATTAAAAATAAAAATAAAAATAATAATAATAATAATAATAATAATAATAATAATAATAATAATAATAATAATAATAATAATAATAATAATAAAAAAAAAATAAAAAAAAAAAAAAAAAAAAATAATAATAATAATAATAATAATAATAATAATAATAATAATAATAATAATAATAATAATAATAATAATAATAATAATAATAATAATAATAATAAATAAAATATTATAATAATAATCATAATTTTTTTTGGATGGAAGAGCCACACATTGACGGGCAAAGTGCCACATGCGGCTTGCGAGCCACGGGTTGGCCACCCCTGCGCTAGACGCTTGCAAAGTGCTGTGACTTTCCACATATATATTTCAACGTTCGAATTACATTTTCCTGAAGTAATTTTGAAATTTCAGAAACCGTGCCAGATAAAACGGGTACTTTTAGGAAAAGTCATTGAGTGACAGAGCTGGAGCTCGACCGAGTGATGAGGATACATTTATTGAAAATGCCTAGGGGTCATTTGACCCCTTGTCGGCTGTGCTAGTGTTAATACAATATATATAGAATTAAAGCCCTATAGGGAGGTGTAGTCTGACGTCACTGGTTGTTCCACCCGTATAGGGATTTAGCATTGGGAAAATTGATTATCGGCTATTGTAACAATTCTGCCGCATGAACATTGGCAAGCTTTCCATTTTTGCACAAATTGAGTTCCCTTCTACCACTAACATTATTGTTTAAGCATTTTTGGTTGAAATAAAGGGTGTTATAAGGTTTTTAATTTGTCGTAAAAAAAGAACTACAATTACCAGTAGGCAGCCTGTTGTTCAGTAGCCAGTAGGCAGCCTGTTAGGCTGTCGCCAAACAATGTCACGGCAAGCTGATATCAAGCTAGCTAGCTAGCTAACGTTAAGATTACCTAGCTAAACGTACTAGATGTTAGCAATGTCTACTGTCGTGAACCATTTTAAATTGGGGCATGTAGAGGAGTTTTTGGGAACGAGTAAAATGTGAAGGTCCTCTTCTCAGACCTGTGGGGCAAGCACTGCACATGCAAGCACTGCACACGCATCATACCGGCTAGCAAGCTAGCTAGCTACACAGCCCATTGATACCATGATAGCTAACTAACGTTACAAGCTCAAAAACCTTATAACTACTACTACTGTCGTGTCCATAAGTTCCCTGGCAGAATACTTTGTTTGTGAGGACAAAGGTATACAAAGAGGAGAGAACCATTTTAAATCAGGGCATGTTAGGAGTTTCGGGAATGCCGGCTAGCAAGCTAGCTAGCTACTAACGTCATGTAAAAAACAATATAAACTATACACAATATGTACAATGAAACAATGATTTACATTAGTATTTACATTTAGTATTTAGTATTAATATGCAGCGAAATAACGTTATACGATTTAAATTATAAATACAAATGTGGTTGTGGCTTTTACAAATAGTGGTTAGCTTTAGAGATAAATGGCTATGATCACCGGAGCACTAGTTGTTTGCAAGTGTACAGTAGCTGTACAATGAGCTGTATACCAGCCTGTAACACTAGTGTTGGGTGAAACAGATACTAGTCACAGATTCAGGGTCAGTTATTTTCCCATTGTACGAATTGTTAAGCTTATGGAATGTAAGGGAAATCTGATCCTAGGTCTGTGACTGACTACAGGCAGGAGGCAGGCTACGCTGTGGTGACGTCAGTCAGCAGCGCCAAATAGCAGTGTAGTTTCCCAGCGAACGAAAACATAAACGTTGTTATTTTGCTACCTTTACGATTAATTGCGAATATTTTCATGTTGAGCTATAGATTGTGGATAAATACTCACAGAAAGGTACACCATGCCAACGTTAATGCTTTATTTATCTAAAACGAGCCGATTTAGAAATGGTCAATGGGGAAATACATTAAGTGGAACAGAGGGTGGAACAGGAAAAAACGAAAATGACGTAACCACTACACCTCCCTATTTAAAACCTGTTAAAACCTGAGAGGGAGGTTTGCCCTGAGTGGGAGGTTTGAAGGGTCAAAGTGGGTATAAAACAGGAGGGAAGACTGTCAAGTTTTAAACTGTGGATACCAAACAGAAGGTACAGTAAAGGCGTCTTTGAACTGTTGAACAGTATTCCAGAACAATTTTATTGCACTGTAAAACAAATATTTTATCTATTCTATTCTACTATTTTATTGCACTGCACTATTGCAGTATTTTACTCTGTCTATTTTATCTTACTCTTTTTATTATTGTCTATTTAAAACTGAATCAAACCCTAAACAAGGTGGCCTGTTGGGATGTTAGATCCTAATGTGGAAAAACTGTGATTTTATGTCTGCATTATGTGCTCATTTTATGCCTGTTTTCTTTCTGTATGAAGGGTGCTATACAAATAAAGTGTATTATTATTATTATTATTCTACTGTATGTAATGGAGGACTGTCCATCTATCCCACAATGCAAAGTGTCTGGCTGCAGTGGTGCAAGTATTCACAGCTCTGCGAGCATAGCATGTTTGGACAGTCGAAACATTGGGACAACATTGATATAAGTAGAGGAGCGATCAGAGCTGGCTAGAATTACCTTGTTGTCACATCCTGGTATTTAATATGTTGAACAGCCACGAGAGGAAACGATACAGGGTTGGTATTCTCCCTGCATCCACACTTCTCTTCTCCTGCATTTCATCTGAAGGTTTTCTCATTTTTAAAAGTCTATACTTGATTCATGTTGGAACGGGGCTCGGTGCATCAAAGCGTCACACAGCTGGGCCGTGTTCCAACATGAATCAAGTATGGAAATACTTGAGGACGTCAGATTTAAGTTTTTGGTGACTGAAGCTTTTGCCTGGGCAGAAAGTGGTGCACCAAAGTACTTGATTAAAAATACAAAACAATTAATTTTATTGAAAAAAACCTTACAGATGTGTTCCATAGACTCACAGGAATAGTGTAAAATTGCCCAAATAGTGAAAGAAATAGCAAAATAGTTCCCCTTTAACTAGCCACTTCATAATATAGTATGATAGCATGATACTATGATAGATAGTATGATAGCATGTACAACTACAACAGTGCTGTATATACCGCACATTTACATTTATATATTCACAGCATATATATATATATATATATATATTAGTGCTGTCAATAGATCATTTTTTTTTTTACTAATATCCTATATTATGAAGTGGCTAGTTAAAGGGGAACTATTTAGCAATTTTTTTCACTATTTGGGCAATTTTACACTATTCCTGTCTTTAGTGGTATGGTCTACCAGTGCACCACTTTCTGCCCTGCCAGATTCCAAGCTGTTTTTGGCTGGGCTCTGCCCATAATCGCAATGCGCTTTGAGTGACAGTCACCCACCTGCACTTTGGGGGAGAGAGAGAGATAGAGAGGGATAGAGAGAGAGATCGCTCCGAGAGCGAGTGTGTGTGTCAAATGCAGGGGGAGAGACAGAGGAGAGATCTCTCTCTCTCTCTCTCTCTCTCTCTCTCTCTCTCTCTCTCTCTCTCTCTCTCTCTCTCTCTCTCTCTCTCTCTCTCTCTCTTTTGGAGAAGTGCAAGTGTCTGACAGGGAAACCGCTTCCGCATTATTTCCACTCGCTCCGTTTTGGTCATAACTTCAATGTTACACTAACTTCCTCGAATTGTTGATTGTGGGCGGTGGCTACAACCACAGAAGGAGCTGAGGTTACGCAGATCAGCAGCACATTACTACGTAGGATAGCGAGTCAATTCTGAATGGCTTTGTTCACTGGGGGAGGATCTTGTCTCATCTGAACTGGAGGAATGAGACTGAATGAGAATTTCACATCTAGTCAGTGTTGGTACAACAATCACATTGCTAGAAAACAATGCAAACCACTGGAAAAGGCCATTTATAAGATAGTTCCCCTTTAACTCATTCTGCGCCATCACTTAATGCGTGAGAGGGCGCTAGAACGCCACCGCTTTAATCAATGGGGGGACTGCGAGATTTGCGAGTGCTTAAAATATATCTTAAATTATAGATATGGGTCTAATACACCCGTCGATTATCAGTGAGTTGCTTCCAGTCAACATGTACAAAACGGATAGTTTTTTCATCTGTACATTTCCGTTTCATACCGTTTTGAATATGAGTATAGTTTTGGCGATTCTTAGTAATTCCAGGAAAAGACGCGATAATAGCCCTTTATAAACACGTTGTCATTTTTCACCTGATTATCGAATCTTCCTGAAATCAACGCTAGATCATCATTATTATCCTTCCTCATGCAAGACCCATTCCTCATGCAGACCCATTCTCAATGATAACATCAGGCTGGATGGATGAAAATGAATGGATATTGCTAATAAAAGAAATAACGATTAAAACCTGACTATACTCCCCTCCTTTTTCCGATTGTTTCTCCCATTCCACTGTTAGTCATTATGCCAATTCCCAACCCCCTTCCTGGTTGTTGCGCACCCCCCCCTACTGTTGGTCCGGGAGGCCGGAGACTGTCACATGTTTTCCTCCGACACATGTGCAGCCAGCCGGCAGCCAGGCTGGCAGCGCAGATTCTCACCGGGAGAGTGTAACGACGTGTGGAAGGTCGCACTACCTCTCTCCAGATCCTACCCTCGCTGTGCAGGCGCCCCGACCGAACTGTAGGGGTCGCTGTCCACAACGCCCAGGATCCACCCACGGCTTCCCTCCCCCTAACTCAGCCAAATGAGTTAGTATAGCGATCAGCCCAAGCCAAGGCAATGCTGACTCTCCGGGAGTCGAGACCGCAGCCTCTTGCATTGGTGACGAGCACAATCTCCGCTACGCCACCTGATTGCCGGAACCTCGGCGAGTTAACCCGACTATCATCAGGTCTGGCGTTGAATGAATTAAGATTCTGTTCAGAAATTTATTTCAGGTTTGGTATCACACTTTTCCACACCGTGGAAGTTGCTGTCATTATTAGTGAAGCGATCATGGAGACAAAAGGACAAAACAAAACAAAACTCATCTGCCTCTAAAATGCCATGTAGCTTGTCTTGTGACATATTAGTATCTCAAATATTCTTAATTAAGTAGCAGTTAAGACTTTTGGTGCATAAATACCTGTCATACTTCCATCCTCAACTTGGAACATGTGAAAATTACACCACACCGGTATGATTTGATGCAACATCTGTCTCGAGAATCGATTTAGCTACGAAGCGCCAGACAGAGCGCCGGCGTCAGAGTCAGTACGTTTCAACTGAACTTTACTTCTCAATCCAATTGCCTCTCGGTTACATCATGAAATTATATAAGTGCATTTAATTAGTTAAATTACATTTAATCCTCCCCCTAATAGATCTTACCGGAGGCCTCGGTTTGGAGTTGCATGCCACCCAACAATAAGACGGTAATTCCTCCAGGGTCCATGCCAGCTGTGAGACAAGAAAGAACAAAAAAAAGGGTGAGAAAGACTCCTCCCAAAGGACATACGCAACAAGCAAGGTCTTTCAAGAGTAGGCCGGGTCTGGGTCAGACCTCCAGCCAGCCAAGATTATCATGACGGCGACAACAATGCTCTTAGTAGGTAAGATGTATCAAGTAATCAAAAAAGCTCACAGATCTTCAGCAATATCAAAAGCCTGCAAATTGTGTGATAACAGTTTCACTTAGGATAATGGTATCATAATTAAATTACTGAAACGCTTTTTCCTCGTTACCCCTCCTCCCCTCCCTCCACGCCACCACACCCGAGCCCCCACAAACACACACACACACGCGGTCCTTAATTTTCTACTTTCTTCACTTGGCTAAGCTTACGGAACAATTACTTGAGTCAATGACCACAGCAGCAGTGAGGAGTGAGCTATAGATAAATGGGGGTTTGACTCCCGTCTCAGGCAACCGCCTCCCGTTGTCAGCCACTTCGCCCGCGCGGAGTGATGACTTTGTGGAAAGCTCATTTACAAATTGACTGTCGCGAACACATGCTCAGTCAGTCAAAAAGTACCCCCCCCCCCCCCCCCCCCCTGTGACGCCTAAGTACTGTACTCAGCTGTGTATTTATATGAAGGGCCGAAGTTTTAACTGTCAATATAGTACATTCCAAATACAAATACAAACCGTTAAAGAGGCTTCTGCACTTAATTCAAACTAATAATCCGGAAGCTTTGAACATGATGCACAGTATTAACATAAAACGCTCCTAATGTCCCTATTCAGATGTTTCTTTTCATCAGAATTCAGTATTTCTTCAGTGCCATGGGGGTGTGCAATAAACATAATTTGTGTAATAAAAAAAAGAAAAGAGTGTAAGCTACTATTCCTGCCTCTGCTTTTTCCTGGCCAACGTGTATATGGTGAGACCCACGCTGGAAATCTAGGGCTATGGTTTAATTTCCCAACTGGTGCAAACAAATAAATATATAAATTTAAAAAATCCTCTCATACCGCCCTCTCTAAGATCATAATGCCTCCTGACTCAGAAGGCAAGACTCGAGTTGAGACTGAAATTAATTGGCATTCTCGCAGGGACGCGGGTTGAATACCATTTCATTCATCTATTGGTCACGCCTCACAAGTATAAGGACTTATCAGAGGTGAATGCCACGCAGAGGGGAAGAGAACGATTAAAATGGGCTGGCAAAACAGAGTGAAGCCGGTCCAAAAACACAAGGTAATGAGCTAATTGAATATGGAGAATTTTCAGGACACACTGGCTTCCTGCTGAGTAATTCCTTTGCATACTTTAATTCGTCAGCCAGGCCAAAGCGACAGTCTTGTTGCCCTTAGCAACAAAGGCCCCAGCTTGAGACTTGTTTTGCTTTACACTCAGGCAATGTCAAAACTGCGGTTGTTTCGCATGGTGCCAACATTTCACACAGTGTGTGTGTGAGAGATTCTCTCTGGTGCTGGAACACATGGCTGGTGAATGAATGCTTTGGAGATCGCCCCGGCTGTTAAGATAAGACCTCCCCCTCCCTTGCACAGATGCTATTGTGCTCCCTTATTCCCCTGAAGTTGGCAGCCATAGATAGCTATAATTGCTGTGCTGAGACAAAAATAATACACTGCAATATTTCAAAAAATGCGATAGTAGGATGACATGTTGAGACTGAATGCTATTCACAGAATAATGTACATTTTGCAGAATGTAAAGGAGTTAGGGCCCGCGTCCACCTAGCGCATATTTCGCCGTGAAACATGCTGGGAGTGCGCCGGCAGAGCTGGCTTGACGCGCATCTTGTAGATGACAGAAAGAAATCTACAGCCATGCCGCGGTTTTGCACATATTATAGCATATTTGAATAACTTTATTGTATATTAATTATATATATAGTTATTGCCTGACACCACAGTTCGCCCTTTGCTTTTTATTAGCTTTTTAGTAGTGTATTCGTGTAGTTATTATTATTAGTTTTGTCGCGAATCTCAATGGTCTGTGTGGAGACAGCCAGACAGGCAGGCAGCTCCGGTGTCAGGTTACAAACAGAGTGGTAGATGACTGGCTGTGATTGGTTGTTTGAATATGCGCTCGGCGCACCGCTCTAGAAAAGTTCAGCCAGTTTCAACTCTCTGGCTTGTGCGGCCGCATAAAGGCGCTGAAAAAAGAAGCCGACGGCAGCGCACTTCCTAGAGGCGGCCGCATGGGGCCGCATGCGCTCCCTCCCCATTGTAATACATTGAAAACAGACGCGTGCGGTCCTAAATATGCGCTAGGTGGACGCGGGCCCTTACTGAGAGGGACAGAGACATTCAAATGACAGAAGCTGTCTGTAGTAAATGGTTAGTAACTGTAGTTAGATAAGTGATAACAATGTGATGACAAATCCTTTATTTTACTGTCACTCATCTAAGTGTTTGTGTGTAAGTGATATTGCTGAAGAGCATTAATGTCATGATAATCTTTGCCGGCTGGAGACTGGTGGATACTGCTTACATGTACTGTCTGGAGACCAGTGGTGGAACAAGTACACAGTTCATTTATTTAAGTAAATGTAGAAATACCCAGATAAAATAGTACTCTGGTAAAAGTAAATGTCGTCCATTCAAAATTCTACGTAAGTAAAAGAAGAGAAGTATTCAATATTGAATGTACTTAAGTATCTAAAGTAAAAGTATGCATTCTATGTGATGTTGAAGTTGTCAGGCTTCAGATTTGAGAAAATATTATCTTCATACATGTTTGCCATGTTTTCTATGCAAATCTTGTTCTTCAAAGTAACTAGTAACTGATGGCTTCAGATAAATGCAGTGTAGAGTAAGAAGTACAATATTTCCTTTGACATGTGGAGTAAAAGTAAAAATTTCCCTAAAATGAAAACACTCAAGTAAACTACAAGTACCTCACAACTGTACTTAAGTATAAAATGTAAAATACGTACTTTCCACCACTGATGCAGTAAATGGCAGAGCCAGTACCCACTGCCAGTGCTGAAATGAGTCTGTAAAATGTTTGAAAAAGCTTGTAAACAGTACTTCTCCACTAAGACTGGCTAATGAGATCTTGGTAATATGATACAAATTCATAAAATTTGTTGACATACCATATTGGCAGGGCTGCTGCTACAGTACTTTAAGTATGTGCCTCCTTTACTACAAATGAACATGGTTTATAAGCAATCACATAGCAACTGGTGGAGGAATGGGTGTGATTGGTAGGTCAAGTCAAGTCATTTATTTATATAGCACATTTAAAAGCTCAAAGAGCCAACCAAATGGCTGTACAGTAACTACAAAATTTAAAACTATAGACATAGTCACACAGTGGAACAGAAGACAATACAACATGACAAAATACAGGATGGTCAGTCAATACAGTAGGACCACACAACACTAGGAGTATACAACAGACGTTACAGTATGAATGAATGAATGAATTATTTTATTTCGAATGTATAAAGCGAAATAAATAAACAAACAAATAATTTTTCAAACATTTTCACAAATAAACAAACGAAAAGGATAGGTTTGAAGCCAGAGGCTTATAGAGCAACCTACCCCTAATTAAAAAAAACAAATTCAAAAAAGTTAGTTTTCAAAATATAACAAACAAAAAATAAATAAATCAACAATCAAAAATCAACAAAAAACGATCCAGAAAAGAACAAAAAAAGTAAAAGTTTGCAAGATAAAACAAACAAACAAACAAACAAACAAACAAAAAATCAACAATCAACAAAAACAAATTTGCTGAAAAGAACATAAGCCAACATAGGAAAAATCAAAAATTCATCTGCAATACCAGAGTTTCATGGTAGAAAAAAAGAAAAGAAAAAAAGATTGTAGGTTAAATTTTACTATAAGATTCTAGAACCCTGTTTTTAAACGTCTTTTTAAAAAAAAAAGACTCCTGCTGTTTTTTTATTGCATCCGGTATATTGTTCCAGAGTTTCACTCCTTTAACTGACACAGACATACTTTTAAGTGTGGTTCGAGCTCTAGGCTGTTTCAAATTGAGTGTTCTTCTTAAATTATACATCACCTCTCGTTCTTTAAACAAAATTTGTAAGTTACAGTACATGGCAGTTGATGACTTCTAGCTTTAAAAACTATAATAATAATAACTTTATTTGTATAGCACTTTTCATACAGAGGTTGCAGTTCAAAGTGCTTCTCTGCTGTTTTAAGGTCAACTAAGTCGAGGAACTTTAATGCCCTTAGTTCAAAAAACAGTGTGTTTGTAGGATGGAGATAACTATTGTTCACAACCCTTATTGCCTTTTTCTGTAAGATGATAATAGGATTCAGATTAGTTTTGTATGTGTTTCCCCAAGTTTCTATACAGTAAGTTAGATATGGTAATAAAAGAGTACAATACATTGTGTATAATGATCTCAAATTTAATATGTGGTTTTTCTTAAGATACCTAAGCTACGCGCTGTTTTTTTCTTTACATAGTTAATATGAGTTTTCCAGCTGAGGTTTTGGTCTATCACGACCCCCAAAAAAGTATATTAATTTACTCTTTCAAGATGAACATTATCTATGCATATCTCTACTTGAGTATGCGGATGTATTTTTTTTATTACCAAACAAAATAAATTTAGACTTACTTATATTTAAGGAGAGTTTGTTAGTATCAAGCCAACATTTCAGCTTCCCCAGTTCACCTGTAATATTTGTTAGCAACTGTTGTAGGTCTGCACCTGAACAAAAAATTTGGTATCATCTGCAAAAATTACAAATTTAAGTTTATCAGAAACATCAATGATATCATTAATATACAATATAAATAATTTCGGTCCTAAAATGGATCCTTGTTATCACTTTGCAGGATGATCTGGTCTCCCCCATCTGCACACATTGTTTCCTATTTTCTATGTAACTTTTTATCCAACTGAGCCCTATCCCTCTAATTCCATACTTTTCAAGTTTTCTGAGTAAAATATCATGGTCAATGGTATCGAAAGCTTTTTTCAGATCAATAAAAACTCCAACTGCATACTGTTTATTATCGATTGAATTTGTTAAGTCTTCTGCTACCTGCATGAGAGCCATTGATGTGGATCTGTTAGTTCTGAATCCATACTGGCTATCAATCAATATCTCATTCTTATCAATAAAACTGTCCAGACGTGCAACAAAAAGTTTTTCCAGAATTTTTGAAAATTGAGGAAGTAAAGAAACAGGCCTATAATTTGTAAAAACTTTTTTTTCTCCTGCTTTATGTATTGGAATGACTTTGGCTGTTTTCATTTCAGTTGGAAAGGTCCCCATCCTAAAAGATAGATTATGAAAGTAATTGGATCTACAATTTCTTTGATTCGTTTTTTAATAAGAGACATGTCTAACCCATTCACATCTGTAGATGTTTTATTCTTGAGATTGTTTACAATATCAATTATTTCCATATTAGATACGTCATACAAAAAGATTGTGGATGGATTTCTATCAATGTATTGTGCTGCAATAGCTCCCCCTTGTGGAGGCTTGATCTTCCTTGCAAGATCTGGGCCAACATTTACAAAAAAATTATTAAACTCCTCCACTACCTCATTGGTTATTTCCGTTCCATTTACAGAAAAATTATCAATGACATATGACATAGGACAGTAGACAAATTATGTTATGACACAAAGACTATACAGCCGACAATATGGTAAGACATAGGATACTAGACGATATGGCAGTAGGACTATGCAACAGACAGTACGGTAAGACATAAGACACAGGGAATGACAATAGAGTAACTGGACACTGTACAGAGTAAGTAGGTGACAGCCTTCTATTTTGTACTGCTATGGGTGTTAATTGGAACCCGCATTGATCTTGCATTCATGACATGTGACACATTTGCCAAACTCTATAATCTCGCGTCCCTCACATAGCTAAACAAGAGAAGGACAATGCTATGGTTTTTATGTGCACTCCCCTCCACCAATGATAGGATCCACCTGCAGAGCTCCGTCAACAGTGGAAAATATTATGAAAATGATAATCATGTTACAGAATAAAGCATTTTGACAAGCATTCCCCATAATCATACAAATAATTCACTAAAATAGTTCACATAAACACAACAACACTGCTTAACTTATACAATATTGTTCTCACTAAGATCCGCAAAAAAAAGCAATATGTTTGGTGCATATATCACACTAGATTGATACATGTACAACTAAGCATTTCCTGGCAGATAAGAGGATGAGAGTTAACCTACAGTACAAATATAAGACAGTCCTGACAGCACAATATTGATGTAACTAAGAGATTCTCTGGGATAAAATTGTTTAATGGATAGATATTTACTAGATATTTACAGTACAGTGAGATTGACAGATAGCGGCCTGCCATCACACCAGATTGGTTTTGCGCCTCCTGGTGGCAGATAACAGAACTTTCACAAGAAAATTACATTAAAGGTCCCCTGTCTTATAAATGGCCTTTTCCAGTGTTTATCATTGTTTTCTAGCAATGGGGGTTTGTATCAATGGGGTCTGCGTCTCTAATTCTCATTTTGGCTCATCAGTCTAGTCTTGAGTTCACGAGATCCTCCCTCACTCAACTAAGCCATTCTGATTTGACTGTTTTGCTGACGTGAGTAAGAGCGAGTGGAATTACTTCCTCAAACGGGTTGACCAGGGCCGGACTGGGGAAATAATTCATACCGGGAGATATAGCGCAAAATATAGCCCCAGTCAGGCCACTTTTTAAGCGGGGGTCTGGGAGTCCCCCACCAGGAAAATGTTTGTTACAAAGACTTAATTTCCTGCATTCTGGTGAATTTTAGTGCATGTGAATCACAAACTAATGAGCCAACAATTGCTTAGTACAATGTACTGTTATGAACCTCAAATAAAACTGTTGTGGCACTAGCAATGCTACTCTATCCACCTTCAAAAAGAAAAGAGCAAGAGCACAACATATTTTTCTATTTACTATTATAATACAGTTAACCACTCTCTCCACCTATTCAAACAGAGTAAGAGCACAATACTCAATACACAATACTTTTGATGGGTAGTGGTGCATCAGTAAACTGAATAGGGATTCAGTTTACTGATGCACTACCCATCAAAAGTTAAAATAACCCTTTACACAAACATAAAAAAACAGACCTTTCATTAACAATACTATAATAATGGCGGCTAAGTGGCGCAGTGGGCAAGGCGCTCGCCACTAACGCAGGATATTCTGGGTTTGAGCCCAGCTCTCGGCGTTGCTTCCGGCTTGCCTGGTCGTTCATACTAATACAATTGGCAGTATTAGGGGGTGGGAAAGCCGGTGGGTGGGGATCGGACGCTGTGGACAGCGACTCCTACAGGTCGGTTGGTGCGCCTGTACAGCAGAATCAGGACGTATCGGGGTGTGTGAGCCTCCCACGTTGTACAGGTGAAAAGATGCGACGGCTGCCTCCTCGTGTACCGGAGGGGACGCGTGATGCAAGGCTTCGTCCACATTGCAGCCGGCCAGTGGGAGGCATGGTCTAACAACGTTTGAGACAGGGGAGGGTAGAATTGGATAATACGGGGAAACAATTGGGATGGGAGAAAAAATAGAAAATGGGGAGAAAAAGTAGATAAATACTATAATAACAGTAGCCACTGCCAGAATAGTGTGACACATGTATCGCGTGTGGTGACGAAGACAGAATATTGCGTTGTCTCAATCATTTTAACTATAAAAGTATGAGCTCAAAGTATGAGCTCACTGACTGAAATTTCCAACAAAAAGCATCAATTGTCAAATAATATTGATCACATTAACTAGACTAGATGTTTTTGAGGAAATTAGAAAGGGAACAACAAATTAACCCTTGTGTCTGATCAGATTCTTATTTTTTTATAACTTTGCAGTGATTATGTTTGTAGCCAATATATGTGGCAAAGGTGTGTAATCTTTGAATTATCTTGGAGTTTTTTTTACTTTCTCTTTCATAAATTGTTTATTCAACTTCAGCCCCGATCATAACCACCACATTATTGTTTTTTTGTAATGTCAGATTTAACAACTCCTTCAGAAAAGTGGGAGTATTTCATTTTTAATCTGACATTACAAAAAAAACGAAAAATGGTTATGATCAGGGCTGAAGTTGAATAAAATATTTATGGAAAAGAAAGTGGGAAATTATTTCAACATATAATCTTTTTATGGCGTTTTTCAATTTAGTCCCCTAATATGGTAAGAGTATAATACTTTAGTTTTCAGACACAATGGTTAAATTATTTATTTGTTTCTTGGCAGATTTAACATTGGGCTTTTGACAGGGGAGATGATGCATTGCATGGTAACGTTAGCTGCTGGTCCCTTGACCTTGGTGCAAGAAAACATTTGATAAATGTTGCCGGATTTAGCAGCAATTCTTGTAAGGACCTTTCTTTTTCTTTGTTTTATCCTTCTCTCCTCCACCCTTTCTCTTTCTTCCACTGTCCATCTCTTGACATCAACGTTAATTGACTTTCGCTCTATCTCTCCCGAGTCCCTCATGAACTACCTGGCTCACTGGCTGTAATTCTGCTAACCTCGTTCCCAGTTTTATCTCCTCCGTGAGATAAAGACTGGTAAAGCACTACGGCCGAAAGTGTGAATCGGGTAGAATTTCCGGTGTATGTACTTCCCCTGGAAGCTGCCTCCGAACGGACCTAACTTTTCCCGAATCCTGTCGGCAAACAAGCTAGAATGTCCCGGTCATGTAGTAAATTCTTCAGGCAAAGCCGTTGCAGTGGCTTAAACGAGGAAATATTGTGCACTTCACACGTTTCTATAATTGTTTTGTCGAAACCGGAAAGCCTGTAGCCGGTACTTCCTGTACTTCCGTTTTCACACTTTAGGATGCATAGCTTTACCAGCCTATTATTCTGCAGAGTGCCATCTGCCATTCTATTCGCCGCCTCCGCTGTCAATCAGTTGTATTGCCTGGTCCCGCCTCCACCAATCACAAGCGGCAGCACGGCTCCATTTGTGTGTGTGTGATCCGCGAGAGGAAGAGAGTCAGAGAGATAGTTCTGCAACTCTGTCGCAGACAGTGAAATCCTGGTTGTTCCCCACCCACCTAGGTTATTTAACTATCGCGCCGCCACAACTAAAAACAATGGCCTGGCAAAAAAAAATTATAATAATAATTTAAAAAAAAATCGATTTCTTTTTTATATACATTTTTTTATTTTTATTATCTGAGCAGGCCAGGCCACCGGGAAAACTCCTGGTGCTCCCGATGGCCAGTCCGGGCCTGGGGTTGACGTGCACGGGTGCCGACAGAGACAGCAGAGAACGAGTGAGCGAGAGAGCAGGAGAGAGAGAGATAGAGGGAGAGAGAGAGAGGGAGAGAGAGAGCGAGAGAGAGAGAGAGGGAGAGAGAGAGAGAGGGACATGCTGCTTTAGAGTACTTGATTAGAAATACAAAACAATACATTTTTACAGATGTGTTCCATAGACTCACAGGAATTGTGTAAAGTTGCCCAAATAGTGAAAGGAATAGCAAGACATGTCCCCTTTAAAATCAACACAAGAGCACAGCGAGATAGCGCCGCCTATTGCTGCTAGTAGAATGGAGCTAGGAAAACTCCACCTGTATTAGCATTTTAATAGGATGTTGACCAGCGACGAAACGTCTGGCCCCACCATGGCTAATGTATGTCGTGAATTTGTTTGCGGGTACTCAACGATATTTAATTCTTGCATATAACTGGTGGGATTGGAGACTTGTGTGTTGGTGGGTGGGATGTCGGAGGATGGGGGGGGTTGTCATCTCAAACCTTGGCCCCCTTGGCACCTTCGCCCATGGCAGTGGTTAATGACTGAGGGGCCCACACATCTGCCAGGCCCCCAGATGCCTTCTCTGAGCATTTGATCAGGAAATATTTATAACCCACTGTGTCAGACCACAGAGGCACATTAAGCCCGGTTCCACTGGCAGACGCAGGAAAACAGATGCTGCATCATCAAATGACTGGCAAAGCACCACAGCCACTACGCGTGAACATCCCACCTCATCCATCTCTCCTTACACCCGCCATCTCTGGAGGAGGTTATCCAATACGCAGGTGCCAGCTGCCAATTGGGCGCTGTGTGTTATATTTCAGATCTCTAAGACGGTGCGACGTGTTACACTACTTGATTTCTCACACATAAACATCCGAGCGGGCGGACTGTCATCTCAGATGGTCACTTTGCATATCCAGAAATAACATCTAAAGGCATATTATCATAATATACACGCAGTGGAAAAAATAACTTGTTGTGATGCCAACTTGCTTGATTGACAAGATAATTATATCAGGTACTTGTGGTCTAGTTCCACACTTTTTAGTGCAGAAGGATGACGCCATGTATTAATGTACCAACGTTGTGTTGTGTGTCAAATGCAAATGAGCCAAGGAATGAGGTTGACGTGGGTCGTCTTCTCTCTTAACAAAACCATGTGACAGTCTTTTCCTTTAGCCAAGTTCAAATTAAAACACAAAACTGTATGAAATGGTCTATTTTTTTTTATCCGCTTTTTCTCCTCTTTTTCAATTTTTTCTCCCATCCCAATTCCACTGTGCCAATTCTCCCCTCCCCTGTCTTGAACGTTGCTCACATATGCCCCCCACTGGCCGGTTGTAGGGAGGATAGGACCCTTGCATCACGTGTCCCCTCCGATACACAAGGAGGCAGCCTGTCACATCTTTTCACCTGCCAGCGCGGACTCTCATTGGCGAGGTGTAACATGTGTCAAGCTCACACTACCCCCGCTATTTCCTGTCTCTGCTGTGCAGGCGTCCCCAACCGACCTGTAGGAGTCGCTGTCCACAACGTCCAGATTACCACCCATCGACTTCCACCCGCTAACTCTGCCAATTGAGTTAGTATGATGGCTGGCCCAAGCCGGAGGCAACGCAGACAGCCGGAGTCGAACCCGGTATCTCTTGCGTTGGTGATGAGCGCAATGTCCGCTGCGCCACCCAGCCGCCCTGAAATGGTCTATTTTTCAATGTTATTCTCCAACAAGAAATGTAAAAACAGCCATTTGGCATTTTATTTGTGAATGAAACTGTTACGTCTCGGGGTATTGAACCCAATATGCAGATACAGAGTAATGATAGACAGGTCTTGTTCAAACCCAGTTTGGGTATATTTAATGATTTAATAGAATGGTCATGTGTTCAGGCAGGGGTCGATACACAGGGGGAGCACTCGTACAGTCCAGGGGCGTGCACGGGGCAGGAGAGTCAGACAGACAGGGGTTGATAGACAGGTATGGAATAGTCAGCCAGACAGGGGTCAACACGGGTACAGGGTAGTCAGCCAGGCCGAAATCAAAACGGGTGCAGGTCCTCATACGTTCCAGGAAAAGGCAAGGAGAGTTTGTCACGCAGGCAGGGATCAGAGCACGTCTTGTAGAGAGCCAGAGAACAGGGTGAAGAGCCAGGAAGGAGTGCGGGGAAGGATGAGAACAAGGGTTAGACACAGTCGAAGAACAATGGGCTAGAGAACAATACGAGAGAGTAGAATAACACAAACTGGGAAATACGAAGTTACGATCTGGGGCAGGGTTATATTACTGATGTAATTGGCCCACTGACGTCAATCAGCTGCTCCCAGAATCAGATGCACTCTCCACCTCACTTAACGCGAGAGAGAGAGAGAGAGAGAGAGAGAGAGAGAGAGAGAGAGAGAGAGAGAGAGAGAGAGAGAGAGAGAGAGAGAGATAGGGAGAGAGAAGCCAGGTAGGAAACCGTGACAGAAACCAAATTAGATATCTGCTCAAATGCTGCTTTTTCCTTTTGCCAAGTAAAAGAAAACATTTAACATCCAATCTGAAAATAGATTGTTTCGATAATTTACTGTGCTTTGTTTGAGTTACAGCGAATGGAATCTCTGATCAATGGTTTTTCATTTTGGAAAGTGTGAAATTAAAAACTGAAGTGGGCGTGGTTTACCTGAGGCATGGACGTGGTTTACCTGAGGCGTGGACAGGGACGTTGAAAGGGGGGGTGCGGGGGGGGGCTGCAGCACCTCCTCTCAATTATTGCAAAAAAATTATAAAAAAAATATATATATATATATATATTTTTTGTAATGTTTTTTTTTATGACAGTATTTATATATTTGTATATACTGTAACTGTATAACTGTAACACTGTATATTATAAGTTTATCCTGCTCAAAGCACTTAACCATTTTAATATTGTGTGTATTGAGCCGTACTGTATTGTAGCCATTCTCCAATCTGTCATTACACTACTGTATGTACACAATCATACGTGTAAAACCGAGTAGATTTTCGAGTGATGACAGACTGTCACAGACTGATTGAATGACAGGTGAAACAACTAATTGTATTCACCCCCCGTCTCCCGCCCTTCCCACGCGCCACGAACCACTGAGCTACTGTGATACAGTGCTTGCGCAGTCAGTCGATTTTAGCTAGTAGTCAGACTTTGCTAGCACAGAATGTCTCACTCGCAGAAAAGAAAAAGATCAGATTTATTTTCTAAACGTCCCGCCGGTCCCAGTGACAGTCCCACTAAATCTGATAAACGTCAGAGAGAGACAGAGACGACAGGTTCAGCCTCAGCATCAGGTATTGAAGAGTTAACTGAGGCCCCATCCACACGAGCGCTGGTTTTAATATAACCATGATTGTATGTGCGCAGTTGCACTGTTCGGCCACACACAACCGGGGATTTGCTACACTGCAACCGCGGTCTTTGAAACCGGTGCCCAGGGTGAAGTTTTGCGGTTTTGCAGTTGCGTGTGGGCATAGCAACCGAGGTTATTCCCAGTGTTTACAGCAGAGCTGTCGCAATTATTTCCCATGTTCACGGCAGACCGCAGGGTAGAGAGATTAGAGCAGAGCCAGCTACACCAGTGTTTACAGCAGAGCTGTCCCAAGTAGTGTTATATGAAAATGATTGTAACAAACTTTTGTTCAAAACGTATCGTCTGTGTTGAAGAGTGTTGTGATCGACTGATGTCTGTTGACGCTCAGAGAAAACATGTAGCTGCAGCTAAACTAAACTCATGTGTTGTCAAGTTATTGTTATAAGGAACCCAGTCCAGACTGCATCCCCTTAACAATTGTTTGTATTGAGCCGTATTGTATTGTACCCATTCTGCAATGTGTTAAATAACGTTTGCATCCATTTCATATCGGTAACGTTACCACATTACGTTAGCATTTAAGCTATATACTATACATGGATATAGCCATTCACATTAGCATGTAGCTAACAACACCGGCGGTCTTTTGTGAGACTAAACTATCCGCTCTTGGTGGTAAATTGTGTTGCTGATGGTTTTGTTTCATCAACAAAATGAGAGGCAGAACACACAGTGAATGTATCCGTTTGTTTATTGCAGTTTCTTTCTTTGCTGAAAATATATGTTCCGTTGGCAAAATGATCAATAGGGTCCAGCTGTGTTTCTAAACAGGAAGTTTAGTGAGCGTTCAGCCTTTTCTGATTGGTTGAAATGGCCTTCATGTCTGAACAACATCGCCGCCTACTGTTTTGGCATTGTACTACATGTAACGGTTGCTGGTGCCGCGGGTACGCAGTTATACACGGTTGTTCACCTGTGTTCACCTGTGTGGACGGAGTTTATTTTTTTCAAACTTCGGTTATATTAAATCCAAACGCTCGTGTGGACAGGGCCTGAGTCTGTTCCCCTATACCCCCCCTCGGGCGCCAGGGGCTTCCACTGAGGGGTGATGCAAATAGGGATGGGGTGTTATGGCAGCTCATGATGGAAAGAGTGCGCACCGAGTCTGATCCCAAGTTGAAGAATTGGCTCCAAAAGAGAGACAACTGGATGTCCAACAACATCCAAAACGAAATCTTACAGCTGCTTGCCCATGATATTCAGCGACAAATTAGAGGCAAAGCATCCAAAAGCCCATTCTTTGGCTTGAGCGCTGACGGAACCACTGATGTCACTAACTGGAACAGAACAATTCTCGTGTAATATACAGTTTGCGGATGACAACTTGGAAGCTCAGAACTTCTTTTGGGATTTTTACAATGCCCGGCCCAGACACAACAGCCGAGACGCTGTTTTTGTGTATAAAATACTTTTACGCCTCGACCTGCCCATGGAGAGGCTGATAGGATACTGTTTTGACGGGGCCAGCAACATGTCTGGGGGGTATAGGCTAGACCAGGGGCGACCCAAAAAAAACGGTGTCAGAGAGCCGCGACCCCCACTATTATAGGAGGTAAAAAAAAAATGGAAATGGAAATGTATGGTTGAAACATGCAAACGTTCAAACGCACACACACTAATAAGCATTGGAGGCTTTTAACCAGGGCCGGACTGGGGAAATCATTCAGGCCAGGAAATATAGCCCCAGTCAGGCCACTTTTTAAGCAGGGGGTCTGGGGGTCCCCCACCAGGAATTTTTTTGTTACAAAGACTTCATTTCCTGCATTCTGGTGCAGGAATCTTTTTTATTTGTACCCTTTAAATGCCAGTGTTTGTGATGGCATCACAAATTATTGTTAAAAAACAGGCTAGCATATGTATGATTAGCAACAACACAGATTTTTATGGATTTTCAGTTTTTTGTAATTGATAAATACAATATTTTATTCAACTTCAGGCCCTGATCATAACACCACATATTCATTTTATAATTCTAACCCTTTAAATGCCAGTGTGTGTGATGGCATATATTTGCAATATATCAAATGCAAAGTAAATTTTTCTGGGGGGGATTATTACAGGCTAGCATGTGTCAATGATTAGCAGTTTTTCGTAAGGGTCCCGCCTCCAACAATCACATGCGGCTCCCTTTGTGTGTGTGTGTGAGAGCAAGAGAGAGAGAGAGATAGTTCTCCAACTTGTGTGAGTTGCAGTGATCTCCTGGTTGTTCCCCACCTAGGTTATCTAACTATTGCGCTGGTGCAACTAGAAACACTGGCCTGGCCTGCTTCTAAGTTCAGTGGCCTGACCGCAAAAAAAAAAAAAAAAAAAATGTATCATCTGGCGACCCCCCAGCATCCCCTGCCGTTTTATAGTTCCAACGTGCCTGGGCGTGGACGTGGTTTACCTGAGGCGTGGGCGTGGTTTACCTGAGGCATGGACGTGGTTTACCTGAGGCATGGACGTGGTGTACCTGAGGCGTGGGTGTGGTTTACCTGAGGCGTGGGCGTGGTTTACCTGAGGTGTGGACGTGGTTTACCTGAGGCGTGGGCGTGGTTTACCTGAGGCGTGGACGTGGTTTACCTGAGGCGTGGACGTGGTTTACCTGAGGCATGGACGTGGTTTACCTGAGGCATGGACGTGGTTTACCTGAGGCGTGGGCGTGGTTTACCTGAGGCATGGACGTGGTTTACCTGAGGCATGGACGTGGTTTACCTGAGGCGTGGACGTGGTTTACCTGAGGCGTGGGCGTGGTTTACCTGAGGCGTGGACGTGGTTTACCTGAGGCGTGGGCATGGTTTACCTGAGGCGTGGACGTGGTTTACCTGAGGCGTGGACGTGGTTTACCTGAGGCATGGACGTGGTTTACCTGAGGCATGGACATGGTTTACCTGAGGCGTGGGCGTGGTTTACCTGAGGCATGGACGTGGTTTACCTGAGGCATGGACGTGGTTTACCTGAGGCGTGGACGTGGTTTACCTGAGGCGTGGGCGTGGTTTACCTGAGGCGTGGGCGTGGTTTACCTGAGGCATGGGCATGGTTTACCTGAGGCGTGGACGTGGTTTACCTGAGGCGTGGACGTGGTTTACCTGAGGCGTGGGCGTGGTTTACCTGAGGCGTGGGCGTGGTTTACCTGAGGCGTGGGCGTGGTTTATCTGAGGCGTGTGTTATTTGTGTCTGTTCGCTCTGGTCGTGTCTGGCTCCTCAACTTTGTAACGCTACCACTTAACCAGGCGGGCAAGGAAACACTAAATGGTAAGCTGCTTGGGTCATGCTTTGTGGACAGTTTTAATACAATTTGATTGTCTCAGATTATTACCTAGAAAGACATCCAACTTTTGTAGTTTGTTTCACATTAGAGCTTTACTAACCTTGGTTAGTAGCTAACATTATGTAGCCAGCAAGTTAATGATACAAACAGTAACGTTAACAGCATAGCAGACAAGTGCCAGACTAGTGTGGCAACAATAACTAGATATGGTATATTGTTCTGTATCGTATCGCTCTCGCTCGGCATCGCTCTCTGCACTATCTCGCATACGTGCACGCGCACTGAATAAAGACCACAATGTACCTTTAATCCCAATATTTGTCTGACCACACCCCTATCAGCTTACCCATATAAGCAGGGGTGGGGCCACCCACTCTCCTCCTTCTCGCTTTCACCACAAGGAAGAAGTGCCTCGGTAGATCCCCACACTTGACACCATGATGGAAGAAAGGTTTAGGAGCAGCTTTGGGAAACAAGGATACGTTGACATCATATCTTTATTTTCTCTCTCACTATTTTCGAGAAAATACGGCGATATTGTCTTCGTACTGGAGTGTCTGGAAGATGATGATCATTCTAAAAACCCTCCACCGGTTTTCGTATTGGGAGCACGCCGCTGCATGCTTCTCAACTGCAGTTCCTTGCTGTGTTTGTTGGGGTGAAACCTGTCAGGCCACAGCTGAACTGTCGGACATGCCGCTGTTGTGAGAAGCGGTGCGTTCCAGGTTGGGTGAGTAGTGTTTGCTGGCGGGCTCCACTTGTCTGTTAGTGCTATGGGGGCTACTTGACAAAGTTTATGGAAACCGGCCCCAGGCTAGGGTCCTTTGTTTAGCCACCTAGGCGACAGAAGGCCTTGGTCTGAAGACCATTATAGTTTTAACTAGTGGGCCGCGACCATTGACACTGGTGATCCCTGTGTGTTCTGGACGAGTGGATTCTCTCTGTCACCGTGTTAAGGCCCCATATTTCATATCCAAATGAGAGTATTCCTTCACGAGGGGAAATGTGCATGTAATGTGCGATAGCGGCAGATTCATGTTCAAAGTCAGCTACACAGGCCAGTTGGTACAGTGCTGATTCCGTCGGATGTGGTAAAGTCACCGTTGTGAAGCGGTGTTGACATCTTGTTTTCTCTTTTCTCTTAAAAAGTGAGGAGAGGTTCAGAACGGCGGCCTGTCTGGGTGAGTGTTATGTCATTGTTTACATGTTCATAGCTTACGGTTAGCCAGTCAGCTGTTAACTGCTGCGTTAGCCTGCTGGATCGCTGCATGGCCTGCTTAGGGCCTACTATTAGCCAGTCAGCTGTTAGCTGCGGGGCTAGCATGTCGTGGTCGCTAGGTAACGTTAGCTTGCTGCTATGGGCCATGGCTGGCGCGGGGTAGCTTAGCTTCTCGCGCGCCGCCGTGAGCTCGCTTCTGATCGCGTGCGTCGTTAGCTCGGCGTGTCGCGAGCAGAAGCAGTAGCACCCGAACGGTTGGAGCGGCCGTTAGCTTGATGCTATTCCGTTGAACGTGCTTTGATTTTAACATGTTTTACACTCTTGACCACGACGTCATCCTTGACAGGGGATGTTTCGTCGACCCTGCCCTGAGCCAGGACGGCAAGGTTGCATCAACAGGGGACTGTAGTGCGGGTTGGGGCGGTGACGCTGCCCAGTTCGGACAACACAGGAGCGGCTGTGTTCCTACGGTGTCTGTGACTGCACTTCGCTGATCTGCGTTCCGGGTAGGAACGGGGTTGACCAGACCTCATAACACGTCTTCTGGTTTTACTTTTTCTAAATGTATTGTGAATAACGGTGTTTTTCCCAAAACGTGTGTTGCTACAATGCATTTAGGATACGTTGCGGGTTATGTGTGAGCTGTTTTTGTCACTGGCAGTTAGCTTCTCCGTGCAAATCGGGGAATGATCTGGTTGTTGTGTGAGAAACATCATGGTGTTTATATGCACCGTGTACTCACAACTAAGGTAACTAACCTATGAAGCTATGCTTGGTGACAAGTGAGTAAAAGAATGTTCTTTCTCAGACTGTAATGACAATGAACAGTGTGTTCACACATTAACAGGTTTTCCTGTTTTAACTGGCCGTATTGAGGGTAAAATAGGAGGATTGTGTTTCCCCCCCGGTTCCCTGGGGACTTTTTCATCCTCCTATCAGACATGTTGTGCATTAATTGTGTCTTTTGTGTGGTAGGGATACGATGTAACTCTTAGCTTGATTGCTGAGGTTGTGCTAAATCTGCTGGAGAAACTTATTTCCTAAAGGGAAATTGGTTTGGTTGCTGTCATGTGTGCTTAGCAAGGCCTGTGGTCGATACTAATCAAGAATGATGTATTCTCTCATTGTGAAAAAAACGGCGTTCCTCTGTTGAGTGTTTTTGCCATTTTTTGTAGGTGATGATGGGTTGTGTGTGTCATGTGACCTACAACTGGGTTGTACTGGCCACAGAAGCACATGTGTATGTTGGACCGGGGTTCTTAGAGCCCTCTCTATTCTGTGTTTTTCCTTAGTAAAAATCAGATAGCAGGTTAGCTCATGCGCTGTGTGGAGCTGTGAAACGCTTCATAGAGCTGACTATGACTGTGTCATATTCTCTTTTTGTCGTTACATCGTATCATGGGTGTGGGGTCGTAAAGGGGTGAACTGGTAACCTTTCCTCTCCCCATTGTTCTGTCGGTCAGGGGTACACCCCCTGTCCTTCAAGGTTCCCGTCACGTGGCGGTTCGGCACATTACGGGGGGGAGGGAGTTCCTGGTCCCACGGCCTGGTATATTGGGCGTGTGCACCGCAGGAATTCCCCCGCCATAGAGTACGTCACCGTGCGCGTCTCTGTTGGTAGGACTTCCGTGTGCTGTTCAGGTCCATGTGATGGATCTGTTTTCAGGGGGGGTGGTCAGGGCTCCTCCTCACCAAGCGCCTATTCAGGCCTTCTGTGAGTTCGGACTCCTTCTTCCATGTGAGGAAGCCTCCATCAGAGTACAGAGCCTTCCTCCTCAGATTGTCAAAGTGAGTGGACCCTCTAGAAGGGTCCTTTTCTATTGTATGTATATTCGATTCAATTCGTTTATTGAGTGTGTATGGGTTCAGTGCCTCTTCCCCGGAGGCCCTAAAACCAGTTTTTTACATGGCTCAAGGTGCAATATATTCTTTTCAATCTGTACAGCTCGCGTGGGAAGTCTCTCTGGGGATCCCCGTCTCTTTCCTATGGGAGGGTGGTGGGATGTAAAAATGTGAACATTTTTTACCCCGGCTGTGTAGACTGGGATACATACTGTTGATGCTTCCTTCTTTCTATTCCAGAAGTGTTGGAGTTAGGGAGTGTCACACCCCTCTTGTCGTTCCCCTGGGCGCCTTGGGGATTCAATGACAGGTCTAATTAGCCTGTTCATTGATGGGGGTGTGTCCCGACGCACGTATAGTGCTAGCTCGCTGTAAACAGGCGATTGACTGGCACGCCTTGGTTGCTTGTGGTTGAAACAGCGTTTTTATAAAGCAACTGAGATGGGGGTTTTTCCTCTTCCGACGACCACATCCCATGACCTGGGTGGGTTGTCGACGGATTCTCGTTCATGTCTGGGGGATGATGACGGGATGGATCTGAACATATGTGGTGGGGTCTCACGCCCTTGGGGTGGGCCACCAGGCGCGGTTCGTCCGAACGTCTGGGTGGCGCCTTCTTTTCATGTTAAGATCGACACGCATATCTGCCCTTCTCCTGGAGTAGGCATGTCGGCGTGGTTAGGGCACGGGACTGGTTCTGGTCACGCTGGTCCGGATCAGTTGAACCCGTTGTCCGCCGGGGATGCAGATCTGCTGTTCTGGTACCCTGAGGGACTTGGGCTTTTTTCAGGGGGAAAAATGCCAGGTCGGTCTGGGTGTCACAGGGTTAAGCGCTATGGAGACCCTGGTTGGGTATGTTTTTACTCGGCACTGTCGTCATGGCTTACAGCCATGCCATTCTGTACGCGCTCGATCTCGTCGGATCTCGGCCGCTACACAGGTTGGTCCTGGTTAGTACTTGGTTGGGAGACCGCCGGGGAATACCAGGTACGGTGTGCTTAGGGGCTGGTTCTCCATTATTTTTCGCTCCTCTCTCACGCATGGCGAAGAGGGGCCTGTGGGGGTGGTTTTTTGACCTCCTCTGGTGACCCTGTGCTTCCCGTACCGCCAGGCCCGGTCCGAAGTGATGTTTGCGACCCGTAGGCCTGGGTTAACCCTTTTTGGAAACTGAAACACTTGTACTGCGGTATAGCCGGTGTATACCCGCAGGTGTGTTTTGGAGTTTTTTCTTGAGGGGTTATAGGAACAACCACCGCATTGGGTAACACCGAGGTGGTTGATTCCCTGGTGTGTTGGAGCAGTGTCAACTCCCGGGTTCACCGTTTGAGGGTGCCCCTGCACGTTCATGACGTCTGCCAATCGTGTCAGCCTTCTCTGCCTCGACCCCTCTGGGTGGGGGTTTTTAAATGGAGGCTTGGTCATGCAACACCGCCAGCTTACGCTCCTTCCGCCGGGGCGGCTGTGTTCAGCTGTCCCCTCTGGCGCCTGTCTCGTCCGCAGTCTCCAGGCTAGGGTTAACAGCCTGTTGCCTGGTTTTTCCCCGGTGCGCTGCCTGCTTCCGTTGGTTAACCTTTTTTGTGTGCTTACGGCCATGCTGACTGCCTGTTCTGCAGGGTCAGTGTGCCAGGCGGTGTACTATTGGGGGGACGGGGCCCGCTCGGCTTACGGCCATACCAACCTGAACACGCCCGATCTCGTCCGATCTCGGAAGCTAAGCAGGTTCTGGCCTGGTTAGTACTTGGATGGGATTCCGCCTGGGAATACCAGGTGCAGTAACTGAGGGGCCTTTGTCCGAATACGCTGGCGATGTGGGGGGCGGGGCACTACGTGCCCACCTGGTGGGGTCTTGATGCTGGCATCATGGACTTCTCCGGGCCCCCATTCTAGGGAGTCCAGTCCTTTTGGTGGGTCTGGGTCTTCCTTCGTGCTCCGCTGCTACGGCCTTGCCACGGGGTTGGGTTTGCCCTTGACCCCGTGATTCTGGGGGCAGTAACGAGGTTGTTCCTCCGTTCGTTCCCGGGTGGCATGCGGGTTGTGCGTGTGTGTAGTCGTGGGGTCAAGCCACGGTCTGCTCACCCTGTGCGTTGAGTTGCTTGAGTGCCTCTTCGCACGGTCGGGTCCGTCGCCCTCCCGTGAAGCCCCTAATAGGGGGGGTGCCCGCCATTAGGGTGGGTCGGGGGGGCTCGGCCCTCCCTGTTCTGATGGTTTGTGGGGGGCTGTCAGCGGGGTGTATTTGTCGGCCGTTGGCTCTCGCTCGGCCTCCCTTGTGCAGAGAGCGATGCCGAGCGAGAGCGATACGATACAGAACGTTAGGTTATGACTATAACCAAGTTCTGTTAGTATAGCGACGCTCGGCATCCGACGCCGCTGCAGCCTTTGACCTCGCCTTGTGGCGAAAGCTTGGGAAGGAGGAGAGTGGGTGGCCCCACCCCTGCTTATATGGGTAAGCTGATAGGGGTGTGGTCAGACAAATATTGGGATTAAAGGTACATTGTGGTCTTTATTCAGTGCGCGTGCACGTATGCGAGATAGTGCAGAGAGCGATGCCGAGCGTCGCTATACTAACAGAACTTGGTTATAGTCATAACCTAACGTTATATAGCTAGCTGCCGTTATTAATGTAATAGTTGTGTATGTGACTAAGCTGATTCAGTTGAGGAATACAAGAGGAATCATAACTAACCTCCTGACCCCCTCCCCCCTGCCCTCTTTCTCTCTCTCTCTCTCTCTCTGGATGATTTAAAAAAAAAAAATTAGTAGACATCACTCAGGTGTATTTATTGATGCTCTCATTGATACTATGTTTGTTTCTGAAGTGTGTGTGTGTGTGTGTGTGTGTGTGTGTGTGTGTGTGTGTGTGTGTGTGTGTGTGTGTGTGTGTGTGTGTGTGTGTGTGTGTGTGTGTGTGTGTGTGTGTGAGATATATAGAGAGAGGGGGGGGGGGCTTTGGTAGACTATTGCATTGGTCCATTCATTGAAGATGAACGCAATGCGACATCCTTTACTAGGCTCACCCACCAACAGTGCAGGTGCTGAACTGCTGATCCGAATGTATAGGTAAAAACCATACTATGCGTCATCAATAAATAAATGGACACATTTTTTGACTGGGGGCCTACATATACATTCTTTCATGGGGCCCACAATCTACAGCTACGCCCCTGCATAGATCACTACAGAGAGACACTAAGCAGGGTGGTCTTGGAATTGTTTTTATGTAAATAGTTATAAAATAAATAAATACAAATGTGCATTGAAACCTTGATGTGGCGTAGGGCCATATGCATGTCAACAGTCTTGTAAGCCATGTCTGACTACCGGTGGGGTCTCTGTTTTCCTGTGGGTCTGTGGTGACACTAGTCAAAGAAAAAAATAACAAGTGCACTTACCAAGCGATTTCAGCTGAAAAGTCATTACATGCTTGTAATACACCAGACTGTGGTCTTAATTCATTAATTCAACAGTGTGCGGTTTTAATGAATCATGGCTAATTAAGATGATGCTTATGTCACACCTGACCAGCCTTCGTTTATTCAACATTACAGGACATTTAGTCCATTGTGTTTTATTGTGACTTACATAAAAGTGAACATAAGTAGACATTTGAGCTTCACATTATATGATATTATCTACTGGTGGTTTGTTGAAGTTTATCACAGAGTGACAGGTGGTTTCACATGGCTGCAAAGGTTATTCTTGTCTGGTGCTGAACAACATTCATTCAACAGTGCTAACGTATTGGTGCTTATTACTACACTAGTATGCTTACTACTATTCATACACACATACATACATACATACATACATACATACATACATACATACATACATACATACATACATACATACATACATACACGCACGCACGCACGCACGCACGCACGCACGCACGCACACACACACACACACACACACATACATACATACATACATACATACATACATACATACATACATACATACATACATACATACATACATACATACATAAGAAAGGTGTATTGCTAATTAGTTTGCAATACTTTAAATGTGCTTTATAGTCTAAAGTTTAGACAACATTGTCATGTAGAGTAATACTTTCTTAAAAACAATACATCCACTGAGCTCTCAGAAAGGCGCAGGACAAAAGCACCGCTCCTCCCCCCAAATAATTACAGACCAATTAATTCATATGAAAAAAATTTGCAGGTCCCAAATGAATGGTGCTTTCCACATGTCGCATGCATGCATTACCCCCCTCCCCCCACCTTCCCCACCCCCAACATGGATTGCACCTAATTGGACAAATGACTGGCTTTTCAGTGCGACATCTAGTGGCTGAATGTTATCCATAGCACCCGATCCACCGCATGTTCAATAAAATAATAGGATCCACAAAATGGATCAAGGTATGGATCAAAAATAAAAAGGTAATAATGAGTAAAGTAAAGTACAAAAAGGAAGACAATTTGCCCCCACATCCCTACCTTATTGACGTGGTCTATAAAGCGTTGCCAGATCTGGTAGAATTTGCCTTCACACCCTGTCAATGCAAAATGTCCTTCCAGATGCAGGTGTTGCATAACATCTTTCATAAGGGCAGAGTGGGTTGGAGCCCATGCTTGTTTCCAGTTTAAAAATATCTGTCTCCATGCTAAAAGGGTAGGGTTCCAAATGTTATCATGTCATGTTGACAGTTGGTTAACACAAGATCACATCCTTTGACTCCAAAGACAGCAGTCAGTAGAGTAGGGTTAAGAAGAGGTCTCTCCATGATGTCAGTGTTTGAAAGATATTTTGCTGATATGATGATATTCTTGGGCAGTGCCAGAACATGCAAGTTAGTGAAGCTGGTGACTGCCCACATCGGTCGCATGCTGAATTTATATTAGGCTAGATTCTTAAGTGTAATCAATGTAATATTTCCAACTGCAAAAGCCCATGTCTAGCACAAACTGAGGAGGAGTGTCTGGGCTTCTGTCCATAGTTCTTCTGTGATATCTACTTCTAGATCATTTACCCAGGCTGTTTTTAGATGATCTAAGGAGGTGGTAGAATCTAAACATGAAAGTGTATCCTAAATACCTCTTTTAATCAAAGGATTTGACAAAAATATGGATTCCATTGGTACACTTTGGAATGTTGGGAAAGGGTGCAGTGTTTTGTTTGATAACTGAAGTATTTGAAGTATCTGAGAAATAACTGTGTGCAAGGCCGTAAGCTCGTAACTGTCTGAATGATGGAAAGATGCCATCAATAAAAAGATCCTTGAAGGAGTGAATGCCATGTTTCTGTGCCATATCTGAAACATTTGCATCAGAGAGAGATAGAGTAAATGAATGATTTGGAACCAAAGGAGCCAGAAGAGAGCCAGAATGCCACCCAAAATGTGTTCTTATCGAGGACCAGTTTTTAACCCATTGACACCTAAATCCGCCTAGTAAAAAGGCCCTATAAAACTGCATTAAAACCCCCAGAATATAACCAGTTTTTTTTTAAATTTCAAATAATTGTCAACACCTACTAAAAAATCATTTTCTCAGGCTCTGAAGTAGATATAAACATGGAATAAAAAACATTTGATAGCTTACAAGTGTGGCTTTTATTTACAGTTGCTTGCTTTAAAATAGTATTCAACTAGAATAAAGTAAAAATCAATGAATAACTAAATATCTATAAAATGTAAATAAACGTATAATAAATGTTGAATAAAAACTATTCAGAACACATTTATCACCAGGTAACATGTGAGAAACAATAAGAAGTGACAGAGAGCCCTGGTGGGGAGATCAGGGGGTTGAATACTATTTTAAATCAATCAACTGTAAATAAAAGCCACACTTGTCAGCTATGAAATGTTTTTTATTCCATGTTTATATCTACTTCAGAGCCTGAGAAAATTATTTTTTAGTAGGCGTTGACAATTATTTGACTGACAACATGTCAACTGTGAAATGACTCCCAGAGAAACTCCGGGAGAAAGAGACAGAAGGGGAGTGTGTGTAGCCTGTGTGTGTGTGTGTGTGTGTGTGTGTGTGTGTGTGTGTGTGTGTGTGTGTGTGTGTGTGTGTGTGTGTGTGTGTGTGTGTGTGTGTGTGTGTGTGTGTGTGTGTCTGGAGAGGGAGAGTGTGTGTGAGTAAAAGTGTAGAGTCTCTCTCCAACAGAAAGGACCAGCTGAACTGGTCGCTGAGAGCGCGCTGGGAACGACAAGGAGGGTTCACTCAAAGTTCACTCGTGCTCAACCAATAAGGGAGCATACAAAAAAATACCAGGGCGGTCCGGTGGCGTAGCGGAGATTGTGCTCGTCACCAATGCAAGAGGCTGCGGTCTCGACTCCCGGAGAGTCAGCATTGCCTTGGCTCGGGCTGATCGCTATACTAACTCGTTTGGCTGAGTTAGGGGGAGGGGAGCCGTGGGTGGGTCCTGGGCATTGTGGACAGCGACCCCTACAGTTCGGTCGGGGCGCCTGCTCAGCAAGGGTAGGATCTGGAGAGAGGTAGTGCGACCTTCCACACGTTACACTCTCCCGGTGAGAATCTGCGCGGCCAGGCTGGCTGCCGGCTGGCTGCACATGCGTCGGAGGAAAGCATGTGACAGTCTCCGGCCTCTCGGACCAACAGTAGGGGAAAGTGCGCAACAACCAGGAAGGGGGTTGGGAATTGGCATAACGACTAACAGTGGGATGGGAGAAAAATCGGAAAAAGAAGGAGGGGGAAAAATATAATCAAAAAAAAAAAAATATATACCATGGGGTTTCAGCCAATAAAGGTGCATATCATTGGTTACTGGCCTTGAAAATGAGTCACCGCTGAAAGACGCACCAATGTGTTTCCCGCTGTGAACCACCTACGCACGAATGCGTATCCCGTTGTTAAAGGTATATACACACAAATGTGTTTCCCGATGTCAATGGGTGAGTGTGAGATGACTGGATTGTTTGTAGACTATAAGTGTGTGGTGGGGGGCGAAGACAAGCGCAGCAGCGGTGATAAGGAAGATGGGGAACAACAATGTTTTTCAATGTGGAGCCAGGCAGGCATCTGATCGTGGGACCAAAAGGAGAGTGTGCGCATATTGAATGCCCAATAGTAGAGTTTGAAATGTGGTAGTCCCAGTCCGCCCTCTGACTCCAGTCTCCGCAGAAAATCTTTCCTTATTCGGGAGGGCCAAATTCTCAGTATTATTCTATCTATGTTCTTAGGTTTTTTTGTTTATTTTAAGAAATGCCTCCATTGTCTGTGTTTGGTAGGAGTGGCAACCTTTGTCTGGCCTAGTCTGATGCCCGCCCTTTCTAAAGCAGGAAGCTGGAGCATGTGCAGTAGTTTAGGTCATGTTGCCCTATATCTCTACCCTGAGATATAGCTGACTCATTTTACTCTAGTAAAACTGCTTTTCTACGAATACCAGAGACCCAGATTAGAATTTCCCTTTAATATAAGATATGTTATATTGTTCATAACAACATTTGTTTTTATCATGTAGTGCCTGCTGTAACAAACAAGTATTGTGCATGTTTGAGAAATTGGGAGCTGTGGTGGAAATGAAAACCTTATTGATTTTTATTTTCTTCTTCACACAGTTACATACATTCACACCAGGGTGTTGCCCAGTATAACCAGTCTGACACTGTTGACCACTAGGAGCTGCCCAGTACAACCAGTCTGACACTGTTGACCACTAGGAGCTGCCCAGTACAACCAGTCTGATGTAGCCGGTGTGATCTTACTCTGCATTGTGTTTTTCTATTCGACCCCTGTTAAGGGATCGCCCTGAGTGGGAGTTGAACCCCGGTCTCCCGCGTCGCGGGCGGCATCACAGACCACTATACCAAGAGGTGAATTCACTTCTTGCTATTGGGTCTGGATGCCTCTGGGGAGTGAGTTTACTTGCAGTACTGCTTAACGTCCACAGCCACTTAACTTACTGTCCCTCGTGACTGTGGATAGACTGCGGCAGTGGCGGCTCTGCCACTAGGGGCGCAAGGGCGCCGCCCCCCCTTCAGGCCCTGCCTGGTTATATGAGAGTAGAACAAGAAAAAGTATCTTTTTGTTTTTTGTTTTATAGCCCTATAAATAATATAAACATGTTTAAAATGAATAATATTTACTCATTTTAAGTATGTTTGTATTTCCAATGCACAATATAACGTTATTATCTCAAATAAAAAAACACTCGTTTTCCTGAGCAGGAAGTGACATCAAGTTTTTTTTTTTTTTTTTTTTGTATTTCTCGGCCCGGGCTAGACGCGATAGCGCTCTGAGTGCGCGTCACAGTTTGATCGCTGTATCCGTCACAGCCAATCAGTGCATAACGCGTTGTGCGTTGAAATATGACTATTATGTTGGAATCCGGGCGCGATTTGAAGCGGTCTAGCCAGTAGCGTCAAGAATGTCTGTAGCCGCATTTCACGGAGACGCTCTCTGATTGGCCGACGCCAGTATTTTTTTCCGTAGCAGAATTTCACAGAGACGATCTCTGATTGGCCGAATCCAATTTCTAATGTTCCAATTCTAGCTTATTCCAATTCTAGCTTATTCCTAGGTTGGTGATGCAGGCAGCTGTTTGTCTTAGAGCGTGCCGTGCCCGTGACTGCAAGTTCTTTAGACTGTTAAGCTTAGGCACTCTTTCAAAGTTGGTTAAGGTTAGAGTTTGTCTTAGAGCATGGCGATAGAACGCCAGGTAGTTTGCAGTCTGTTCGAGCGGAAATGGACAAAGGAATGAAGTACTTGTGTTGTGTGGTGCTTCTGCTAACAAGCTAACACTTGGCTAACAAGCTATATGGCGGATGCAGTCTGGACACAGTGGACAGTGTTCTGGAATTAAACATCAACAGTGGATTATACACTTTATCAAGGCAAGCCCTGGACGTGTCAACTAAACAGTGAGTCTCTCTCTCTCTCTCGCTCTCTCGCTCTCTCTCTCTCTCTCTCTCTCTCTCTCTCTCTCTCTCTCTCTCTCTCTCTCTCTCTCTCTGGTTAACGTTAACGTTTGTAAATATTTTTTTTTTAGGAGCAGTACTGTTAGGCTACTGCTGGCCATTCATGAAGCGAGACATTGCTGATTGTTTATTTATTTTATAACACAAGACTATGACTACCAACTGCCTAGCCAGCCGTGTATCAATCTTGGATGCAATAATAACGTTACCACACTGACTGTGTCGATGGCTCATTGATTTAACTACTGCAGCTCTCTCGGATTGAAAATACGTGGATTATGGCTTGTTCAATATCGTCTATGTTTGAATGAATGAATGAATGAAAACTTTATTAACAGATTGCAGAATGGGTACAATACAGTACGGCTCAATACACACAATTGTTAAGGGGATGCAGACCAGAGAAAGACGTTTGTCTTGTTTACATCAGGGTCCCAGATTTTCGATTCATATCGATAGTTTAATAGCTAGCCTTGGCTCGTTTAACAATATGCAAAATATGTGTACAGCCCTGTACTCATACTGAAGTTATTCTTGGTATATAATAGGTATGATTGTGTAACGAATCGATTCCACGTCGCGCTGTGTGTGAGAGAGAGAAGGAGAGAGGGAGAGATCTGCCTGTGTTTGGAGACGGGGCGAGTTTTGTTTCTAACTTTTCTATTTATATATTGTTGTGAATTAGAGTCTAGACTATACTTTATTTGACTGGTTGTGTGTTGTTGTAGTAACAGCTGAGCGACTCGTTCATAAGAGCCGATTCATTGCCGTGAGCGTGAGTCGAATCGCTCACGTCTTGCCATGAGTCTGTTGCGTGGTACTACCGTACTGTACATGTTTGCAAAATGTTTGGTATAGCGCCCCTAGTGGCGAAGCACCCACCGGCCGCCACTGGACTGCGGTACCTCCGTTACACTCACCCCCCTAAACTCACTCCACCCAGGGCATCCGGGTCTATCGGCACCACGTGTAGCCGGTTTGATCTTACTCTGCATTGTGTTTTTCGATTCGACTCCTGTTAAGGGATCGCCCTGAGTGGGAGTTGAACCCCGGTCTTGCGCGTCACAGGCGGCATCACAGACCACTATACCAAGAGGTGAATTCACTTCTTGCTATTGGGTCTGGATGCCTCTGGGGAGTTTACTTGCAGTACCGCTTAACGTCCACAGCCACTTCACTTACTGTCCCTCGTGACTGTGGATAGACTGCGGTACCTCCGTTACACTGACACTGTTGACCACTAGGAGCTGCCCAGTACAACCAGAGTCTGCATTATACATTCACTTCCCCGCCCAGATTTTTCCTGCAGGTTCCGTAATTGAACCGCGACCTTCTGGTCATAAACCTGCTAAGTTTAGACTCTAGCCCAACTTGAACACAAGTCTGTCTTACTGAAATAACCTGTTTGTATATTTTGTAATTAATAATGTCTAAATACTATCCCATCTGCCTACTTTTTGGATGCCCTACCTCCAAGAAAGAACCCTGTGAACCTTGTGCACCTAAATACACCATGAGTATATAGTTTAAGATTGGTAATACAGTAAGTACATGAAATCCAAGCACAAACTACTCAGGATACAATTATAGGGTTGGGTTTACACTATTACAACAAAACATTAAGCAAAACTTGGGGTTCACTCCTTCCTCCTCTTGGCCTCAGTAGTACCCACTTTCTCATGTTGTCATGGTGAATAGTAGAAATCAAAGAGCACGTTCTATGAGATCATGAGTTTAGAAGTTACTTAATGGCCCATTATTGGCTCACCGATCTACCTCTTGGAATTGCTGGAACCTTATGTTCCTTCAAGGTCCCTCAGGTCCTCTGATCAGCTCCTCCTGGCTGTTCCCAAGTCCAGGCTGAAGCTTAGGGGGGACCGTGCTTTCGCAGTGACAGCCCCAAAGCTCTGGAATGAGCGGCCTCTGCATGTTAGTCAGGCCCCCACTCTGCAGGTGTTTAAATCACGCCTCAAATCACATTTGTTTCCTTTGGCTTTTGGTTTTGACACAGCTTGAGTGGCCTGCCTTTTTATGTGACATATTGTATACAGGCTTTATTGTGTGCTTTTTATCTCTGTGTTATATTTGTTGTTTGACTTGTACTGCACTTTGGTCAACTTTGTTGTTTTTAAGTGTGCTTTATAAATAAAGTGGATTGGATTGGATTGGATGGAAGTCCTATTTCTTACCTAACGATGATGATTAAGAGTACTTTCTCAGCACAATCCATGCTGTTATTAGCTCTCGATAGTTAGCCACAAACCAATACAAGGTCAAGGGGGTCACGCTCCAGTCTGTACAAGCTGCCTCAGGCTTGCCGAAATTGACTTTGTGTGCACGGTGGAGTAAATCTCAGTGAGCATCAGTCAGCTTGTAGAGACAGGAGCGTGACCCCATTAACTTTGGTTTGAGGCCAACTAGCCAGAGCTAGTGTGAAGAAGTGAGGAACAGCATGGATTGTGATGAGAAAGGACTCTACCAATCCACATCACCATTGGCAGGGGTGTAAAAAGTACCCAGAAATTATACTTAAGTGAAAGTATGGGTACCGTCTCAAAATCGTACTCAAGTAAAAGTCAGAGTATCTGGCTAAAAATACACTTGAGTAAAAGTAAAAAAGTTTCTACTTTTAAATGTACTTAAGTACTAAAAAGCAAAAGTAAAAACCTTTTTTCTGACCGTCTATTCTTCTGATAGCAGGTGTTTAATCAAAGATCCCCACTTTCTAGTCTTGCACAAGGACCAATCAGCATGGGTATCAATTTTCCATTGATGGGGCTGTTTTTACAAAAAGGTTTAACCGAGTTGAAAATATAAAAAGAGGCTTTTAGGACTAAATATAAAAATACGGGAGTCACATCGTGGCAATGAGCGACTACTCCATCCTCGACCCGGAACCGGAACCTGGCTGTTTTTAAATAAAGAGCGGCCGCAGGATTAATAGCGTTAGTTCGGCCAGAGAAACAAATATACGAATGAAAATTGTTGGACCTGCGAGATTTGTACTTTGTAGATCTGCATTTTAAATGTAAGAACTAAAAAGTAGATATTTTTTCTCTGAAATGTAATTGAGTAAAAGTACAAGTATACTAACCTAATAATACTTGAGTAAAGTACAAATCCCCCAAAACAGTACTTAAGTATTGCAACAAAGTACAATTACTCAAGTACTTTACACCCCTGACCATTGGTAAGTAGCAAATAGGGCTAGGGTTCCAAAAATCTAAAGTATCACTTTAACTTAATAATGATAATAATCATGGGATACACATTATGTGATGAGTACATGCACTCACAGTATTGTCACACTTTAAGCCAGAAAACCTCTGTGAAATGAATGTGCGCTTACAAAGGAAAACAAATCCTAGGGGGGAAACTGGCCCTGAAATGTACCAAAATAAACCATCCAATTCCTTGAAAATGAAGTACTTATGTGAATTATCCCCATTGCCTCTCTCATGACCCACTCTCCGTTCCATTTACTGGTTATTGAAATACCTGGATTTGCCCTGAGTCTAACAAATCCTCTCATTAATTCTTTTTTTCCTGCCACTCTCATACAGCTGCCCTCAACCCCTCTTTCAATATTAAGTTGTTTATTTATTTATCTATTTAATTATTTGGTTGTGTTACTTACAACGTTGTTGAATATGTATTGATGAAAGCAATGCACATTACGACTTGTCTTTTGACCATAAGTCATTCCCTGAAGAAAGATTTAATGAGGGATTTGAAAGGATTTGGATTCAGTACTGGATTCATATTCCAAGGTCCTTTACACCTTTCAACAGTAGAAACATGTTTATTTAAACAAATGTCTGATACAGGGTAAATGGTAAATGATGCATTTATATAGCGCTTTTATCCAAATCGCTTTACAATTAAATTTCTCACATTCACACACCGACAGTGGAGGCAATCATGCAAGGTGCCAACCATGTTCATCGGGAGCAATTAGGCATAAAGTGTCTTGCTCAAGGACACTTCGACACGCTGCCTGGAAGAAGCGGGAATCTAACCTGGAACCTTTATGATTACCAGACAACCACTCTACCTCCTGAGCCACTGTCACCCTATACGTCATTGCATCACTGCTAGATCATACATTATTAAAATTGATGAGTTTCTGAGAACAAGCAGGTACTGTACACCTGTCTGTGCTAGTGTACTAAGGGTGGGGAGAGAAGCCCTGCAGCCAGTGTCCATCAGATTGTCTCTTCAGGGCAGCAGGTAGGGATGTGGGGAATAGATTTGAGAGAGACGCACTGCAGTCACTATACATCTCACTCATGCGGCAACCGCTAAAACAATCACTTTAAACAAAATGTCACTTTAAATAATGGAAAAGTCACTTTAAAGGAAGGAGGTATTGTATAGTATAGTTTAGATACACTAAGTATAAAAATGGTGGAGTTAAAATTGTAAATTGTATATTGTATAGTAGTGTACATAGGAAGGAACCAGTTTCTCAGGAACTTAGCATTGTCTTTTTTTTTATCATGCACATCTTGTGTCTTACCTATTTTCTTAATTTCTTCTATGCCTATTTTTATTATTGTATTTTGCACAATCGATGCGGGCATGACCACCCCGCATTTCACTGTATGCCCTGGTATGTATGTGACAAATAAACCTCTTGATTCTTGATCTGACAACATTTAAGCCAAACTTTGAGTGCCCTCCTTGGCTCCTTTCTCCTCTTGGCCTTGACAGGATCAGTCGTGACTTGTGGGTATCAACTCAGTCACTTTCTGTGATGCTGTCCTCTCCTCATCCTCCTTGCTGCTTCACTATTTTTATGGAAGAGAGAGAGGGGGGGGGGGGGGGGTGAGGTATACAGTTATAAAGGCACACTAGTTAACTTTGTGCTTTGGGGAAAGATCTGGGACAAAAAGTAGCTACATTTGTCAGGGTCAAGGAGCAACTGATTGCCTTCTCCTTTCCTACAGTACCTGCATGTCACATTGTATGTCCCTCATCTGGTACACCCTGATTCAACAGCATAACGGTCTGAGGCTGAAGGGAGGAACATGAATGAATAAGATGAACCTAGGGTTAACCGTCTGTAGTGTGGTAGTGAAAGCGTTAACCCTTTGTAGTGTGGTAGTGAAAGGGTTAGACAGCCATCACTGATATATTGTGGGGTTTTGTCAGTAACATGGGTCTGCTCTGCAGTAAACAAAAAAGACGTGCTCCCAGTCCCTCTTCATCCAATCACGAAAGATAACTCTCACAAAGTGTGGCGTGCATAGCAGGAAAAACACGACTGTTTGCTCATAAATGTTCTCTTTTTCCACCTAAGCTGTTTACTAAAATACTGTACTGTATGTTTCTGACAACATTTTAGGCGAGAAACATGACATGCAATTGCTGGATCTTAGCTTGACAGCACGTTAGCCAAAATGCCAATATCACTTACCTGCAGGGGTGTAGCTCCAGATTCTGGGCCCTATGAAAGAATGTATTTGTAGGCCCCCAGCAATTTTGGCAATTTTTTTATTGATGAAAACTAGGGCTGTCAGTTTATCGCGTTAATTAGATTAATTAATTACACAGCAAATTATCGCGTTATGAAAATTGACGCAAAATTTATTACAGCCGACCTATATTTACTTTAGACAAGTGGCAAATCGGTGCGCTTTTATTTTGAAATCCACGCTTGAGTTGGGCGTATTAAACTTGGCCCATTGAATGACCCGTAGCCTACTTGATCGTCACTTCACACATGCGTCGTCTATCAAACAAAACAAACACACAAAGGAATTAGCTCAGCTGGAACAAGATGTCAGCATCACCCGAGGCGATACTCCTGGGACCTATGAACGGCAAGTTCAATTTCAAAAAGAATATAGATGGGACAGTAAACAAGACCATTGTAATATGTAGCTTATGTCAAAAAGAATTTGCGTATCACCGAAGCTGCTCTAGTCTAACGTATCACATGAACGCTAAACATGTCCAGGCAAGTTGTTCGAGCAGCTCCAGTGTAGCTAACGTTAGCTCCAGAGCAACTCGCACGCTTCGTCAAACCACTCTTGGAGAATTACCGTTAGGCAAACGGTTGAGTAAATCCACCACAGACAAACTAACCAACAGCGTCGCGAAGTGGATAGCAAAATATTGTAGGCCAATAGCTATAGTGGAAGATAAGGGTTTAGCGGAGTCATTTCGAATAGCGTCGTCTGACCCAAATTACAAGCTACCCTCGAGAGCTACAGTGATGAAAAGGATCCACAACATGTATGACACAGAGAGGGAGGCGAGGGAAGAAGTGTTGGCACGGGCTGGCCCAATGGCCCTAACGGGTGATCACTGGACGTCGGTGGGCAATCATAATTATTTGGGTGTCACAGTGCACTTGATCGATACTGAGTGGAAACTGCAATCATTTGCATTAACGGTGACCAAAACTGTGGGCCGCCATTTCGCCGATGCGTGTGCTGAACAGTTCAACACCGTAATAGAGGAGTGGAATATAAAAGATAAAGTCACATCTATTGGGACTGATTCCGCCCGTAATATGATAGCAGCAGCGCGCTATATGCCGTTCCAGCACATGCCATGTGCTGCACACGTGCTGCAAAGAACCATCACAGTCTCCCTTGAGGACAGAAGCCTTGACACCACCCTGGCAAAGTGCCGCAAGATTGTAGGCCACTTCAAGCACAGCCCTGCCAGTACAGAAGAACTGCAGCAGCAGCAGACTGCCCTCGGACAAGCAAAAGAGCCCATGATACAAGATGTATCCACAAGGTGAGACTGTTTAACTACCTGTTGTATGCTTAGGGTAAATTTAGTGTGTGTGTGTGTTTATTTCTTTGTATTCTGTACAATTGCATCATGCTGCATTAACAACCCCCAGTGGGACTAATAGTTATTTTATTGAATTGGAAGGTGGAATTCGACACTGGCCATGATCTCACGGTACCTGAGGAACCAGGAGGCTGTGACTGCCACTTTGGCCCAACAGAACCACAAGCTGTCCATGCTGACCCCCACAGAGTGTGACAAACTGAAGAAGCTGGAGCTTGTACTTGAGCCCTGCAGGTAAGTGTCTCTCCCTCTCTCTCTCCCCCCATACACCCCCCTCCTCTCTCTCTCTCCCCCATACACACACCTCACACCCCACTCTCTCTCTCCCATACACACACCTCACCCCCCAATCTCCCCCATACACACACCTATCTCTCTCCCATACACACACCTCACCCCCCCCTCTCTCCCCCATACACACACCTATCTCTCCCATACACACACCTCACCCCCCCTCTCTCCCCCATACACACACCTATCTCTCTCCCATACACACACCTCACCCCCCCCCTCTCTCCCCCATACACACACCTATCTCTCCCATACACACACCTCACCCCCCCCTCTCTCCCCCATACACACACATATCTCTCTCCCATACACACACCTCACCCCCCCTCTCTCCCCCATACACACACCTATCTCCCTCTCATACACACACCTTCACCTCTTTCTCTCTCGCTCTCTTGTTTCACTGCAGGTATGTGACTGAGCTCCTTGGAGGGGAAACCTACGTCTCATGCTCTGTGGTGCTCCCCGCACTCTGCCACCTAAACCGCATCATGGACCTCAACGAGGAGGATCCGGGCTACATGGTAAAGTTCAAGGCCAGCTTCACGAAGGACCTGGACGCACGCAAAGCGACCCTCAACAACAGATGGCTGAAGCTGGCTACAGCCCTCGACCCGCGATTCAAGGACTTGAAGAGCGTACCAAAGGACGAGAGGGATGAGGTGTGTGTGTGAATGAGAAGACCAGTGTTAAGTCCTTAGGCTGTCATGAAAAGTCCTATGCAACTAATTAATTGTCCCTCTTATTAGGTGTGGACCTGGCTTAAAGAGATGCTGCCAGGACCAGAAGCAGACAAAGCTGCTCCACAAGCCACAGAGGACGAGCCACCAGCGAAGAGGACCCTCCTCCTGCTGTCTTCAGACTCTGATTCAGATGAAGTCAGGGTACTGTCAGGACAATTAGACCTCTACAAAGCTGAGCCCAGCATCGGAATGAATGACTGTCCACTGGAGTGGTGGGCAGCTCACGCAAAAGCCTATGGACAGCTGTCTCCTCTTGCTCGCAAATATCTGGCTACTCCTGCTACCTCTGTGCCATGTGAGAGGCTATTTTCACTTGCAGGTCACATAGTCCAAAAGAAGAGGGCAGCCTTACTCTCAGACAATGTAAACAAGCTTGTTTGTCTTAGCAATTGGCTCAAGGAATAGATTTGTCATGCATACAGTAGACCCTGCACTAGACCCTGCACTAGACCCTGCAGTCATGCCCCAGACCCTGTAGTAGACCCTGTAGTCATGCCCCCAGAAACTGTAGTAGACCCTGTAGTCATGCCCCCAGACACTGTAGTAGACCCTGTAGTCATGCCCCCAGACACTGTAGTAGACCCTGTAGTCATGCCCCCAGACACTGTAGTAGACCATGCCCCCAGACACTGTACTAGACCCTGTAGTCATGCCCCCAGACACTGTACTAGACCCTGTAGTCATGCCCCCAGACCCTGTAGTCATGCCCCCAGACACTGTAGTAGACCATGCCCCCAGACACTGTACTAGACCCTGTAGTCATGCCCCCAGACACTGTAGTAGACCCTGTAGTCATGCCCCCAGACACTGTAGTAGACCATGCCCCCAGACACTGTACTAGACCCTGTAGTCATGCCCCCAGACCCTGTAGTCATGCCCCCAGACACTGTAGTAGACCATGCCCCCAGACACTGTACTAGACCCTGTAGTCATGCCCCCAGACACTGTAGTAGACACTGTAGTCATGCCCCCAGACACTGTAGTAGACACTGTAGTCATGCCCCCAGACACTGTAGTAGACACTGTAGTCATGCCCCCAGACACTGTAGTAGACCCTGTAGTCATGCCCCCAGACACTGTACTAGACCCTGTAGTCATGCCCCCAGACACTGTACTAGACCCTGTAGTCATGCCCCCAGACACTGTACTAGACCCTGTAGTCATGCCCCCAGACACTGTACTAGACCCTGTAGTCATGCCCCCAGACACTGTACTAGACCCTGTAGTCATGCCCCCAGACACTGTACTAGACCCTGTAGTCATGCCCCCAGACACTGTAGTAGACCCTGTAGTCATGCCCCCAGACACTGTACTAGACCCTGTAGTCATGCCCCCAGACACTGTAGTAGACACTGTACTAGACCCTGTAGTCATGCCCCCAGACACTGTAGTAGACACTGTACTAGACCCTGTAGTCATGCCCCCAGACACTGTAGTAGACACTGTACTAGACCCTGTAGTCATGCCCCCAGACACTGTAGTAGACACTGTACTAGACCCTGTAGTCATGCCCCTAGACCCTGTAGTCATGCCCCCAGACACTGTACTAGACCCTGTAGTCATGCCCCCAGACACTGTACTAGACCCTGTAGTCATGCCCCCAGACACTGTAGTAGACCCTGTAGTCATGCCCCCAGACACTGTAGTAGACACTGTACTAGACCCTGTAGTCAGTATATTAATATTTGAATAGTCATATTTGGCACTATATCGTCGAGTTGGACGTAGTCTATTAAGCTAATAATAGTCTGTTAATATATAGTGCTTCGTGCGGTGAGAATACTACCGTAGTCAGTACCCCATCGTTTCGGGCAGAGAACTGGCTGCTTATCCAGGGTGGTTGACCCCACGTGAAGCTGCACCCGAGGAGCCCCAGAGCCGACGAGCGAGTGGACCTGTATACCGGATTATTCTGCCGACGACAGCCCGCCTTCCCAGGCACGGATTATGCTTTGTATACTTTGATTATTCCATGGATAAAGACCCCCGACACTGTAGTAGACACTGTACTAGACCCTGTAGTCATGCCCCCAGACACTGTACTAGACACTGTACTAGACCCTGTAGTCATGCCCCCAGACACTAGCTTGCTGTGGGCTGTTTTGATTTTTGAGGATACTGTAGCTTAGTGTAAACTGTTATTGGCTGTATCAGCAACAAATGTTACCTTATTGAGAGGTATGTTTTCATTCATTTTATTTTATTCAATTTAATAAAATTGATTTCTAAAGCATTCTTCACTTGCAGGTCACATAGTCCAAAAGAAGAGGGCAGCCTTACACACAGACAATGTAAACAAGCTGAAGCTTGTTTGTCTTAGCAATTGGCTCAAGGAATAGATGTCATGCATACAGTAGACCCTGTAGTAAACCCTGCACTAGACCCTGATTTTTGAGGATACTGTAGCTTAGTGTAAACTGTTATTGGCTGTATCGGCAACAAATGTTACCTTATTGAGAGGTATGTTTTCATTCATTTTATTTATTTATTTATTCAATTTAATAGAATTGATTTCTAAAGCATTCTTCACTTGCAGGTCACATAGTCCAAAAGAAGAGGGCAGCCTTACACTCAGACAATGTAAACAAGCTGAGGAATAGATGTCATGCATACAGTAGACCCTGTAGTAGACCCTGCACTAGATCCTGCAGTAGACCCTGCAGTAGACCCTGATTTGAGGATACTGTAGCTTAGTGTAAACTGTTAGCTGTATCAGCAACAAATGTTACCTTATTGAGAGGTATGTTTTCATTTTATTTATTTAATAAAATTGATTTCTAAAGCATTCTTCTTGGTGTATTTAATTGATCAGTCACCTGCTACAATAATGTAATGTCCTTGAATTTTAAATATTTATATGAATATGAAATATAAATATGCGATTAAAATGCGATTAATTAGATTAATTAATTACAAAACCTGTAATTAATTAGATTAAAAATTTTAATCGCCTGACAGCACTAATGAAAACGCATAATATGGTTTTCACCTATACATTCGGATCAGCAGTTCAGCACCTGCACTGTTGGTGGGTGAGCCTAGTAAAGGATGTCGCATTGCGTTCATCTTCAATGAATGGACCAATGCAATAGTCTACCAAAGCCCCCCCTCTCTTTATATCTCACACACACACACACACACACACACACACACACACACACACACACACACACTTCAGAAAGAAATATAGTATCAATGAGAGCATCAATAATACACCTGAGTGATGTCTAGTAAAAAAAATTAAAATTAAAAATTGGGCCCCCCCCCCAGTGCTGGGCCCTTGGAATCATCCTAAGCTACCCCCCCCCCCAGCTACGCCCCTGCTTACCTGCACCTTTAATTAAATTCAAACAAAGCCATTTTCATGCAAGTTATTTTCTGGTTATTATCTATATAGGATACATTTACATATTTGTGGTTTATTGCTAAAACCAGTCAAATGCTATTGTGAACTAGTTTAGCACACAAAATGGCGACTGCACAACGTGTGTAAAGCACAATAGAGGACACAGTGCCATTAACACAATGGCGCCCAAGGACGTATTTATCCATGTTTTGATTCCAACGGTTGTGGACAGAGGCACGGATAAATCCGCGGAAAGTTGTTATTGCTTTTATTCCATTTTAATAACCTATTCAAGGTCACCGAGCGGCACTGCAGATCTACCCTGCTCTATGAATTCGAGAAGGTGCAATACCGGCCAGATCCTCTTAGGGGCGCTATCGCGATAATGCAGTGTTCCCTGTGGCCAAACGGTGGACAATTTTTTTTGACTTTTTTTTTTAGTTTCCAGTAGCAGGATTCTGGATGTGTGGCATGTAGCTTGGATTACGTTTTGCATCGCAGATTTCACCATGCAATAAAGGGATTTATCAGCAGCCAATGGACATATCGATCTACCAGATGGCGATCGATAACAGGGAAATGCTCGGGGACATCCCACCGGACCACGGTAAGATCTTTTTCACGGAAAGTACATCCCGATCGGGCCTTGCTTTGATAGCCACCCAGGCGTTCGGCCTAGGAGGCTAATGAGGCTAACGCGGTTATTGGTGATTGTTGTGAAGGATCAGATTAAACCGAATATGTATATTTATTTATATATATATATTTAATTGTATTTGTATATCGTTTGATATCCCCTGTATATTCCTTGTACAATATGCATTGAATATCCCCGTTTCTACTAAACAGCCCATAATAGTTTCATTCTACCATTGGACGAGAACCTGGCGCCAGGTTGCCATACCCCTAGGTCCAAGTTCAATCGTGCCGCCTAACATGTCGAGGCAACCCCCGGTTCCGCGCAGTAATATGCCGGGCGAAATACGTGTGGTACTATTTGTTCATAGCGCATATATATATGGCGCTCGTAAAGTAGAACTTCCTTTTTTAGTCCAGTTCTTTACCCTCCAACAGAGTGACAGACGCAAAAGCCTCCCCACGAAGCACGTGCGGTGTAGTAGGGCCTACTTGGCCCAGAATAGGCATTGAGATATCGTGTAGATTAATAGTTGAATGGTCATAGTTTGGCACCATACCGTCGAGTTGGACGTATTCTATTAAGCTAATAATAGTCTATTTATGTATGGTGCATCGTTCGGTTCGAGTTCTACAGTTATCAGTACCCCCATCGTTCCTGACGTTATCTGGACGCTTATCCAGGCTGGTCAGACCCCTAGTGGTGATTGCATCCGAGGAGCTCCGGGTCAAGAGCGACTGGACCTGTATATTGGATTACTCTACCCGACGACGGCGAGCCTTCCACGGCTCTTGGATTATGCTTTGTGTGCTTTGGTTATTCCATGGATAAAGGCCAACACTGTCGAGTGTTGGAATTACCCCCCGGAGAGGACTACAGGTGAGGCGGCGCTCTACACGTGAGGTCGCACCACGTCTCTCCGTTGTGGACCGGCAGATACCGTTCCACAGAGGGTCCAGCTGTATTCGTCTGCGGCCCGAGGTTCTGTGGGCACTGTGTCTAAGACTTTGGATTCTCCCAAGACACCGTCGGCCAGATGGGATACCGCCAGCGGCTTCTCTAACCCCCCCCTCCTACTGTCTTACAACCAGCGGGACCCCCCCCCCTTAGTGTATCCAGCTATAATCATTTAAGTACCATTGCTATCGTTTCCTAAATATTCCAGGTTGTATACTTACTCCCTGCGCAACCAGAGATTGGACATTCAATGTTGATTTACCTACGAATACTCATTTGCCATAAAAGTGCATACTCAACATTTCAAATTATAAATGTAATTAAGTGAATGTTGTATACACCCTTTGCTGTATTAAATATTCGATTTGGTCCATTTGTGTTGGTTCGTTTCATCAGGTGGGAAAGTGTTCATCATACTTATATCTTGTACTGGGTGGCCAGAAGTTAAAGTACATGAGGTAGTGGTATTAAATATCATATCTAACAATACAGTCAGGGAATTGTACCCCTCAGCTACAATTGGTCCTTCGAGCCGGATGGTAACTAGTGTAATATTAATATAGTGTTATTAATATCGAAATGGCCTATGATGAACACTCCACGAAACGATCCTCCTAACCTAGAACGCCCGCGGCGCAGACGACAGACACCTCAGTACTTAGAGGCTTACACTGTCAGTCAACTACCTAGCCTTCGACAAACGGTAAACGTGGTAAAAGTAGAAAGTAAAATTATGTCTGACCTTAACGACCAGGTTTCCCCGACCACAGAGGCCCTAGTAGGTCCTAATGTAACTGACCAAGCCCACGGTGGGGACCAGGAGGGAATTGACATGCCTTTACCCCCCGCCACTACTAAAGAAGTAGTCCCCGACACGCCCCAGGAGGAAGACAACCCTACAGAGAGAGAACTCTGCACGGAAGAAGAAGAGGAGAGCGCCGAGGAACTAGAGCTCCAGGACTCCCCAACGAGTACCCCCAGGAGCGGTTCACGCAGGAGCGGCTCACCTCCACTACCGCCTTCCCCCAGCGAAGCGGAGAGGATACTACAACAGGCGTTCCTCGTCAGCCTGACAGCCTCTACCGAACGCGATCGGCTCCAGGCACAGACGCTTAGCGAGCGCGAACGTCTCCAAGCCCAGGCAACCAGCGAGCGCGAACACCTCCAGGCACAGCAACGGAGCGAAGAACAGCGCACAAGTCTGGAGATGAGACGCTTCCAGATGGAAGAGAATATGGCAAGAGACCGGGCCGACGCCCAGCGCGCCGCTGCCGGTGCCCAAAGAGAAACAGAGCGCGCCGCCGCCGACGCCCAGCGCGCCGCTGCCGGTGCCCAAAGAGACGCAGAGCGCGACAGACTACAAGCGCAACTAATAGAGCAGCTGATCAAAAGGACAACTCCCTCTCCCTCCGCCAGGGGCTCAAGGAACTCGTCGAGACAGCAGTCAAGAGCAGCGTCACCGCAACGAGCAAGCGACCCTGAACTTGACCAACAGACCGAGTCTAGACCCCCCGCAGACCCCCTTCCCATACCGGTCCAAGCGAGACCCAGCTACAAGGAAGGAGCGGCCTACACTGCGGAGAAGCTAAATAAACGATTACAAGATCTGGAAGATTTGATAGAAGAAGAAGAGGGAGAAGAGGAGAACCAAGCCCGACGACAGCACAGTACTCCACCGGACCAGGAGGTCCCATACAGTCCAGGCTATACCCCCGCGGCGCTGCGCTACAGACCCCCGACTCTATTTACGGGTGAGCACGACGCACGACCAGCCCCGAGGAACAGTACCTGGACCAGCGGGCCATGGTACCCTGCCAGTACCAGCCCACAGCGAGGCGCAAGAGGGGACTCGCCCAGGAGGTCTCTCCCCCAACGCTCGCCGATGTATCCGCCATCCACGGCGTCATACAACGCCACGCCGTCATTCCCAGACTTCGCCTATGAGAGTCGAGCACAGTACACGGAGCTCCGGATGTGTTTAGAGACAATGATGGTGGATGTCGCTGATGAACGCCACAAGTATGCAATATTATTGAAGCACCTGAAAGTACCGCGAGCGCACAATATAGCGCTAGCCTATGCTACCTCCTCGACCCCATACACAGCGGCCCTTGCAGCGCTGGATCAAAGATATGGACGTATATGGGATTACGTAATCCAGGAGATAAGGCATATTGACCGCCTACCCCCAGCCACAGACAATCGTTCACTAGACGACCTGTCAATCAAAGTGCAGTCCCTGGTGGGGATGCTGGGAGCTCAACGGGAGAAGGGCAGGCATGAGCTGTACGCCAACTCTAACGTTGAGAGGATTTTGGAGAAGCTGCCACCCGCAAGACAGGAGCGCTTTCGGCGGCAGAGGGACTACCGAGATCCCGACGGCCCCGAGCCATCCCTCCTTGATCTGGCCGACTTCCTGGCGAGAGAGGTCAGCAGCTTACGACTGGACACCTTCGGGCGGAGCACGCCAAGCTCCAGAGAGGGACCCAGGAGAATAAGTGATGGAAGAAGATCGGTGACTGTCATGCACCAATCAGAGTCAGTACCGAGCAGTAAGAGTCACAGCACCCCCTCGAGAAAGGAGAAGTGGAAGATAGCGTGTCCCTACTGTGAGAAAGAACACTGGCTGTCACAATGTGACTCATTCACAAAGATGAATGCAGAAGAAGTGAGCCAATGGATAAAGTCCAACCGGCGCTGTTATCGATGTGCGCGGCCCCACATGGCAGCCGAATGCCGCCTAAAGAAAAGGTGCAGCCGGTGCGATGGAGCCCATCTAGATATACTACACGATAGTAACGGAAGACGGCCTATACCTGCACCACGGAGCGGCACCAAGGCAAGTGTCATGTACATTGACCCCGCCAGCAGCAACGGAGCTCAAGTGCTCTTAAAGGTAGTCCGTGTGACATTGAGCTACCAGGATAAAGTCATGGACACTTACGCCGTCCTTGATGACGGGTCAGAGAAGACCCTTCTGCTCGCCTCCGCTGCGACTCAACTGGGACTGCGGGGGAGCAAGAACGAAATGACGATTCGGACAATAAGAAGAGATTTAAAGATGATAAAGGGCGAGAATGTCTCCTTCACTATCGCAGCCAACGGGCAGCCAGAGCGACGGTACAAGATCACAAATGCTTTCACCAGCCAAGAAATAGGACTCTCGCAGTACACCTACCCTGTCACCAAGTTGATGGATAAATATGTGCACCTGCGCCAATTACCTATCCCGCTCATAGACGGCGCTACCCCGACCCTGTTGATAGGCTCCGACCATGCAGAACTCATAGTCCCGATTGACCGGGTCCATACAGGCCCCCGGGGCTGTCCTGCCGCAGTCGAGACCCGCCTAGGATGGACATTGCAAGGCCCCCTCGCTAAATCTCTCAACCGAACCGCAGCCACTAGCTGCTTCCACTCCAGAACGACAGAAGAAGACACCACTCTCCTGCAGCATGTCGAGAGGCTATGGACCCTAGAGACAATGCCCTTTAAGAACGAAAAGAAAGACATTCGCTCTAAAGAAGACATTTACGCCATCCACCTACTCGAGCAGGGGACAAAGAGAGTCACAGTCGGCGGAGTGATGAGATACGCAACTCCACTCCTGAGGCGAGAGGGAATGCCCCCCTTTCACGCAAAGAAAGACGCCACGGAGCGCTATCTACTGAACACAGAGCGGCGCCTAGCCAAAGACCCCGCTCAACAGAGTGTGTACCGAGCTGAGATTGAGAAGCTAATCACAGCGGGACACGTAACAAAGATTGACATTAAAGAGGCCGATCAGACGACCAAATCATGGTACGTGCCGCATCACAAGGTCCATCACAATGGCAAGGATCGCATTGTGTTTAACTGCAGCTACCAGATCGGATCCCAAAATCTGAATAAAGAGCTCTTGCCCGGCCCCACACTCGGCCCCTCCCTACTAGGCGTGCTACTGCGCTTCCGCCAGGACAAGGTGGCTATAAGCGGGGATATCAAAGGGATGTTCTTGCAAGTGAGACTAGTAGAGGAGGACAAGCCTCTGCTACGGTTCCTATGGAGAGAGAAGATCGGAGATGAGAACCCATCCATCTACCAGTGGGAAGTACTCCCCTTCGGAACCACATGCAGCCCGTGCTGTGCTACATTTGCACTACAGAAACACGTCACAGAGGACCCAGCAGCAGATGAAGAGGTCCAACACAGTGTGAAGAACAGTTTCTACGTAGACAACTGTCTACAAAGCGTCTCGACTCAAGAAGAAGCCGAGGCTCTCCTAATCAAGTTTCGCGCCTCCCTAATCAAAGGAGGCTTTGATCTCAGGCAGTGGGCCAGCAGTGACCCGCACGTATTGCGCAGCCTCTCCTCCGCAGACAAGGCTGCCAGCAGCGAGACCTGGATGGCGACAATCCCAGGAGAAGCCCAAGAAATGACACTAGGATTAGTCTGGCGCTTCAAAACAGACTCGCTCCACTATAGACACAAACCCTTGGCTCCAGAGCAAGGAAGGTCGGCGGCGATACCGACCACCAGACGGAGTGTGTACAGAACACTCGCCAGACAATATGACCCGCTGGGATGTATTCTACCTTACACCACCAGGGCAAAGATGATTGTACGAGCACTATGGGACAAGGACCAGGGCTGGGACGACCCAATACCCGCACACCTTGCCTCAACATGGAGAGAGTGGGAGACGGAACTCCGCTCACTCCCAGGTGTCAATATACGCCGCAGCTACTTCCCATCCACAGTGAGGCCAGAGACATGCGAGATTGAGCTACACGTCTTCAGCGATGCCTCCGAAGTAGCCTACGGATCGGTTGCTTATTTGCGTGCCCAAGAGATGGGAGGAGAGATACACACTGCTTTCATACTGGCCCGCTCAAGGATAGCCCCACGTAAGCAACAATCTATCCCACGTCTAGAGCTCTGCGCAGCCCTCGCAGGAGCGCATCTAGCCACATTAATCCAACGTGAACTCACCATTCCGGTGCATAGAACAATCTTGTGGTCAGATTCCACGACAGTACTCACATGGATTAAGTCTGATTCATGCAGATACAAAGTCTTCGTGGGAGTCAGAGTCACCGAGATTCAGGAACTAACAGAAGAAGCAAGCTGGAGGTATGTGGATACCAAACACAACCCAGCTGACGTCATCACCCGGGGAATGTCCCTGGATGACCTAACCCGTCGCAACATCTACAGTGACGGACCAGCATTCCTCCAGCTCCCGGAAGGAGATTGGCCTACGCCCACCCCGAGGGAAGCAAGTAGCGAGGAGGCTGAGAACAAGAAGCCTATGTTCTGTGGACTGAGCACTGTCGCCTCCACAGACCCGAACATAGATGACTGCATTACCCTAGAGAGTGCGCAACAAAGGACATTCCTGCGGCACCACCCAGAGATTCAGTCCACCACTGACATGTCAGCAGCTGACTACGAAGAAGCAGAACTTCTTCTACTACAACGAGCCCAGAGAGACTCGTTCCCCGATGAGCTAGACTGTCTACAGGGAGGAAACCCCGTCCCATCAGACAGCAGACTGATTCACCTGGCACCAGAGAGTGACGCACATCATCTCATCAGAGTGGGTGGTCGCCTGCGGAGAGCCCCCGATCTACCAGATGACATTAAGCACCCGATCGTCTTGAACAGCCGACACAAGGTCACAGAGCTGATCATAAAGAAATACGACGAGGATGTGCACCACGCAGGAGCAGAGAGAGTCTTCGCGGAGATCAGACGTCGTTATTGGATATTACAAGGGAGAGAAGCAGTACGGCGCTTCCAGCGAACCTGTCTAGACTGCCGTAAGTGGCGCGCGCAGCCCAGCATACCACGGATGGCTGACCTACCCCCCTGTCGCCTCCGAATCGGCGACAAGCCATTCCACTCCACCGGCATGGACTGTTTTGGCCCGTTGTATATAAAGAGAGGAAGAGGCACAGAGAAGCGGTGGGGTATTGTATTCAAATGCATGACCACCAGAGCGATACATATCGAGCTCCTTCCGACCATGAGCACAGACTCATTCCTTATGGCCTTCCGGAGATTCATATCACGGAAAGGACAACCGTCTACATTGTTGTCTGATCACGGGACCAACTTCAAAGGCGGAGAAAGAGAGCTGAGAGAGAGCTTCCAAGCTATGGGCCCAGAACTTAAGACCCACCTCGCTCCAGCCCAGGTTGACTTCCAGTTTAATCCCCCGAACGCACCCCACTTCGGTGGAACCTGGGAACGAGAAGTACGTTCTATAAAGACAGCCCTGTATGCCGTACTCGGAGCCCAGACTGTGGCAGAGGAAGTCCTAATGACAGTCCTCACGGAGATCGAGGGAGTATTGAACTCAAAGCCCCTCGGTTACGTCTCCAGTGATGTAGCAGATGTCGACCCAGTCACCCCCAACACACTCCTAATGGGGCGGCTGGACCCCGCGCTACCCCAGACAATGTACAGGCCCGAAGAAGCGAACGGCCGAAGAATGTGGAGGTACAGCCAAGTACTAGCTGACAAGTTTTGGAGCAGCTTCCTACTTCACTACCTACCGTCTCTACAGACCCGCCAGAAGTGGGTAAAAGAGAGAGACAATTTGACAGAAGGAACAGTCGTCATGATAGTTGACCAGTCACTCCCCAGAGCTATGTGGCCGGCTGGCCGCGTAAGCAAAGTGATCACCGGTGCCGATGGCAAGGTCCGAGCAGCTGAAGTACTCGTCCAAGGGCGCACCTACACACGGCCCGTGGCGAGGCTCATAGAACTGCCCCGACTCCCAGATACTATCGATGATGACCATGACCCTATGACTTTGTGAGTTGACTGACCTTACAGCGGACCTTGAGTGGAAGACAGTGCGGTTAATCTGTCTCTGCTTAGCTAATTAGGTGGGACTAATTAGGGCGCGGCTGTTGTGAAGGATCAGATTAAACCGAATATGTATATTTATTTATATATATATATTTAATTGTATTTGTATATCGTTTGATATCCCCTGTATATTCCTTGTACAATATGCATTGAATATCCCCGTTTCTACTAAACAGCCCATAATAGTTTCATTCTACCATTGGACGAGAACCTGGCGCCAGGTTGCCATACCCCTAGGTCCAAGTTCAATCGTGCCGCCTAACATGTCGAGGCAACCCCCGGTTCCGCGCAGTAATATGCCGGGCGAAATACGTGTGGTACTATTTGTTCATAGCGCATATATATATGGCGCTCGTAAAGTAGAACTTCCTTTTTTAGTCCAGTTCTTTACCCTCCAACAGAGTGACAGACGCAAAAGCCTCCCCACGAAGCACGTGCGGTGTAGTAGGGCCTACTTGGCCCAGAATAGGCATTGAGATATCACGTAGATTAATAGTTGAATGGTCATAGTTTGGCACCATACCGTCGAGTTGGACGTATTCTATTAAGCTAATAATAGTCTATTTATGTATGGTGTTCGGTTCGGTTCGAGTTCTACAGTTCGGTTCGAGTTCTACAGTTATCAGTACCCCCATCGTTCCTGACGTTATCTGGACGCTTATCCAGGCTGGTCAGACCCCTAGTGGTGATTGCATCCGAGGAGCTCCGGGTCAAGAGCGACTGGACCTGTATATTGGATTACTCTACCCGACGACGGCGAGCCTTCCACGGCTCTTGGATTATGCTTTGTGTGCTTTGGTTATTCCATGGATAAAGGCCAACACTGTCGAGTGTTGGAATTACCCCTCGGAGAGGACTACAGGTGAGGCGGCGCTCTACACGTGAGGTCGCACCACGTCTCTCCGTTGTGGACCGGCAGATACCGTTCCACAGAGGGTCCAGCTGTATTCGTCTGCGGCCCGAGGTTCTGTGGGCACTGTGTCTAAGACTTTGGATTCTCCCAAGACACCGTCGGCCAGATGGGATACCGCCAGCGGCTTCTCTAACCCCCCCCTCCTACTGTCTTACAACCAGCGGGACCCCCCCCCCCCCTTAGTGTATCCAGCTATAATCATTTAAGTACCATTGCTATCGTTTCCTAAATATTCCAGGTTGTATACTTACTCCCTGCGCAACCAGAGATTGGACATTCAATGTTGATTTACCTACGAATACTCATTTGCCATAAAAGTGCATACTCAACATTTCAAATCATAAATGTAATTAAGTGAATGTTGTATACACCCTTTGCTGTATTAAATATTCGATTTGGTCCATTTGTGTTGGTTCGTTTCATCAGGTGGGAAAGTGTTCATCATACTTATATCTTGTACTGGGTGGCCAGAAGTTAAAGTACATGAGGTAGTGGTATTAAATATCATATCTAACAATACAGTCAGGGAATTGTACCCCTCAGCTACAGTGATCAATAATCAGAAACGACGTCTCCCGCCCCCCCCCCCCCCCCCCCTTTCATGCATACATGCGTGAGGATCGTACCGATCATATGCAGTTTGAGTTTTAACTGGAGCGTATCTATAACCGAAATGCCATTGGATTTAACGTTATTAGCTATTAGCCCTGTATCTCGGCTTCCAGGAAATATACTAGACCAAATCCGGTATAAAGCTTATATTCACGGCGCTATAAAATGAGAACCTATTGATGAAAATCTTTTTTCTTTAAGCCATTTTGAAGGGACGGTTTATGGACTCAATTGACAATGAGAATGGACAGATAGCAATACTATAAAGTATAGATTTAGCTCTACAAACAGCCCCACGTTTGTTTACATTCCCCGGTCCTCTTGAGATTAATTAGACTCATCCCAATGGCCCAGAATGTGTTAATTGAGCAAATGTAGTTTGAATGTAGTTGGTGTAGTTGAACTCAATGGGGAAATGTTTGGTTTATGTTAAGAGAATGAAACTAGATCAAAAGATGTTCATGTTGAGACAGTAAAAACAAATACATTTATTATTTTTCTAGATACTTAAAATGTACTCAATTAGAGAACAAGAGAATATATATTTTGTTATATGTATTCTATTTGATTATTTTTATATGTTTCCTGGGAATACTGAAATAGTGAGAGGTGTTTAATGGCTTGAATGGCCATGTCATTCAAAATGGGACTGAATCCGTTTGCAACAGATATGTTTGAAACAAAGTATGTTTTGTGAGAAAGAGGAAGAATAACTCCTCCCACCGTGAAGTCAACACCAGCTCAACGTGTCTCTTCTATTCTTTATTCTCTATTCTAATCGACCTTGCCTATATTACTACCTACACTACTATGCTAATATGTATATACTATGCACTCAGGACTATAGCATTCAAGTTTGACACTGTTTGACAAACAATCTTACTGACCCTTAGCTGCCAGAGTTGTACCCTTCCTGCTGACTTGTTGTACAGAACGTGAAAGTCGCTTTGGACAAAAGCGTCAGCTATATGATTAAATGTAAATGTACATCTATTCTCTTCTATTCACAGCATTCAGGACCTACTGCCCCCATGACCACCAAGTTAGGGAGGCAACACTTGTCCCTGCGCTGGAACAATAAAAAAATGTTGGGGACCCCTTTCCTGCTACTGTGTGCTATAGCAGCAATTTAATCAACTAGTGATTGAAAACTCCATTGGACACATTTAATGTTATAGTCCATAAAAGTCCATACAATTGATATTTAATTGATATTTGATATTTTTTATATCGGCTATATATTATAAAATGTTCTTGCACACAGTACACATATAATTTATATTTTATATTTGCTATTTTATTTGTTAATAATATGCTGCTATTTAAAATATTTTTGTTGTTTGCACTATTCTTATTGTCTGTACTACTGAGTGATGTTGCTGTTAGGAGGCAAAAAATGTCACCTCTACTGTAAAAAGTCAGGGATGTGACAATTAAACTTGAAACTTGAAGCAAAGTCATCAAATGTTATAATACAATAATTTAGCAAAAACAAGAACGATGGTAATGATAACTACCATGTTATTATAATTCATAAATAAATAAATAAAAAGTCTAAGTCCTTCTTGCAGTAGGTTGATATTATCACTTTAATTAGCTTTAATTTTTTTAGGGGGGCTTACCTTATCAAAAACAGCTAAAGGCCATTGCTCCTTTCCTTGCAGGCAAATTATAATTGGACACGGGCCACACGAGGAGAGAGTCTCATCAGGAGAGGTCAAAGACACGGCCGTGAGAGCGATCACGCCGTCTTTATAGCCACGCTCCCGGCCTGAACCAGTACCCCTGTCAGTCCAGGCCAGAGCGGGACATGTAATTAAGAGCCAATAGATCTCCAAAGGTTGGCCCCTAATGGGCCTGGAGTGACTGCCCAAAGGTTGGCCCCTAATGGGGCCTGGAGTGACGGCCGACTGGCAAATAAGAACACCCCAGATTGAACCACACGTAATGGATGACCTGCCAGTCTACATTTACTCTGGATATTCCTCATTATGTAAAAAGAACACTCATTGTCATTATTAACGGTGAAAGGACATCGGTCTTTCTTTCTTCTCAACCCGTTGTAACAAGATAGGGTATGACTCCTGGCGAGAGACAATCGCTTCGTCGGATTCAGATATTGCCTTACCGTCTGACAATCATATCAAAGGTAACGCGACATCCCCCCACCCCCTCCCGGTGAGAACTGACAGAGAATGAATTTGCCGCGGTTGCCGTTTCCCCATCCCGTTTCCCCATCCCGTTTGAAGATCGCATCCATTCCCGCAGAACATGTAGTATGTGCACGCTCGATGTGTGTGTGTGTGCACTCTGCAGGAGGATTCCTCCCTGCTAATAGCACAGCCCGCTGACACAGACCGGAGGACTATAAAACTATGATAAAGCACCTCTATTATTTATCACTGAAGCAGGGTGTTAAATCAACATCAGCGCTTTGAAGGGAAAATGGATATTTTTTATCAAATAAGCAGTTCATCACCCGTCTCTCTCGAATAGTGTGCTGTCGCAGGTGGTGGCGGGGGACAGGGGGACAGGGAAGGGGGGGTGGGCGGGGACCTGTGCGCGGACAGACTTAGGTGAGACTCAATGTTCCTGAAGGGAGGAGCGGGTCAGCGGGGTCTTTGTTCCACTTATGTCTGAGTGTGATGCTGAATAAATTGCCCGGGCAAGAAAGCAAGGAGACAGGATATCTTCCTCCCCTGTGATTCCCCGCCTGGCCACCACCCCTCCCTCTCTCTCTGGCTCCATTGTTTCGCTAGCTGCGACCAGCAGCTCTACGGGTCACCCGGTTGGTGCACAGAGGTTTCCCCACCCTTTGTAGTGGCCACAGGTTTCACCCTAGGATGCCGTTGCTTCCCTTAATTGTGATTGGAGGATCAAGAAAAGGGGGCGGGGTACGAGATAGGTGATTTGGCTAAAAGAGGGTGTAGCAATGGGAGTGGCCTATCACAAAAAAAGGTTGCCGTTTTTGGATTTGGTCGCCCCATCTAGCCCCGACCCCCTGTGCTTTTTCTCTCCCCAAGCTCACTTCCCTTTTAAATTTTTTTTGTATTTCCTTGCCTTTTTTTTCTGTAGGTGAAACAGAAAGTCAGTGTGAGGCCTGTCAAGTTGGTGTTTCTTCAACTTGAGTTGTCTGCGTTCTCTGAGTACGCCGTAACACCCAAAACCAATTTACGACTTCTCCCACAACGTTTGTTATCAGTTCAACAAATGCGCTGTTACATCACAAATAAGGCTCATGGAAAACTATGCAAAGCAGACTCTGGATGTTCGCACTGTGTTGGAACAGGTGGCAACAACACAGGCCTGAATATCAAATACTGCATTAGCATAAACTTGGTGCAAATCTATTTGTAATTGATTATTCAGTACATTAAGTTCCACTGCGTATCTCTGAGTCATGATTTGGGCTCTTGCTTGTGATTTTGGTTGTTTCTACAGTAAGTGGCAGTGCAGCAGAGGCCTATGACCAGCAACGCTGACTCACCTCTGACCCTGTGTAGGTCAAGGGGTGGAGTGCTCTGAGCAAGGCACTAACACTGCCAGGATTAGGGGGTTTGATTCCCACTGGGGCCACTCGTACAAAAAATGCATGCAGTCATTCCATTGTAAAGCACTCTGCGTCCTTGTACCCGAAAGGCGCCACAGAAATCATTAATTCGCTCTCTTAAGGCGTAAACGCAGCAATTCTTTCAGAACTTCCAAACTACCCTCTGCCCTAATGTTCTCATTGGGTTGCGGGCCGCGAGTCACTTGTTTGTGCTTTTTTCTTTACTCTATAATTCAGACAAAATGATGGCGGCGTGTGATTGAGAGACAGCCGTAATGACTGCCACGATTCACTGACATATTTCTAATTATTTTGTGAAAATAAGGAAGGAAAAGTGTGTTTACTTATTCATAAGCAATTAGATGGATATCACAAGGCCCAAGTAATTTCCTCCAACCATTTTATGGCTTCGGTTCTCCCACGCTAGCTCGGTAGGGTAGATGGATTTAGTCAGAGCACTTGCAAAGTCAGTCAAAATGTGCTCCAGTGCCCTACAGTTCAAAAGGCTACAGATGACTCCAAATGACTCTCTGGCACCTAGTTCCAGTCCAACATTACATTTAGATTAGACTAGATTAGATTCACATGTATTGTCGTTATACAGCACAAGTACAGTACAACAAAAATACGTTTGGCATCCAACCAGAGTGTAAATGTATCAGTAAAGTGCAATAGTAATATTATAATGTACAGGCAGTGGTGGAAAGTAACTAAGTATTTTCATTTTAGGGAACTTAATACTTTTACTCCACTACATGTATCTGAACCCGTCAGTTACTAGTTACTTTGAAGAAAAGGATTTTGTATAGAAAACATAATACAAAAATGTATGAAGATTAATACTTTCACATTTGAAGCCTGTCAACTTCAAGAGGACATAATCAGAGCAGCATAACTGGACCACATACCACTTTAACATAATATAGAGGTAGGCGGCTGGGTGGCGCAGTGGACATTGCGCTCGTCACCAACGCTTATTGTGGTACTTCACTTAGGCAGTTCTCAGTGAGGTATAGAGGGTCCAATCTTTGGAATGCAGCTAATCCTATGCTGAGGAAATCTCCATCTCTGATTATTTTTAAAGCAAACTACAAACAAATTCTCATATCCAAAAGTAGTAGATAGATAAATAGGTCATACATGTAGGTATGCATTTGGTTATGTGGGTGGGTAGGTTTGTAGGCAGGTGGGTGGGTTGTTATATATTATTATGTACGCAGTATACAGTATATGCATGTATGTACTGTGTGTGTGTATGTTTGTATTAACACGAATCCTTTGAATGTATTCTGGTATTTTATAATATGCATATTTTTGTATTTTTGTATGTTTTATGTATTTTATAAAACAGGGGAAGTTCTTGATAAGCCTCTAGGCTTCTAACTTCTCCTTCACAATCGTTATAACTTATTATTTGTTTTTACTTCTGTTTAACTGTGTTAATAAACAAACAAACAAACAAATTGGCAGAGTTAGCGGGTCGGAAGTCGAAGGGTGGTAGTCTGGTCGTTGTGAACAGCGACTCCTACAGGTCGGTTGGGGCGCCTGCACAGCTAGGTCAGGCAAAATGGCGGGGGCAGTGTGAGCCTCCTACTGTACACGTTACTCCTCGCCAAATGAGAGTCCGCGCTGGCAGGTAAAAAGATGTGACAGGCTGCCTCCACATGTATCGGAGGGGACATATGATGCAAGGCTTCTATCCTCCCTACAACCGGCCAGTGGGGGGCATATGCGAGCAACGATCAGGACAGGGGAGGGAGAATTGGCACGAGAGGTAAATTGGGATGGGGAGAAAAATCACAGAAAAAAGGAGGAGAAAAGGTAGAAAAAAAAACATAATATAGAGGTCAATGGATGCACAAATGTCATGTAGAATGTGTACTTTTACTTTAGATACATAAGTACATTCAATAGCAAATACTTTGTGAGGTTTTTGTCCTTTGCTCACTTACTCGCTCCGTTCCTTTAAGCCTACTCGCTCTGTTTCCATTTGTTTTCTGTTAATCATTTCATCCCCCTATTCACACACTTCTTCCCAGAGACGTCGTTGATTGGTTCTCCCCCGTCCACACGCTTATCAATCACATCCCTCAGCTGTCACTGCTTGTCAATTAAGCATTCCCGTATTATTTATACCCCGTTTCCCCATTCAAGTTTTGTTGGATCGTTTTGATATTTCAGTTGCATTCGCCGTTCCTGCTGCCTGCTGTTGTTTCCCTGTGCTTTGCCTCCAGGATATTCAAGAAGCATTCCTCTTGGACACCCTTTCCCCGAGGCGACGCGCTCGCTCCATTCTGTTCCAACGCTCTTTACGCACAACGCCTGGGTGAGTTTTTTATGACTGTCTTTGATCCAATTCCGTTTTTCGTGTGTTTATATAACACTGAAGATTTCCAGCTTTTTATCAGACAGTCACTCACCCAGCGTTTAGCCTTTTTTGCATTGTTTCATTGGGATAATATTTTGGCCTAACATCTCCCACTGTGTGTTTACACACCGAAGATATTATCACATTGGATTTGTATCATCGCCCACAGTGTTTATTTTGCACCGAAGATATCTATCACTTGGGATTGTGTTTGGAACGTTACTCACAGTGTGTATTTACACCGAAGATTCGGTCACTTGGATAACTCTGTTTTCGGGTACAAGTCACCTCTCCTGTTCACCTGCTCTGTTCCACCTGCACTCTGAGTTAACTCGCTCCCTCTCTCTCTCTCGGTCCCGCAACCACCTTGGAGATTCTGCCGAGAGAAGTCTGCAGACCGGCTCTGACGTCAGCTTCTGCTTCCCCTGGCTACCATCCCGGGAGAAGCTGCAGAGCAGCAACATTCATCCTAGCTTGTATTCCAGTCTTTGTTTGAACTCTTCCAAGTCTGTGCTGTTTATTTAGTCTTAATAAACAAGCCCTTGTTTTTGGCAACTCTGAATCCTACTCTCTTGTGTCGTTGCGTTTGGGGTCGGTGTCAAACCTTAACATTACGACCCAACCAAAATGACGACCCCAGCCGACACAGAGAGGGTCAGAACCGCACTTGCTATTCAAGTCGAGTTGACCAAGGATCACAGCCACCAACTAGAGAGGGCTGCGGCTGCGGTGCAGGATCTCAGGGAACAGGTCCTGCCTATTCAAGGGTCACTGGCCGCTCTGGCGGGACAACAATCTGGTATTCTCGTTCAGCTTCACTCGCTGAGCGACACCGTTAATGCTTTACTTCCCTCACATCCTTCAGGAGCATTCCCCGCAGCCCCAGCAGATCCCGCACCTCGGGAACCCCGTCTCTCCGTCCCACGGCTGTTCGACGGCAATCCCGAGGAGTGTGCCACATTCATCATGCAATGTGAGTTGGTTTTCCGTCATCAACCAAGCCGTTTTACTGCTAGAGGGTCCCAAGTGGCCTATATGACGAACTTGCTTTCAGGCCATGCTGCCCAGTGGGTCACTTCCTCCTGGGCAATGGGTGCAGATTTTGTTTTCTCCTATCCAGACTTCGTGGCGGAGCTCCGCAGAGTGTTCCACCATCCAGCCCGAGGTCTGGACCCTGGAGCCCGGTTGGGGACCTTCCGACAGGGGAGCGGCAGGGTAATTGACTACGTCCTGGAGTTTCGACTGGCGGCGGTGGAGAGTGGATGGAACGACCCTGCACTTCGCCTAACCTTCTTGAGGGGGCTCAGTGACGCAGTCCGGGACCAGCTCGCTACCCGGGAGGTGCCCGACTCCCTCGAGGACCTGTTTAGCCTCGTCATCCGCATCGACGGACGCCTCCAGGAGAGAAGGCGCGAGAGGACCCGACTGTTACCTCCTGAGGTACCCCGGATTCCCCGGACGCATGACGTCACTCCTGGACGCCCTGTCCTCAACACAACTGGTGGTAGCGGGTCCTCCCGTTCGGTTCGCGAGGAGGAACCCATGCAGCTGGGACGCTCTCATCTGAGCCAGGCGGAGCGTGAGGCAAGGCTCAGGTCCGGTCTCTGCCTCTACTGCGGAGGGGAGGGACACCGAATCGCAGACTGCCCCACCCGACCAAAAGATCAGGCTCGCCGAGACCCCGGGAAATCCTGGTGAGCCGTTTTTCCCATTCCCAGAGCCGCGCACCACCTGACCATCTGATGAGCGTCACCCTGGCCTGGGGGGACCAACGAGCCACGGTGGAGGCCCTCATCGACTCTGGGGCAGACGAGAATTTCCTCGACTTCGAGTTTGCTACCCGAGCCAACATTCCACTTGAGGACCTTGTGAGGCCCTTGGAGATCTTTTCGTTGGACCAACACCGCCTGGCCGACATCTCTCAACGCACCGGCCCAGTCGTGCTGACCATCGCTGGGAACCACGTCGAGAGAATCCAGTTCCTCATCACCCAATCCCCCCTTGTCCCGGTGGTCCTGGGTAGGCCCTGGCTCGCGCTGCACGAGCCCCACATCGCCTGGTCCTCCGGTACCATCAAGGGCTGGAGCTCCTCCTGTCACGCCCTGTGTCTGCAGGCGGCGTCCTGTCCCCCGCCCCGGAGGCCCGCTGGTGAGTCGCCTCCGGACCTCTCGTCCATACCTCCCGAGTACCACGACCTCTTGGAGGTTTTCAGTAAATCCAGGGCTCAGGCCCTTCCACCTCACCGCCCCTATGACTGCGCCATCGACCTCCGCCAAGGGGCTCCCCTTCCCGGCAGCCGCCTCTACAGTCTGACCGTTCCGGAGAAGAAGGCGATGGATCTCTACATCTCTGAGTCATTGGAAGCAGGACTCATTCGGCCTTCCTCCTCCCCGGTGGCGGCCGGTTTCTTCTTTGTTGGTAAGAAGGATGGGGACCTGCGACCCTGCATCGACTATCGCCAGCTCAACGAGATCACCATCAAGAACAAGTACCCTCTACCTCTCATGAACTCCACCTTCGAGCCACTGACCCAGGCCTCCGTATTCACCAAGCTGGACCTCCGGAGTGCCTACCATCTTGTCCGTATCCGTGAGGGCGATGAATGGAAGACCGCCTTCAAGACCCCCAGGGGCCACTACGAGTACCTAGTGATGCCGTTCGGCCTCACCAACGCCCCGGCGGTATTCCAGGCACTCATGAACGACGTCCTTCGTGACATGCTGGAGGTGTTCGTGGTGGTGTACCTGGACGACATCCTCATCTTCTCCAGGACCCTCGAGGAACACATCCAGCATGTCCGCCGTGTGCTGGAGCGCCTCCTCCACAATCGGCTCTTCGTCAAGGCGGAGAAGTGCCGTTTCCACTCCGACTCCGTCGACTACCTGGGCTTCATCGTTGAGAAGGGCTTGACCCGAGCGGATCCTCGCAAGATCCAAGCTGTGGAGGATTGGCCTGAACCCACCACTCGGAAGGAGTTACAGAGTTTCCTCGGGTTCGCCAACTTCTACCGAAGGTTCATCCGGAACTACAGTCAAGTGGCGGAGCCACTTACCAAGCTGACCTCCCCCGCTCTGCCGTTCGACTGGTCCCCAGCGGCATGTGCTGCGTTCCGCTCCCTCAAGAAGAGGTTCACTTCCGCCCCTATCCTGCTCCACCCTGACCCCAAGAGACAGTTCATTGTGGAGGTGGACGCCTCGGATACTGGACTGGGCGCTGTCCTATCCCAACGTTCTCTTTCGGACCAGAAGGTACATCCTTGCGCCTTCTACTCGCGTCGTTTCCTCCCTGCCGAGAGGAACTACGACACCGGCAATCGGGAGCTGCTGGCGGTCGTGGCTGCGTTGGAGGAGTGGCGTCATTGGCTAGAGGGGGCCGAGGAGCCTTTTACCATCTGGACGGACCACAAGAACCTGACGTTCATCCGCGCTTCCAGGCGCCTCAACGGTCGGCAGGCGAGATGGGCCAGTTTCCTCAGTCGGTTCGACTTCTCGCTGACCTTCCGCCCTGGTTCCCACAACACGAAGGCCGACTCCCTGTCCCGGTTACACTCCAAGGGGGCTCCACCCTCTGAGGACCCTACTCCCATCCTCCCGGAGGCCCGAGTGGTTGGAGCCATCACCTTGGGCATCGAGGGTGTGGTTAGATGTGCCCTACGCTTCCAGCGTGCTCCAAGCAACGTTCCTATTCATCGTCTCTTCGTCCCCGACTCTGTCCGGTCCCGGGTACTGCTTTGGGGCCATACCAGCCGGTTTGCCTGCCACCCTGGCGTCCATCGCACGTTCTCCTTCCTGGCTCGTCGTTTCTGGTGGCCCACCATGCGGAACGACGTCAAGGAGTTTGTATTGGCCTGCGCGGTCTGTGCCCGCAGCAAGGCCTCACACCAGGCACCCTCCGGGCTCTTACAGCCACTTCCCGTTCCAAGCCGTCCTTGGTCACATGTGGCGCTAGACTTCGTCACAGGTCTTCCCTCCTCCCAAGGGAACACTTGCCTTCTGACCGTGGTGGATCGATTCAGCAAGGGGGTTCACCTCGTGGCCCTTTCCAAGCTTCCCTCGGCGGCCGAGACGGCGGACCTCCTGACTCACCACGTGTTCCGCCTTCATGGGTTTCCCCAGGACATCGTCTCTGACCGGGGGCCCCAGTTCACCTCCCAGGTATGGCGGGCCTTTTGCAAGGGATTGGGGGCGACGGTCAGTCTTTCCTCTGGTTATCATCCCCAGACTAACAGACAGACGGAGAGGATGAACCAGAGCGTGGAGTCTGCTCTTCGGTGTGTGGCAGCCGAGAGACCGGCATCCTGGAGCCGTTTCCTTCCCTGGGTTGAATACTCCATCAATTCAATGGTCAGTTCCGCCACCGGCCTTTCACCTTTTGAGGTTTCCCTGGGCTACCAACCCCCTCTTTTCCCCGCACAGGAGGCGGAAGTGGCAGTTCCCTCCGTGCAGGACCACCTCGACCGCTGCCGACAAGTTTGGGAGATCACCAGGACCGCGCTGCTCCGGACATCTGAGCGCGCCTGTCGTGGTGCCGACCGGCGCCGGGTTCCTGCGCCGACTTACCTCCCTGGGCAGAGGGTGTGGCTCTCCGCAAAGGACCTCCCGCTTCGGTCCTCGGCCAAGAAGCTCAACCCCCGTTTCGTCGGACCTTTCGAGGTCCTGAAGGTACTCAGTCCGGCGGCCCTACGCCTGAAACTTCCTGCGTCCATGCACATTCACCCCGTGTTCCATGTCTCCCGGGTTAAGCCCGTCTCCCTCAGTCCCCTTATGCCTCCAGCTCCTGATCCTCCGCCTCCCGTGTTGGTGGATGGTCACCCCCAGTGGCAGGTCCGCCGGTTGATGGGCGTTCGTCGGCGGGGCCGGGGGTTCCAATACCTGGTGGACTGGGAGGGTTACGGCCCTGAGGAGCGTAGCTGGGTCTCCCGGCAGCTCATCGTGGATCCCGGCTTGATCACTGACTTCCATCGTGCCCATCCTGACGAGCCGGGTCGGCCTGGTCGCCGGGTGGCTCCCGTGGAGGGGGGGGTACTGTGAGGTTTTTGTCCTTTGCTCACTTACTCGCTCCGTTCCTTTAAGCCTACTCGCTCTGTTTCCATTTGTTTTCTGTTAATCATTTCATCCCCCTATTCACACGCTTCTTCCCAGAGACGTCGTTGATTGGTTCTCCCCCGTCCACACGCTTATCAATCACATCCCTCAGCTGTCACTGCTTGTCAATTAAGCATTCCCGTATTATTTATACCCCGTTTCCCCATTCAAGTTTTGTTGGATCGTTTTGATATTTCAGTTGCATTCGCCGTTCCTGCTGCCTGCTGTTTTTTCCCTGTGCTTTGCCTCCAGGATATTCAAGAAGCATTCCTCTTGGACACCCTTTCCCCGAGGCGACGCGCTCGCTCCATTCTGTTCCAACGCTCTTTACGCACAACGCCTGGGTGAGTTTTTTATGACTGTCTTTGATCCAATTCCGTTTTTCGTGTGTTTATATAACACTGAAGATTTCCAGCTTTTTATCAGACAGTCACTCACCCAGCGTTTAGCCTTTTTTGGATTGTTTCATTGGGATAATATTTTGGCCTAACATCTCCCACTGTGTGTTTACACACCGAAGATATTATCACATTGGATTTGTATTTTGGGGACTTCGCCCACAGTGTTTATTTTGCACCGAAGATATCTATCACTTGGGATTGTGTTTGGAACGTTACTCACAGTGTGTATTTACACCGAAGATTCGGTCACTTGGATAACTCTGTTTTCGGGTACAAGTCACCTCTCCTGTTCACCTGCTCTGTTCCACCTGCACTCTGAGTTAACTCGCTCCCTCTCTCTCTCTCGGTCCCGCAACCACCTCGGAGATTCTGCCGAGAGAAGTCTGCAGAGCGGCTCTGACGTCAGCTTCTGCTTCCCCTGGCTACCATCCCGGGAGAAGCTGCAGAGCAGCAACATTCATCCTAGCTTGTATTCCAGTCTTTGTTTGAACTCTTCCAAGTCTGTGCTGTTTATTTAGTCTTAATAAACAAGCCCTTGTTTTTGGCAACTCTGAATCCTACTCTCTTGTGTCGTTGCGTTTGGGGTCGGTGTCAAACCTTAACATACTTCTTTACTTTTACCGTAGAATTTGAATGGAGGACTTTTACTTTTACCAGAGTACTCTGAGTATTTCTTTTTTTTTATCCACTTTTTCTCCTGTTTTTCTCTGATTTTCTCCCATCCCAATTTCGTCGTTATGCCAATCCCCCCCCCCCCCCCTTCCTGGTTTCTGCTCGCATGTGCCCCCCACTGGTCAGTCTAGGGAGTCCTGGGCCCTCATTTATAAATTTTTCTTAGAAAGTATTCTATTTTCGTTCTTAACACTTTGAGTGCCACGAGGTGGCGCCAGAGTTAGTGCTTCAATGCCACCATCGGCGCCAATGTTACGCTTAATATCGCCTAATCTATGTTTTAAATTATGGCTATGTGTCTAATCTGCCCGTCGCTTATCAAAAAATCCTTTTCCAGTCAGTGCTGTCAAGGCAGATTGGTTTTTTATCGCTTCATTTCCGTTTGAAAGCATTTTGAAAAGCACCCGTTTTGAGGTAAAAAACAGTTCATTCTAGACCATTCTATGATAATCGTCTTTTACTGGAATATTCCAGAACGTTGATATTTGTCTGCCTATTTATGAATCGTTTTCAAATAAACGCTAGATGATCAATATTATACGTGCACGCAAGCACATTCGAGCCGCGCACGGATAATCGCCGTGTTCATTTCCTCTTGGACTTTTACAGTGAAACCGAAAGAGCCCATTTCACAAAACAGCTTATATCTTCATCAAAATTAGTCTGATTATCCTAACACTGATAACATAGATTCCTTACCTGACATCAGATGGTATCCAACTGGTATATTCCAATTCCTGATCACCATTCGAAAAAATAGATAAGTGTATGGATCCAACGTGTGTACAGTGCAGTACATGATTCCGCGGGTCTCAGAGGCTCCAGAATTAACTGTGATAACCCCGGCTGCATCAGTGGACTGGAAAATGTGGAGTACAGGATTTTTTTCCCCATCCATTTTCATTGAGTCCATTCCAAAATCCCTTATGTCATCTGGGAGACGATAGGGGGCGCTTTTTTCCACTTCTGATCGCCGGCGGCGCTCGGGTATACTAGGGTAGGCTCGCGTGATGCAATATGATTTCAGATTGCTAAATAAAAAATCGGAGAAATCTCGTGAGTGGCTTTCAACATAACTATCGGAAACCCGAGATATCTCGTGAGTGGCAGTGAAAGTATTAAGCACATAATTTAGAATGTGTGCATGCACCAAAAAAAACGGGATTTATCACACGTGCGTACACAGGTCCTACGCACACCTGTCTTCATAAATATCACCTTGCTCCTAAGCTGGAGCTTGTGCACTGTTTTAAGTATTTGCATACCAGAACCGCCCCGATTAACCATATACGGTAATGGAACACCCCCATGAAATGTGGAAAAGTGGACTGACCCGAGGGAAGGGTGTTATGGAGAAATACGAGACAGGCTGACAGACATGTACACGTACGCTGATGTCAGATATGATATCTATTAACCATTGCTGCCTGGGCAGCGCAAACACTAATAAAGACCGTGCTGGAATATGACTGCCTTTTCCCGTTTTGTTCGATTAATACCCAGGGATTAAAGTTCTCCTAAATTTTATTCCAAATCGCGACGGATTTTCCTGCTGCATATGATTTCTAGAGGCATACAATCTATTTTGATGTCAGTATTGGGTAGCCTATATAAACAATAATACGAGAGCATATACAAGAACAATGAATCTCACTGCCATGTATGATGTAGCCTATACGCCATGTATAGCCTGCCTATGTGATCAATAAAAACGCGAACTTGAATCCCTAGTCCCTTTCGTGACTGTGATGCACCGAGTGAATCCACAGTCACTTGCTCCTCAATAGGAAACCAACCTAGATTTACCCTGAAGGACTGGTTCTAACCGAACCGTTTGTTATACAAGTATCACAGAGACATTTCAAAGGTACTCAGAGTTGCACGAGGGTTTCAAACAGAGATACGGGATGGTTTGAAAGCTTGGCGTTGCTAATAAACATTTAAATATTTTTTATAAACTGCTCAAAACGGCATTATTTTCGGCGTTGGCTTCCTGGTTGTGATCACAGCGCATGCGCATCATGCACCCAACGCCGGAAATAATGCAGTGTTGACCAGTTTATAAAAAATATTTAAAATGTTTATTAGCAAAGCCGAGCTTTCAAACCATCCCGTATTTGTGTCCGAAACCCTCGTGCAACTGTGAGTACCTTTGAAACGTCTCTGTGATTCTTGTATAACGAACGGTTCGGCCAGAACCAGTCCTTCATGGTAAATCTAGGTTGGTTTCCCATTGAGGAGCAAGTGACTGTGGATTCACTCGGTGCATCACAGTCACGCAAGGGGCTATTGAATCCCATCATCATATTTACATAGTCTGTCCACTATGTTTATTACTTTGTTATTTTCCCCCCCTATCTATGTAAAGCGACCTTGCATGGGTCTCTTGAAAGGCGCTATATAAAATGAAGCTATTATTATTATCACGTCTGTGGGAGCTCACAAAAAAAAATCTTTTACTGTTAGTCTCAGTGAAGTTTCAACGGAGCGAGGTAATCTATTCTAACCAACAAATTGAAGTAGAAAGCATTTCGTTGTGGCCAATCTTATTTGGAAACATGACACAAAATAATAGTATGTTGCTTTTTATTTGAAACAATATTTAATCGCGTTTGGAGGTCGGTGTTCTGCGTCTGCCCCCGTGCCAAACAAGCAAGCCAACCTATTGTTCGCGCATGAGCCTGTTATAATTACACTACTGTCGCTATTTCACAATGAACTATAATGAATTACGGTTCATACAGAACACGCGCCAGTGTCGGGAGTAATGCACGGAAGCTTATTTCCACGTTGAAACTAATGCATGCAACTGATGAGAGCTATGCCGTCCGTCTGCAGTCCCCATATTCTACCACAGGGCGTCAGCTACGCATGCTCTGGGCTGTGCGTAGACATACGGACAAAGTCAAGTTCACGTTCAAATTGATAAATCCCACACTTTGCTTAGAAATGGTCGTACGCACGGGTTAAGCACATATCTGTGCGTACGCCACGTTGATAAATGAGGGCCCTGAAGTCTAACAGATGCTTCCTCCGTCACAGGAGACAGCCAGCAACCTCTTTTCCCCTGCCAACGCGGACTCTCATTGGTGAAGTGTAACGCGTGGGAGGTCACACTACCTTCAACATATCCCTTCTTTGCTGTGCAGGCACCCTGACCGACCTGTAGGAGTCGCTGTTTACAACGACCAGAATACCACCCCACCGGCTTCCCTCCCGCAGACTCTGCCAATTCAGCCAGTATGACGTCCGGCCAAGCCGGAGGCAACGCTGACAGCCGGATTTGATACCGGTGTCTCTTGCGTTGGTGACGAGCGCTTAGACCGCTGCACCACCCAGCCGCCTACTCTGAGTATTTCTACTTTTACTTAAGTAAAGAAACTGTGTACTTCTTCCACCACTGTGTACAGGTGATTAAACTGGGTATAGAATATATAAATGAGTACTACTGAGTGTAGTGGTAATCAGATGTACAGTAATATTGTTGTAATATAATGTGTACAGTGATACAGGTATAAAGACAGTATGGTAGTAGTCATACTGGCCAACAGTGTAACTAGTCAAGTAGGTAAGGGATATGTACAGATATATTCTCAATAGTATCTACAGATATGTAAAATGATTATGTGCAGGTATGTACAGACAGGTGTATATATATATATAGAGAGAGAGAGAGAGAGAGAGAGAGAGAGAGAGAGAGAGAGAGAGAGAGAGAGAGAGAGAGAGAGAGAGAGAGAGCATTATAGACAGTGGCGGCTGGTGAAAGCTATTCTAGGTGGGGATGTGCCATATTCACTCAGTTTCAGTAACTACAGTATATAACCAGACCTGCAAAAAGAGGTGAAAAAGGTGTTGTTTGTTTGCATTGTCCCCCCAGAAGAAAATCTTTGTGATTTGAACATGTAAACGAAGCACTTGGAGAAGAAAATAAAAGGAAAAAACAACAACAAAAAACACAACTATATTCAATATACAAAGAAACATGGGGTCAGGGGAACATAAAATATATATAAAAATGAATGGAATATACTGTCCAGTACAGTAGTATGCTCGCCCAATGGTTGAAGATCAAATATCATCCTTGTGAATATATCCTGAATTATCTCTAGGTTTTTATTATAGACAGCTTTCTCCACTCCAGTCCAGACCCATAATGTTGCACAGTTAGAGTTAAGGTCAAAATTATTGGCACCCTTGATAACGAGTGTGACGTACCTGGGTACGTGGGTTGGTCATTACCATTATTACTGTATTTATGACACCTTCTGAACATCAGGTTAGTATATTTAATGTGTTGTGTTTTGTATGTGATGTGTGTGTGTGAACATGAGAGCTAATGCTGTCTCTTTTCTCTCCCTGTCAGGTGCTGCCCGTCCCTACACTGAAGAGTGCTGATTGCCTAATGAATGACAGCTGATGGCAATCACCTCGAGAGGGGCGGGTAGACAAATACCTGACAGCACACACACGTCTGGGCGCCTCATTCTGTCAATTGCCAGTGACCAGAGTAGAGTGAGGTTGCCATTGTTTGCCACTGTGGTGGAATTGATACTGTGCTTATCTACTGCTTCGGGTGGACTAAAGTACTGGTATATGTATATAGATATTGTTGGCCTCTGCGCCACTCCTCCATTGGAGTAAGTATTCTCTTGTTGGCTTTAGGCCTAATCCCACTGAGTGTGGAATTGTACCTTTGGTACCTTTGCTGGGGGTTTTCCCAGTACCAACCTCTGGCTGGTTGGTGAGTGTCTGTGGGCGCTTATCTAGTTTACTTTGTATTATACTTACCTTGTGTGTTCTCCCTTTATCCCTCTCACTGTTTGTTAATTGTTCGTGGGTTGTTTTTTCCCTTTGTTGCCTATTTAAATATCAGTGGAGGTTTAAATCCCTACCCGGCATAATAAATATAATTTACAATTTTTGGAACAACGTCTTGTGTTTATTATTACCTACCTGCCCAGGACTGTTTTGAAAGCATTTACTGAGAGAGGCTGCTTTTGCTCATGTGTAGCCAGCTCCAGTTATTATTGTGTGGTCCTTAGACCTTTGTACATGACATGGGGGCTCGTTAGTTTGCACAATTGTATAGTTCCTTGTTGTTATGTGACATGTGGACTTGTCGATTGGAGCGTGTCAGATAGGTTGCGTTTTTTTTTCATTTGGTAAGTTATATTATTGTATTTCTGTGCTGCACACTTGACTGTTGTAAACCATTGTTGTAAGTTATGCTCTTAACCATTCTATTTTTTTCCACATAGGTAAAGGGTGGATCACCTGCTTGGTTAGGGGGAGGGGGGCACGCGTTGTCTATTCCGGTGGAGTGCGCAATGAAATCGGTAAGCGACTGAAGATATGTGTAGTCCTCATTCCGCTAGGGAAGTAGTTTAGTGTTACCCAGTGTGATCCTAGTTAGGTGATTAGAACCGACATTTATTGTTTTCATGAATGTTAGATGTGGATATTAAATCGAATTGGTCAGGTTGTCATACTGCATAATGTGGCTGTTGAGTGTTGCACAGGGACATTATTGAGTACTATAGGGGAGTGGCTAATTTGTAGGGCTTATTGAAGTCTGATTTGTTGTAGTATTGTGGGTAGTATTGTGTGTTGCTACGGCAGTATACTTTCTTTCATAACTGTATACAGAGTGCAGAGTGCAGTGTGCAGAGTATAGATTTTTCATGAGTAGAGCTATGGAGGTTTGTGATCAGGATGGTGGTGTGTCGGATCCTGAGAGTGTTGACTCTGCACTAGGTTCAGACCATGGTTCTACTGCTTCTTCTGGTAAATTGGGCACACGCTTTAAGCTGCGTTTATTCCGTCTCCAGATGGAGGAGAGGGAAAGAGACAGAGAAGAGAGAAGGGAGGTGAGAGACAAGGAGGAGAGAGACAGAGAGAGAGACAGGCTCGAAAGAAAGGAGGAGGGAGACAGGCTGGAGAGAAAGGAGGTGGCTGATAGGGAATTTCAATTGGCGATGAGGAAACTGGAGTTGGAATGTGGTGACGCTAAACGTAGCACCATTTCCTCTCCAGTACTTTCCGACCCCCAGGCACCCTTTGATATTAGCCAGCATATATCCTTGGTTCCCCCCTTTCAGGAGTCTGAGGTGGAATCATTTTTCTCTGCTTTTGAGCAGATGGCGTGGGCTTTGCATTGGCCAAAGGACCAGTGGGTGACTTTATTGAAATACAGACTCACTGGTAGGGCTCAGGTGGCGTGCGGGTCATTATCGAATGAAGACAGCGTGGTGTATGAGAAAGTGAAAAGTGCTGTCTTGCGCGTGTACGAAGAGGTACCAGAAGCATACAGGCAGCATTTTCGCAACCGCCGTAAGTCTCCTTCCCAAACCCATGTTGAGTTCTCCCGGGAGGAGAGACTTAATTTTGATCGGTGGTGTTCTGCGTGTGAGGTAAAAGACTTTGCATCATTGAGTGAATTGGTACTTGTGGAGCAGTTCAAAGCCACCCTGCCAGTCGAAGCTGTGCTCTATTTACATGGGCAGGGGATGTCAACACTCCGACAGGCTGCGATTTCGGCAGATGAGTTTGAATGGTCACGCAAACGTGTTTCTGTACGTCCTAATGTATGTGGTGAAGGTGGCTCATTCACTCCTCGTGAGTCAGCGTTCCAGCCACGCTCACCGCCGTCTAAGAGACCGGTGGTGTGTAATTATTGTAAAAAAACGGGCCATGTGGTAAAAATATGTCATACGCTGAGGAAGCGACAGGAGAAAAGAGGGTCAGCCCAGAAACCAAAATGTGTGGGGGTTGATTTTATCATGGGGAACGATATCGCTGGGGAGAGTGTGATCCCTGTAGTGGGGGTTGAAGACGCTCCGTTGACTGACTTGTGTTGTGAGTTGATTAATAATCACCCCAATGATTCCTCCCTACCAAGCTGGTTGGCACGAGTGGCAGCGGCCAGGTATGCTGGTAGTAATGTGAGTCTAATTTGAGTGACTCCATTTTGGATCCTGATCATGTTATTTTTACTGCCACCATTTTGGATCCTGACCATGTTATTTTTGTGACGCCATTTTGAAAGGAGATGGGCGCTGTGATGGTGCCAGGGCAATGTGCTGATTTTTGTTTCCCTGTGTGCTGTCCTGTTAAGCGCGATGAGATGATTTTTTGTGCTTTATTTGTTTTCCCAGGAAGTTTCCAGTTTGTTGTCTCCTGTTGACAGGACGGTATCGGCGGAGCGGCCTGTCAAAGTAGAGGTTGTTGTTGTTTCTGTTTTCCCTGGTGTGTGGTACTAATCGGATGTTGGGTAATAAGTAATAATGTTTTGCTAACCCTACAGGTTCGCTCTTATGGGGGGAGGTGTGACGTACGTGGGTTGGTCATTACCATTATTACTGTATTTATGACACCTTCTGAACATCAGGTTAGTATATTTAATGTGTTGTGTTTTGTATGTGATGTGTGTGTGTGTGTGTGTGAACATGAGAGCTAATGCTGTCTCTTTTCTCTCCCTGTCAGGTGCTGCCCGTCCCTACACTGAAGAGTGCTGATTGCCTAATGAATGACAGCTGATGGCAATCACCTCGAGAGGGGCGGGTAGACAAATACCTGACAGCACACACACGTCTGGGCGCCTCATTCTGTCAATTGCCAGTGACCAGAGTAGAGTGAGGTTGCCATTGTTTGCCACTGTGGTGGAATTGATACTGTGCTTATCTACTGCTTCGGGTGGACTAAAGTACTGGTATATGTATATAGATATTGTTGGCCTCTGCGCCACTCCTCCATTGGAGTAAGTATTCTCTTGTTGGCTTTAGGCCTAATCCCACTGAGTGTGGAATTGTACCTTTGGTACCTTTGCTGGGGGTTTTCCCAGTACCAACCTCTGGCTGGTTGGTGAGTGTCTGTGGGCGCTTATCTAGTTTACTTTGTATTATACTTACCTTGTGTGTTCTCCCTTTATCCCTCTCCCTGTTTGTTAATTGTTTGTGGGTTGTTTTTTTCCCTTTGTTGCCTATTTAAATATCAGTGGAGGTTTAAATCCCTACCCGGCATAATAAATATAATTTACAATTTTTGGAACAACGTCTTGTGTTTATTATTACCTACCTGCCCGGGACTGTTTTGAAAGCATTTACTGAGAGAGGCTGCTTTTGCTCATGTGTAGCCAGCTCCAGTTATTATTCTGTGTGGTCCTTAGACCTTTGTACATGACAACGAGCAAAAAAGGTAATGAGCTATATTTTCTGCTCAGAAATATGGGTAAATTATATTATTATATTCTAATATAATTGCTCAGTGAAATTATTTTATTTTTAACAAGTAATGTTTTTGTTTTTGTTTTACCTTTTTGGCTAGCCTGCTGTTTGATTTTGATGTCAGGTTGATCTGTGCCAAGCTCTTTTATTTGTAGTTTATCCACCAAAGTTCTCCTCTCAAATGGCTTTTGGACAAGAGATATGATTGAATTTGGGGGCAGCTGAAATCCTATCTCTTGAGTCCTTGTGTTCATCATTGTCTCACCGCGTCAGGCGGCCCCACTCTAACACACTGACTCTGCTTGGGGCAATAAATGAATCGCCCTTTAGGCATGTTATTTGAAGACGCTGATTGGCTGTCTGGCAGCCCATCTGAGGTTGCTCTCCTCCATGCCGCCTGTGGTGGTTTTTACCCCTATTGCCAGGTTTTTAGTGAGTCGTTCCTTATTGGGGAAAGTCTGGGAGTGTTGCATATTTGGATTTTATGGTGATTTTTTGTTTTTGATCTATTGTGATGTTTCTTCTTGACTTGTACAAGAAGACTTGTACAGCCCATGGGGGGTATTCCATGTGATCTTGGGCTATACAAATACATTTGATTTGATTTGATTGGCTAAATTTACATTGTGTTGTGCATTTATGTTGCTATGTGCATTTTACAATTGGCTGCATTGCACACTGACTGGGCGATGTTTCTATCGCACCAGAAGAGAGAGGGGATGAACAGGAACCAGCCGCCACTGCATATAGAGCATTATTGCTATCATACAGAGTTATATGGGTTATGCAGGTGTATAATCAACAATAATGTTGTTGGCGAAACACTGAACATTAGCAGGAATAAATATTACATCATCTTTTTTTTTTTAAAGGCCATTACAATTTCAGGTTAGTGCCGGTATTAGATTTTTCTTAGATGTGTGGTCAAATTACAATCTGTGTTGACAGAATTTAATAGTATAGAATTGAATAGTAAGAAAAGCCTCACGTATATAGACATATTTTCCGGCAGAATCTAAATGGGAAGAAAGTGGATGGAATGCATAATTTATGATCAGTGAAAGGAAGGAAAGTGTGTTACAGTATGCATTAGATATGAACATGTTCAGCGTGTGATGATAGAATGCACAATCTCACTACACATGTGGATATTCACATCCATGATTAGAATGTGGGGAGAGACTTCCATGCCAAAATATCAGGTACATTTTTCACTGTCACCACATGTAGTATAGAAGGATATATATTGTTCACTGTCACCACATGTAGTACAGAAGGGGATATGTTTTCAAATGGGCACATGTTGGTCGAGAGCAGAAATATGAATGAAAAAAAAACACTTTTATAATTCCACCTGTAATTGAGCAATTATCTACTTCTGGTGATATTTTCATCAAATGCGTTACCATGGAAACAGCCATCCGGGCAGCTTTATCAAATAAAACTAGAACAAGTGAAGTAGAACACAGAAGTCATCATCATCATCTTAGTTTTACGTCCTTTTTTCCCCACTACAGTCAGGTTGGACAGGGCGATGACTCCACGCCACTGGGCACGGTTTTGTGCCATGTCTTCATGTATCTCCAGATCCCTCATATCATTTTCCACACATCCCCTCCACGTCTGCTTCGGTCTCCCTCTCGGCCTCCGCCCATCCACAATCATCTCCTCCACCCCTCTCAACATCGCCCCCTCCTCCGATCTTCTCACATGTCCAAACCAAAAAAAGACATCCATATCTCACCTTGAAATCAATTTCCCTGTGTCTCTCACTGGTCCTCCCGTCCTACCTCAACATCTTCCGATCGCAGCTCCTTAACACCACCATCACCCTTTTTGTCATTGCCCACCTTTCTGAACCATACAGGAGAACTGATCTCACACATGCTTCATATATCCCTCCTCTGATCTTTACCTCTATGTTTCGATTCACCAGTAGCCTACTAATTTCCCGCCACTTCCTCCACGCCGCCGCCACTCTCGCCCTCACCGTCCTTTAAAGGATCAATACAAAGGAATACAGGATTTTTACAAAGCTGGGGTGAGTTTTCCATTTTGCGCTTCTTACAGTACCAGACATGCACAAGCAAGCAGGGACGCAGTTGCAGCTACGCATGTGTCACCTGCGACAGAGTCCTTAGTTACCATGGCAACCACTCACCGCTTGCTCCCCCAGCCTTTTGGCAGAGATCGTTATTGATCTTAATGTTTTAAACACATTTAAATTCACATTCCACTCGTTTTGTGCAGTGACACTACCGCAGATCTCCCCATTCACAACTACCACAGTGACACTACTACAGATCTCCCCATTCCATATGACTCCCACTCCCCTGACCATATTGATCAAATTGTTTACACTGCCTGTGTTGTCTTTTACTACCTGTATACTGTGTTGTTTTACTACCTGTACCCCTCCCCCCCTCCCCCCCATGCTGCTATGATGCCTGAATTTCCCCAAGGGGATCAATAAAGGAATATCTTATCTTATCTTATCTTATTCACAACTACCACAGTGACACTACTACAGATCTCCCCATTCACAACTACCACAGTAACACTACCACAGATCTCCCCATTCACAACTACCACAGTGACACTACCACAGATGATCTCCCCATTCAAAACTACCACAGTGCCACTACTACAGATCTCCCCATTCAAAACTACCACAGTGACACTACCAAAGATCTCCCCATTCAAAACAACCACAGTGACACTACCGCAGATCTCCCCATTCAAAACAACCACAGTGACACTACCACAGATCTCCCCATTCAAAACTACCACAGTGACACTACCCCAGATCTCCCCATTCAAAACTACCACAGTGACACTACCGCAGATCTCCCCATTCAAAACAACCACAGTGACACTACTACAGATCTCCCCATTCAAAACAACCACAGTGACACTACTACAGATCTCCCCATTCAAAACTACCACAGTGACACTACCGCAGATCTCCCCATTCACAATTACCACAGTGACACTACTACAGATCTCCCCAGTATAGACTCTGCTAAGGAGGTAGGGAGTTTACAGGAAATGGACATACCTCAAAATACCATTGTCAAAGCACAAGTGAGTATTATGAAATGCAAACATAAAAACAAATATATATATATATATATATATATGGATCTCAAAGAAACCACGACTGTGTCATGTTTGCATCATGTCACCTCTAATGTTAACAGAACCACGATCCAACATATAATGAAAGTGTAATCAAACTCCCCCAGCAGGCTGTTTCAGAAGACTAATAGTGAATAGCAAATCGCTGCTGTCGGGACAAAACCTCATAACTCCATTTTTTGAATTTTTTTATTATTATATAAATCAACTCCGTAGATCATCCTCCATATGTGTGTGTGGGTTATACAAAGTTTAAACAATGGGAAAGCATTAAACCGATCATCTGTCTAAACCTCCTAACTCTATTCACCCTCAAATCTGTGTTAGTTTTTTTCATCTGCTGAAAAGTTGGGTTTTTGGAGTTATGAGGTTTTGTCCCGACAGCAGCGAAATAGTGAATAGCATAATGATCAAACAAGCTTCTGAGCTGGAGAGAAGAAGGGTTAACATAACCTGGTCCCGACCGGCCTCAAGACCTAGAGGAAAAAGCCAGTGTTGACTACAAAGTAAAGCTGGAGAATTACCTGAACAAACGGCATGGCAACCATCTCACGTACCGCCACAAACATTCTTCATCTCTATGCACAAGCGCGGTGGACACAAATTCTTATATATATATTTATATATATATATATGCTGTAAATATAAATGTATATGCATTACATACAGCATTATTGTACATGCTATTATACAGAGTACAGCTGGAGATTCATGTGGATTCTTCTCTGAAGTGTAAAGATGATCATAACACATTCAACACGGATAGACAACATCTGTGGAGACTGCTGATGACTGTACCGGGTCGGTAGTGGAAAGAGGGTTGTGGTATAAATTGACTTGGAGACTGATGTAAGAATGTAACCAGAAGACTGAACAGCCAAAGGGGGCTTTGGGGGAAGCAGAGGCTGTTTATAACAGGCTGAAATGACAAGAAACAGGAACTTTAAGCCGGCAGCACAGGTCGGTTTACACGTCATAAATACCCCAGCAGATAACTGCTTTTGTGCAATCAGAGGGTCACATCTGGGGTGACAGTTGCCAGTATGCAGAGAAGGAGCCACAGCTGGGAAAAAGCCTGAACCGACTTGCCTCTCTATAGAAACAGAACATACTTGTTAAGATAAAAGGACATTAATGTGTGCATACAGGACATTGATGTGACTTATTAAATATTCACTGGCCACCGAAAATGTCCAAACCCCCCCACCCCCTCCTAATAGACAGTCTCCTCCCCTCCGTATGTATATATTCTCTCCCCACCGTATGTATATTTCTCTCCCACCCTCCCACCCCCTCCTAATGTACAGTCTCCTCCCCACCGTATGTATATATTCTCTCCCCACCGTATGTATATTTCTCTCCCACCCACCCACCCCCTCCTAATGTACAGTCTCCTCCCCATCATATGTATATACTCTGTCAGGATCTATGGGTAACAGTACTGTATATTTGCATATCATATATGTCACAAATGCAACAGTACTATATACCTGTATGTCATGTATGTCCCTATGCCATACATGTCATGATGTCATGTATGTTGTGTATGTCATAAATGTCACTATGAATTGAAAATGGGGGACCCTGATGTAAACAAGACAAATGTCTTTCTCTGGTCTGCATCCCCTTAACCATTCTCCGCAACCACTTTGATTAATCCTAAACCGTCCTCTGCCAGCTCTATTTGTCTATGGAGATGTTCACCTTCTTTGCAGGGCTATAACTTTTTTAATTGTATTGCTAAATTGACATTACTATGGCCCATTCAACATCAATTATCTATCGTTCAGGATGTAGGAACGTTTAACTTTTTCATTCACACATTCATACTAAAATACCGTCCAGAGAATAAATATGTTTTTATCGTTTTATGCTGTATTTCATAGAACGTGAGTTATACCATAAATGCATATATTAGATGATCAAATGCAGTTTGATACCGATCAACGTTATATTAAAAATTTCAACTGTACATGATCCTAAATGTCATGACTGGTCATCTGCTGGTGACCAGAGGGGGGGGGGGGGGGTCGTTTAGAATGCAATGGCCGACGTTAAATAATTCATGTAGTATGGGTGATATATAGATCAGAGCAGTTTGTATGGTTAATAATAATCAAAAACGCTGAAACTCATGGCAGCTTCCTCGTAGCGATGGGGGATGATACTGGAGCAAAAAGATCGCTATTATGGGATGTTGATCTAGGTGATCCAGTTCCGGTTTGTATAATACTAATATACGTCCAATCATGTTGTTTATTGAGTTATGGCAACGGATCGATATGCACGGTGTCTGGATAGAGTCCCGCGAGCGATAGCGAGTGGCCGGACGGAATAGCGTGCGGACCAAGCATTTCCGGCCACTTCCGGTTTTGGCAACTCGCCGATCGGCCACCAGGTGGCGGTATTGAAGCGTTGGAGAGTTGAGCGGAGATCTACAGCACCAGTCAAGACTCCGTGGGTGAAATGTGAATAGTAGGTAGTAGGGCGGGTCTTCACGGAATGAGTGTTGTCTCTTTCAGCGGGGCCGAGTCAGAGCGAGAGTTGACAGCGCATCTACTCTAGGTAGTCTAATCTGTGTGTACTGTAGCTAGTAACCTCATTCCCAGTTTTACAGTATCTCCGTGAGATAAATGTAGCTAGTAGCCTAGTTTCGCCAGCAGGCAGTTAGTAGAAAAATATGGCATGCTCATGCTGAATGGACTGAAAAATATGCGTTCATCCTCCCAGCACCAAACCAATGTGCCTAATATGCCAAGAAACGGTAGCTCTTGTGAAGAGTGGCAATTTGAAACGCCACTACGAAACAATTTTTTTGATTGTTATTTTGATGCAGCATTTCCTCCAAATTCAGTGCTAAGAACCACAAAAAGAAATGGAATGAAATCATCATATCAAGCTGCAAGCAGAATTATTGTTAAAGGAAAACTCCAACATTTTGGGAAATTAGCTTATTTAACATCTTCCCTGGAGTTAGACAAGAAGATACATACCTTTTTTGTCTCTGTGCATGCATTAGGCTTAGGGAACAGCCGCTCCGTTAGCGTAGCTTAGCTTCATCCCTGGAAGTGGGTCAGAGTTGTAGCCTGACATTCCCTATAGTGCCCTACAGTCACGAAATACACTCCAAATACAACTCCAAAACGTTCCAATAACACTTTCGGCCATAGTGCTCACAGAGGAGATAAAACTGGGAACGAGGTTACCCAGTGAGAGTCCTCACTGTCAGGTGAAAAGAAGTGGCTGGCTGACTCCACATGTATCGGAGGAGGTGGTAGTTCTACACCCTCCCTAGGCCGACAGTGGGGCAATGCGCGCAACGACCACGAAGGGAATTGGCATAACGACTAAATTGGAATGGGAGCAAAAATACAGAAAAAGTGAGAACTAAAAATAAAATAAAATAAAACATGTGCTGTACAGACCAGGGCAGGTACAATCACAAGTCAATCTCCTCAGCTGGATTGCCACTGTGGGACTGACCAGGAACCTTCAGAGCACCCGTGTTTTGACGAAGCCTTGACGGACTGTTTTGGCTTTCTGCCCTGTGTGTATTTTATGGGTCAACTGCTACCGTGTTGGCCAAGCTATACACCCCAGGGCAGTGGCATACATTGTAATGCCTTTCCCCAGTCCTGTCTCCCCATATCTCTCCCATTACCCACTCCCTGTTTTTTGTATTTTAACGTAGGCACGTTTTTAGGACAGGTAGGATATTTTTGTTCCCCAGTGTGTTTACCCACACCCATTGTCTGCTTATAGGGTTTCCACGGTGGTCCATTTGAGGTGAAGGGGCACCTCTGGGACCATAGCAGCAGTACCCTGTACCCCGTTTTAACCAGTCACCGAGCAGGGCTTTATTATTGCATGCCATTGTGTAAACACGGCCATTCATTAGTGCAAAGTTAGCTTGTTCCTTGAACCACCGCAGGTGTAGATCCCTGCTAAATGTATTGTGTGGCTAATTTCTTTCCAGTTCATGCACCTTGGTTGAAGGACGAAGTTGCGACAGATCTTCTGTATTTTTACTAAACATAGAATCCCCATTGTGGAGACCCCAAACCTCCTTTCTTCCATTTTGTATAAAATACAATTTCCAGATAAATATCACCTCTTTGTCTGTTGTCCTGTTGTATTACTGTGTGGAAAACCTCAACTCTAGTCCAGGTTTGATGCCTCGACCTGCGACAGACATCTTTCTGACCTGTACATCCAGCACAAAACATGTTTTTTTATTTGGTTCATGTTCACAGTGTACCGGCAGCATATATTGCAATTTATCAACAAGACAACATGCTTATTTTTAGAATCATATAATTGAATTGGAAGACCAGCTTGCAGACACCCTACTGATGCAGAAGCACCATGGTCATTCAGGCTGGGTGGTTACAGGTTATATGCACTTAGGCTAGCGGTGATGATGGATCTTTCAACAAGGCTGAGTAGTTTGGAAAATAGCAACGGAGCGGACACTGCTGTGTGATGTCAGAACAGTCTCACCGGTACTCATGCTGCTTCCTATGGAGCAGACACTGCTGTGTGATGTCAGCACAGTCTCACCGGTACTGTGCTGCTTCCTATGGAGCAGACACTGCTGTGTGATGTCAGCACAGTCTCACCGGTACTGTGCTGCTTCCTATGGAGCAGACACTGCTGTGTGATGTCAGCACAGTCTCATCTGTACTGTGCTGCTTCCTATGGAGCAGACACTGCTGTGTGATGTCAGCACAGTCTCATCTGTACTGTGCTGCTTCCTATGGAGCAGAGACTGCTGTGTGATGTCAGCACAGTCTCGTCTATACTCATGCTGCGTTGTGTTTGAAAATACAGCTATTGTCATGTTGGCAGGTTCCTTTCATCTGTTGCTTTATTATCTATGTTCGCTAAATAAATGTGCACTGTGGATATATAGTGTTGTTGCATGTGCATGTATGCAAAGTTGCAAAGGAGGGTAAGAGAGAGAGAGAGAGAGAGAGAGAGAGAGAGAGAGAGAGAGAGAGAGAGAGAGAGAGAGAGAGAAAGAGAGAGAGAGAGATAGGCTGATGAAGACAGACAGCACAGCAAAAACATTCAAGTGCACCATTGGTTTATCCCCCCTAATTATACAATAATTTTGGCTTGCATAACGCCCTGCTTCTGAGGAGGATTCACATACAGCACACATACGAGATGGAAAAAATATGACCTGGGAAGCACAGATGGAAGAGAATTACACGTCAACAAAGCAAGACATGCCTTCAGAACATGTGACCTGTATGGCACTCTTCCCAGCTCTCCAAAAACACAGTTCAAGTTTCAAGTTCAAGTTTCTTTAATAGTTGTCATACAGAAGTACAGAATACTTTCATACAAAATGCTTCTTACTGTTACGCTCCAGAGACTGTGCTAGACAAGATAGTATCAAATAACATAGTATAGCATGTAATTTAGAAGAAGAAAATGAGGTCACAGTGTTCGGTATAGACATATGTACAATGTTCTGAGTTACCATATAATATACAATACTATGCAGTGTACTAATGTACAGTACTATATAGTGCAAAGCAGAAATGGGATGAGGTACAATTTAGGTACAATTTACAGTAAGGTGTACGAGTTGTAGTGCAATCCTTCATCAATAAATATAAAGTGTGGGGAGTGGGTGCTACAGTGTGTTTGTTTAAAGACATCTGAATTTATTTGACTGACATGTCAAATCTGTCCTATATGGCTGAAAAACCACAAAAACAATCACCAATAGACTGCAAGTGTTTATTCTCAAAAAAAAAGAAGAAAATCAAAAGGAGAAAGTGGAGATGGATTGGGCATACAATTAGAAATGAATCAAGTCAACTACAACCCAGAAGGAAAGAGGAAGCCAAGGAGACCAAAAAACAACTGGAGGCGCTCTGCGCATGACGAGCTGAATAAGCAGGAAGGCAAGAAGCAAAGCCCATGGTGCATAAGAGAGTGGGGAGGAGATCCACGGTGGACACCCTATGCTCCCAAGGGGGCCAAGAGGATTAAGTGAAATAACTCAAGTCACACCTGTGGTCCATTTACTTGGACAGCCCTGGACAAACTACAGCACTCTTTGTGACACTTTTTCTTAAAATGTCAGTGGGCAACCATGAAGGGAATAGATTCAAATGTACTTCTGGGCCACATGTCAGTACCTGAAGAACCACATAACACCATTTTAAAGGTGTCAAACTGAGTTTTCTTAAAGCTTGCTTGTTGAAGGCAGAGGTTCTGTGTAGGATTGCTAGTAACTGTCTAACTGCATATATAACTGTTTCCACTAGAGGGCGCTCTAGGCGGAGACACTCAGGAACACCACCAGGTGGTGAGTATAAATAGAGATGTCTCCTCCCATTCTTTTCTCTTTCAGTGAGAGAAGACCTGTAGTGTAACTGCTCTGCCATGTGAATAATAAACCACGCCAGTTAAGGCTCAAGATAGAAACCATGCCTCTTGACCACATTATTGTCACCCTATAGCCGAATTCTGTTAACATCGCTTTTGTTTATATTCACATTTCCACCCAAATAGACAGAGCTTTCTGTTGTTGTTTTATACTGTAGTTTACAAGCTAAATAAATGTCCTACCTCATATACCTTCTGTAAAGTCCATTTTCAATGTGTTCTTTGCTCTCTCAATGTTTATTTCCCATCTGTGTGAGGTTTCAGTTTTGGCAAAGTTGTTACGAGTTGACCTCCTTTGATTGACAGTCAGTTAGCTTGTTAGATTTTGAGGAAGATGCTATAGACCAACCCCGTACACGCCTCCAATGCAGTCTTTTTGTGTTCTACATCACCCCTGTGCGCATGCTAGAAGAACACATGATCATATCCGGGGGACCCCTTTTCTCCTATTGTGCTCTTTAGCGCCAATTGTATCAACTAGTGGTCAAAAACCCCTTTTAAGTTTTCAGAGTAGATTCGATTCGATTAAAATGTATTGTGATTATACTGTAACAGTAACTAATACAGAGTAACAATGTTTTCAAACATTATCATCTAAAGATGGTAGTGTTGTGTTCATTCATAGCTAAAGACAGTAGAGGTTGAGTAGTTTGTTGTGATATATCAAAGTTCATTGAGAACAAAGAGGTGCTTCAACACATTTCTTCTCCCATACCCACTACAAGTATTTAATTTAATTTAAAACCTTTATTTAAACTCAAAGGCAACTGAGGTTTCCCTCACGTACAGTCACGTTGAGTGTACGTACAGAAATAAGAATTTTTTTATTAAATCACACAGCATATAAAATCATAACAATAAGACAACACGGTGACAATCAAGCACAACAGACTCAAGTGGAGAGGTGCTCCTGTAGATGGTTGCGTTGTGCTCCCTCTACAGTCTAAGATGCATAGCACAATCTCAACAGAGGGGCAATGCTGTGTCGGCTGATGTATGACCAGAAGCAGCTTCTACATACACTAACAGTTTAAGGAAGATAACCTGCCGGCTGCCGCCACAGGGTTTCAACTGAATTAAGAGGACACAGAGGTTTGTGCATCAAAACTAATACTTTGCTTTATTTATACAATATTATCATGAATAAATAAAGCTCTGATACGCTCTCGTACATTTTGCTCTTGGGATGTAAGGGCAAGGTTGGGCCCTCTCTATTTATATAATACAACCCTGTACATCAGGGGTGTAAAAAGTACCCAGAAATTATACTTAAGTGACAGTATGGGTACCGTCTCAAAATCTTACTCAAGTAAAAGTCAGAGTATCTGGCTAAAAACACACTTGAGTAAAAGTCAAAAAGTTTCTACTTTTAAATGTACTTAAGTACAAAAAAGTTTTTCTGACTGTCTATTCTTCTGATAGCAAAGATCCCCGCTTTATAGTCTTGCACAAGGACCAATCAGCATGGGTATGGGCGGGTTCATTCTCCATTGTTGGGGATTTGATTGGCTGTCTTTAAATAAAGTGCGGCCGCAGGATTAATAATGTTAGCGTTAGTTCGGCCAGAGAAACAAATATACTAATTTAAATAGTTGGACCTGCGAGATGTGTACTTTGTAGGTCTGCATTTTAAATGTAATGAGTAAAAAGTATGTTTTTTTTCCTCTGAAATGTAATTGAGTAAAAGTACAAGTATACAAACCTAATAATACTAGAGTAAAGTACAAATCCCCAAAAACAGTACTTAACACTTTGGGTGCCATGGGTTAAATTCATGATATACCATAGATTGCCAGCTCTATTTGTCTATGGAGAAGTACCCCTTCTTTGCATGGCTATAACTTTTTAAATTCTATTGCTACATTGCCATTATTAGGGCCCATTCAAAGTCCTATATGTATTGTTCATTGTGTAGCAACGTTAAACTTTTTCATTCACATATTCATAGTAAAGTATGGTCTAATGTATAAGTATGTTTTCATCTCTTTCTGCAGCTTTCTCCAGAACGTGATCTATAGCCCCAAATGCATTATATTGATGATGAAATACAGTTTGATGGCAATCGGGGCGATATAAAAAATTTCAATTGGACGTACTTCTAGAATGATCTACGTATGATCTGATGATGACCGGATGGGCGGGGGATCGTTTCTAATTCCGTGGGCAGCGTTATATCATTCATCTAGTGTGGGTCATATGTTCATCATAACAGTTTATATGGAACACGTTCAAAAATAACGCTGAATCTTACCGGATCTTCCTCGCGCCGTTGGACGATCAGCGTGGTGTAGACCGTTTTCGATTATGGGATGTTTATCCTGATGAACCATTTCCAGCTTGTATAATACTATATACGTCCAAATCATGTTGTTTATCGAGTTATTGGCAATGGATCGCTATATATTGTGACGAGCTAGAGTGCCGGGAGCCAAACCGAGTGCCCGGAAGTAATATGGCCGACCAGCACAACCTCCACAGCACTTCCTGTTTGGCGATTGCGCCGATCGGCCACCAGATGGCGCTCCTGAACCGCCAGAGAGCTCAGTGGGTCCTCCTGGTGGATCTCAGGCCAGCGGAGGGGAAATATGAATCCGATCACAGATTTTTGAAATATTGATATTAAAGACGCTGTAAAGCGTCCTTCGGCAACTTGAGCATGGCCGGGAATGACGCTGTAAAGCGTTTCCCGACACCCAAAGTGTTAAGTATTGTAACAAAGTACAATTACTCAAGTACTTTACACCCCTGCTGTACATACATCTGATTAGCACTATAGTCAGTAGTACTAATTTGTATTTGTTTAACCAGTTATACCCATTGTATATTGCTGTTGCACTTTACTCCTACATTTGCACTCTGGTTGGATGCCAAACGTATTTCCGTTGTACTGTACTTGTGCTGTATAATGACAATTGACAATACATTTGAATAGAATCGAATCGAATCGAATCTAATCTAATCATATACTGTAAAGATGGGGTAGAGAACCTGCTCTACATTTTACATTTACATTTAGTCATTTAGCTGACGCTTTTATCCAAAGCGACTTACAAGTTTTGTACGACAATTCAGCAGGAAGGGTACAACTCTATCAGCTGAGTGACAATGTTGTTGAGTGCTACAGTGTAGGTTAGTATATTAGGACAAGTGCATTACAGTAAGACGTTTCTTAATTATTTTTATTGAAGAAGTGTGTCTTTATTCAACGGTGAAAGATGGGACGGGTTTCGGCTGTCTGACTTAAAAGGGGGAGAGGGCAGAGTGTGTTAAGGTCACACATGATAGTATTCAAAGGAGCCTAGAAAAGGCACTAAGGTCCTCAATGTTCAAAGTGACAAATCAGTAGGTAACACTAACTCCTACAATCATAGACTCAGAAATACAGAAAGAATCACTGCAAATTGTGGAAAAACAGAACACAGATGGACAATGTGGGTGTTATGTAGAGCGTCACCAAGACTCTGGCAGGAGCACTCATTCAAGGGTACTACGACTATGCTTGCACCTCATGGTACCAAAGCACCTCAAAGGCACTAAAAACAAAATTACAAACATCTCAAAACAAACTGGTCAGACTACTGCTTGACCTGACTCCTAGAACCCACCTCACCCCTGCCCACTTTGACAACCTAGGATGGCTTAGAGTAGACGACAGAGTACAGCAACTTGCAATGGGCCTGGTCTACAAGATACACTACACGACCAAGGTACCCATGTACATGTCAAAATACTTCCCAAAGGTCAGTGAATACCACGATCACAACACCAGAGGGAGCTCCACAAATCATGTTAAACCCAGATTCGGCTCAAACAAGGGACTAAACACGTTTCGCAATTATGCCACATCAATGTGGAACGCCCTACCCAAAGCTGTAAAGGAATGTGAATCACTATCCACTTTCAAAAACACTCTCAAAGAACACCTACGGGAGACTGCAATTCGAAACTGGCCCCTGCAAATGTCCTAACCCAACCCCCTCCAATGTACAGTAAATGACCAAGTATGGCTTTGTCAATATTCCAGTGTACAGTGTTTCCCCCCCCCCCCGCCCCACCCACCCAACAACCTCCAATGTACAGTCCCCCCCCCCACCCAACCCCACCCCACCTACCCAACCTCCTCCAATGTACAGTTTCTACGTCAAATGTATATACTCTCTTTTCTGGACTCTTTTTGTATCACAAACAGTACTGTATTTGCAAATCTGGTATGTCATAAATGTATAGATGTAGCAGTACTGTCTATCTGTATGTCGTGTGTGTCATATATGTTATGATGAATTGCAAATGGGGGACCCTCATGTAAACAAGACGAAAGTCTTTCTCTGGTCTGCATCCACTTAACAATTGTATGTATTGAGCTGTACTGTACTGTACCCATTCTGCAATCTGTTAATAAAGTTTTCAATCAATCAATCAAAAACCGTTGCCGCTGTCGGAAAGACGGTGGGCAGATAGTTACCGGGTTATGCTCACAATAACACTACAGCACTCAGGTTACACCAGGTTACACCCACATCGATTTGACTGAATTTCGCTAAAGTTTGACATCAACAAGAAGAGGACTTGCACTCTCCATATCTATGCATTTCACCAAATCTTAGTTAGAATATGATTCTAAGTAGTGTTGTTGTGTTTACTGTATGTGATACTTGTAGGGACTGTAATGGGTTATTGTTAATGTGATTAGGAAAGATGACGACAGATTGAGGCAAGGAGAATAAACGAGTAGTGAGGTAAAATGTTGTGCCTTATTAATGTAATCTTTTACTTTTTCTTCTCCTATTTTTTCTGTATTTTTCTCCCATCCCAATTTAGTCGTTATGCCAATTTTTGAATTTTTTATGCTCGCTTATGCCTGTATTTTTTACTGTTGTGAAGCACTTTGAACTGCAACCTCTGTATGAAAAGTGCTATACAAATAAAGTTATTATTATTATATGCCCATCAGGGTTTCTTTTATTCCACAGCTCTCAGTTTCACTCACTTTCAATTGATTAACTTTCAGCGTTAGTTCTCAGCTTTCGCCTCAACACCAAACACAGGCCAAATGGACTCCTTTTGTTTGCGAGCAACAACACGCCAGTCTTCCTGCACCACGTTCTTCACAAAGGGACAAAGAACCATCCATTACCCACATTCATGCCCTCTAATAGATTGTGCAAAGTCCCAGTGCCTTCCCACTCTCACGTCCTTGAAGTACAATGATTATTTTTCTTTATTAAAGGGATAGTTCTTTTATAAGTTATTTTATAGTTTATTCACATTTTTAAATGTACAAACTTCATTTAAAAAAAATTATAGAAAATTTAACAAAAACACCCACAACACTAGAGGCTAGAGAACACTTGGGCTAGAGATCCTGTCAATGAGAACCTTGTTTTTTTCTAGTATTTAGAGCCTGTAGGACCCCCTTAATCAGACTGCTGTGTGTAGGTGGGGATACATGCTTCCATTTCAGTTCTATTAAACATGTAGGAGAAAGGAGAAAGTCACTAGAGTTCAATGTTAAACGCCTAGGAGAAGGTCACTTCAATACCCCTTAACTCATTCACGGCCAGCCGTTCTCTCCATCCTTGTACTCAATGGGCCACCGCTTTAAAAGATAGGGATTTTCACTGTGCGTCGCAGTGTTTGCAGGGCTATATCTATATTCTATATTATAGCTATGGAGAAAATACTATGGCTCATTTGACAGTAACTATCCCTCGTTCAACATGTGAAAAAGAATTAATCTTTTCATGTATACGTTCGCGTGTTATACTGTGGTGAATATTGTATAGTTTCAGAGTGATCCTGGCTAATTCCTGGTAACTGCGTTATGGAGCGATATGTGAATTTTGCTAAAAGTGTTTGCGTTGCTCGCCTGGACACGCTACTATTTCCAAATCAAAGGTATATAATAGGTATTATGTTTCATCGGGCGGCTACGTGGCGTAGTGGGCAAGGCACTCGCCACGAAATGCTGGAGACGCTGGGCTCGTCAGTTCGAGCCCAGCGCTCCACATTTGCTTTCAGTTTAGCTGGTCGTCCGTACTAATACACATTGGCCGTATTAGGGGGTGGGAAACTGATGGGTGGGGATCGGGCGTTGTGGACAGCGACTCCTACAGGTCGGTTGGTGCGCCTGCGCAGTAGAATCAGGAAGTGTCGGGGGCAGCGTGAGCCTCCCACGAGTTACTCCTCGCCACTGAGAGATCGAGCTGCGCAGGTGAAAAGATGCGACTGCTGTTACCTCAAGTACCGGAGGGGACTTGTGCTATGTATGACTTAGTCCACATTGCAGCCGGCTTGTGGGAGGCAAGAAACAGCGTCCGTGACAGGGGAGGGTTGAATTGGATGATACGAAATTGGGATGGGAGAAAATATAGAAAATGGGAGAAAAAGTGGATAAAAAAAAAAAAAAGTATTATGTTTCATCATGAATGCATGAAAAAGGAGGGTGGGGTAGTTTTTTTATGCTTTGATCGCCAGCAACGGCATTCGTTTTGAATACTACATACGTTGATCGGCTGGATCGATATGAAATCATTGTAGGATCAAGGTGGAATTGACGTCAGATAGTCCTTACCTTTGATTGGGGTTATTCCAAAAAGAATATTCCAATTATCTGATCGCGATTTCCAGTAGTGATATTGATCGGGTCCCTGACATGAAGTGGCACAAGATATGCCTCAAGTGTGCTGAACACGTTTCGAAGTGTTCGGATGAAGCGATTTACTTGGCTTGGTCTAAATTCTCCGCCCAGACAAAATTAGACGTGACGCACAGTTTAGATGTGACACACCCTAAGGTTTCAAAGGGTGGGCGATACTGCCACCTAGCAGGATGCGGCCGGTATTGCACTCTCGGGATCTCAGAATGATTTCCTATGGTAACACAGAGGTCCGTGAGCCTGTAATGAATAAAAAAATCGAATAAAATAAATATCTAAAAACGTAATATTACGTGTTTGGCGCTCAACGGTTGGCGAGCAAACACGTAATATTACATGGTTGGCGCAGAATGAGTTAAACCTGATCAGGTTTTATTTAACGTTGCACAAATAGATCAATACAGTCTGTATTAAGTGATGTTGTGTTTTTTTTTCAAATGTAGCCAAAAGTAAAGACCCTAACCATATCAAACAGCAGTCAAAGTGTATATTTTCAGCACTACGTTTGTTTAGCAGTGTTATTAAGTGTTATTAGCGAGACGCAAGAACAGGAAGCACTCATGAAATCGTTGTAGTCCAGAGAAAGAGGTGACCCAGGGCTTTCGATGGACTACATTTCATAAAACTACACTACCCAGCTCACACCAGCCGCCGACAAAGGAAGGAACACCATTTTATTCTTACAAGCATTGACTGGAATGTTGTGTTTACTGTATATCTCACAGGTCGAAGACATCTCAACGTTATTGCCATAAAATACAACATATATTGTTTACTTACCTTTCTGTGAAAGTCTGAGAAGAAAAAGCGACTCAATCCGGTATTTTTTTTTACACAATTGTCGCCATTATCCGGATGTAAATGTACTTACAGTAGATTTCATTCACAGTCTGTGCTGCCCTCTCCCAGGCCCCTTGGTGGTTCTAAATCCTGATTTAACAGTGGCATCCGACAGAGGAGACATGTGCCTTTAAAAAGACATATCACCATTATAAAGCCATAAAAAAAACAAAAAAAACATAGATTTTCCTAGATATACCAAGAACATGCAAATGGCCCTTGTAGTTGTGGAGCAATTCTTCATTTACTTGGGTATGTACTAGGGATGCTCGATATTGGCTTTTTTACCGATACCGATATTCCGATATTGTCCAACTCTTAATTTCCGATACCGATATCAACCGATATCAACCGATACCGATATATGCAGGGTTTCCCCCCCCAAAAAACTGAATAATTTCAGGTAACTAATAATTTCACTGGATATATATATAACAAATATTGTTATTGTTTTTTTCTTTTTTTAAACCGATACCGATATTTTCCGATATCACATTTTACTGCCGATATCGGCCGATAATATTGGTCGGCCGATAATATCGGACATCCCTAGTATGTACTTTTAGGCAAATTTTCTGAAAATATGGCTAGGGTTTAACAGGTTAAACGTCTAGGAGAAAGGAGAAGGTCACTACAGTTCAATGTTAAACGTCTAGGAGAAAGGAGAAGGTCACTACAGTTCAATATTAAACGTCTAGGAGAAAGGAGAAGGTCACTACAGTTCAATATTAAACGTCTAGGAGAAAGGAGAAGGTCACTACAGTTCACATCTCCCTGGATGTTCCCATTTCAGGCAGAAGCCGAAAGACAGCTGTAAATCTAACAATATTTGATGCTGGTCTGTGTAGCAGCAGATAATGTAATAACTGGCCATGAAATAGTAGATTTCAGCTGTGAATTCCACAATCTAAGAGACAACTCTGTCTCTGTTCCCCGTATGCATGCACACATTTTATTCCTTCAATTTCTCAGGAAACCATTTGCCAAAAACACACTATCAAGGTCTATATGTACATGCAGCTCAAACATCTACGCCACACACAGAAATGTCAGCGTTAGTTCTCAGCTTTCGCCTCAACACCAAACACAGGCCAAATTGACTCCTTTAGTTTACAAGCAACAACACGCCACTCTTCCTGCACCACTTTCTCCACAAAGTCCTCCCACTCTCACACGTCATTTGAAATTAAATGTTGAAGTTGTAGTGACTGTACATAATTCACAAGGAACTCGTTGGGAATGGTAGTTCCCCCCGGACGATTTATAGGGTGGCACTTCCTGCCACCGGCATTCTTATTTTACTGTCGACACGACTACGTCGATTTGTTGTTACGCTGATGAATAAAGGAATTAGGTTTAGCTTCGAGACACCGCCTCCGACTCATGACATGGCGACGAACATGGCAAACAACGCTGGTTTTCTCAGACTGCCTGAGTTTTGGGAGCAGTCGGCGGCCGCGTGGTTCGCCCAGGCGGAGGCGCAATTCGCCCTACGGGGAATCGTGGATGACGCCGCTCGATACTTCCACGTCGTCTCGAGTCTGAACAACACTACGGCGGCGAGAACGGTAGGCTTCATTACCGCTCCGCCGGCCCGGGATAGATATGAGGCGTTTAAGACGCACCTGCTCAGGATTTTTGAGTTGTCGCCGTCTGAGCGGGCCCGACGCTTGTTGGATATACGTGGCTTGGGAGACAGCAAGCCGTCGGCGCATATGGAGATGATGCTGAATCTACTGGGCGCCGAGCAGCCGAACTTTTTATTTAAAGAGCTGTTCCTCAGACACATGCCGCCACGGGTACAGACGGCGCTGGCCAATACAAACATTGTGGATCCCCGTGCTCTGGCAGAGGAGGCAGATCGGTTCTACCTGGCCATGCAGCACTTAGCCCCAGAGGTGCTGGCCCCGACACGGGCGCACATGCCCAGAGGGGGAGGGGCGAAGATGGAGAGGGGCGCCGCGGCCGACGGCAATAATGACACAGGCCTGTGTTATTTCCATGCACGCTTCGGCGCGAAAGCAACGAAGTGCCGCCCGCCTTGTACTTTTGTCAGGGCGGGAAACGCCAACACCTGCGCCCAGTAGCGGCCGTGAGCGCAGGTACGTCGAACAGGCTACTCTTCATTAAGGACACACTCTCTGGTCGAGAATTCCTCTGCGACACCGGAGCACAGAGGAGCGTCCTACCGGCGACGGTGGAGGACACCGCCGGCGGGGGGGGGGGTCCGCGACTGACGACCGCCAACGGTAACCCGATCCGCACCTACGGCACGAGGACCGTGGAGTTGTGTTTCGGGGGACAGCGGTTCACGTGGGAGTTTGTCACGGCCGACGTCTCGTTCCCACTACTCGGGGCGGATTTCCTCTGCGCACATGGGCTCCTCGTGGACGTGAGGCACGGCCGCCTGGTGGACGCCCAGACGTACGCTTCCTTGACTTGTGTGCGCAATGAAGTGGTATACAGCGGGCTGGCCAGCTCGCTCGCAGAAGTTGACGTGTACCAACGCCTACTGCGGGAGTTTCCCGGCTTGACACAGCCTACGTTCTCGGCCGCGACCACCAAACACGGGGTCGAGCATCACATAGAGACTCAAGGAGCTCCCGTGTACGCTAGGGCCCGCCGGCTCAACCCTGACAGACTAGCAGTCGCTAGGTCAGAGTTCGCCAACATGGAGAAGTTGGGGATTGTCCGACGCTCGGACAGCCCCTGGGCCTCGCCGCTGCACATCGTGCCCAAACCGGACGGGGGATGGAGACCGTGCGGGGACTACAGACGCCTCAACGATGCTACCACGCCAGACCGCTACCCGGTCCCCCACATCCAGGACTTCTCAGGGCACCTGGCGGGTAAGCTGTTCTTTTCGAAAGTAGACCTGGTACGCGGTTACCACCAAGTGCCGGTACACCCCTTGGACGTCCCGAAGACGGCGGTGGTAACACCCTTCGGTCTATTTGAGTTCCTACGGATGCCGTTCGGACTGAAGAACGCGGCACAGTCTTTCCAGAGGCTAATGGACTCGACGCTCAGAGACATGCCGTTTATTTTTGTCTACCTGGACGACATCCTCGTCGCCAGCTCCTCGCCCGAAGAGCACCTGGAGCATCTACGATGCCTCTTTACGAGGCTGGGCCAAAACGGCCTAATCATCAACCCGGCTAAGTGTCAGTTCGGGTTGACCTCCATACGGTTCCTCGGACACCTCATCCCCCCTCCCGTCGAAAGTGGAGGCCGTTTCCGCTTTCCCACGACCCCCGACGGCCCGGGCGCTCAGGGAATTTCTCGGGATGGTGACGTTTTATCACCGGTTCATCCCCCGGGCGGCCCACACCATGCGGCCGCTTTACGAGGCGCTGAAGGACAAGTCCCCCAACCAGCCGGTCGACTGGACGGCCGAGAGGACGACAGCCTTCGCGGCCACCAAGGCGGCCCTGGCGGGTGCAGCCATGTTGGCTCACCCGTCACCGGGGGCCCCGGTCGCCATTACCACCGACGCGTCAGACTACGCGGTGGGCGCAGTGCATGAACAATACGTTGACGGCGCCTGGCAACCGCTGGCGTTTTTCAGCCGTCAACTGACCCCCAGGGAGCGCAAGTACAGCGCATTTGACAGAGAGCTCCTAGGTCTCTGGTTGGCGGTGCGCCATTTTCGTTTCATGCTGGAGGGCCGGGAGTTTACGGCCTTCGTCGACCACAAACCCCTCACGTTCTCCATGTCCAAGGTGGCTGAACCGTGGTCCGCGCGACAACAGCGCCAACTCTCGTACATTTCCGAGTACACGACAGACATACGGCATATCGCCGGGAAAGCCAACGTGGTCGCAGACTGCCTATCCAGGGTCGTCATCGGAGCTGTGCAACTGGGCCTCGACTACGTCGCCATGGGCTCGGAACAGGCCTCCGACCACGACATCCAGGCCCTCAGGACAGCGGATACCAGGCTGCGCCTCAGAGACGTCGCGATTGGCGGCTCGGGCGCGTCCCTGCTCTGTGACCTCTCCACCGGGCAACCCCGGCCGCTGGTCCCTATAGGCTGGCGCAGGCGGGCTTTCGAGGCTGTGCACGACCTGTCTCACCCCGGTAGGAAGCCTTCGAGCAGGTTGGTGTCACAGAAGTTTGTGTGGCGAGGGCTCAAGAAAGACGTGAGGGCCTGGGTCGACGCGTGTGTGTCCTGCCAACGGGCTAAAGTGCACCGACATACCAAGGCCCCGCTTGTGACATTCGTGGTTCCCGAGAGGAGATTCGACCACGTCAATGTCGACCTCGTGGGCCCGCTTCCTTCCTCTCACGGGTTTACCTACCTGTTCACTATGGTGGACAGGACCACCCGATGGCCGGAAGCCGTTCCCCTCGCCTCGACGTCTTCTTCCGACGTGGCCCGCGCCTTTATCAGCACGTGGATCGCACGTTTCGGGACCCCGTCTGACCTCTCCTCCGACCGGGGCTCGCAGTTCACCTCAGAGCTCTGGAACGCGGTCGCCAGCGGCCTGGGGGTTAAGCTGCACCGTACAACCGCGTACCACCCGCAGGCCAACGGGCTATGCGAACGTTTCCACCGGTCCATGAAGGCGGCGCTGCGCGCAGGCCTGACGGACGGCAACTGGGTGGATAAGCTGCCGTGGGTCATGCTCGGACTTAGGAGCGCCCCCAAGGAAGACCTGCAGGCCTCGTCCGCGGAACTGTTATACGGCCAGACATTGCGCGTCCCGGGGGATTTCATTCCGGACGCGACAACCCCTTGGTCCGCGGCCAGCCAGCGTTCCACCCTGCGAGAAGCGGCTCAGACCTTCGCCCCGATTCCCACGTCGCAGCATGGTACCCCCGTTTCCCGGGTGCCGCGCAGCCTGCACACGGCGGAGTATGTTTTTGTTCGCCACGATGCGCACCGTGGGCCCCTACGCCCCCCTTACGATGGCCCGTTTAGGGTCCTGCGACACGGTAACAAGGACCTCATGGTCGACATGGGCGGTAGGACGGAGACCGTGTCAATAGACAGGATCAAGCCCGCTCACATAGACGTTTCACAGCCTTTGGAGTTGGCCCTTCCCCCCCGCAGGGGTCGTCCGCCGTTGCCCCGGGTGCCACCGCCCACAGAGTCACCGGCGGCCTCACCGATGCCAGCGCCCCCGGGTGTCGGTGAGGGTACGGGCGCTTGCGACGCTTTCCCCTCTCCGCCCCCGGTTTTCCGCGCTCGCCGAGGCCGTTTCGTGCCCCCGGGTGTCGTGGACGGTGGGGGCGCTTATGCCACTCCGCCCTCCCCGCCCCCGGCTTTCCGCACACGCAGAGGCCGGGCAATTGTTCCCCCACGCCGGGGGGATTTTGACTATGGGTGAATTCTGGGGGGGCTTGTGTAGTGACTGTACATAATTCACAAGGAACTCGTTGGGAATGGTAGTTCCCCCCGGACGATTTATAGGGTGGCACTTCCTGCCACCGGCATTCTTATTTTACTGTCGACACGACTACGTCGATTTGTTGTTACGCTGATGAATAAAGGAATTAGGTTTAGCTTCGAGACACCGCCTCCGACTCCTTCTTCTCAGCGCTACAAAGTATTCTTTATTATTCTTAAAGGGATAGTTCATATTTTTGGAACCCTAGCCCTAATCTCCTACTTACCAATGGCAATGCCGATGAGGTGCAGTCCTTTCTCAGCCAAGCTCCTGTCTATACAATCTGACTGAAGCTTACTGAACTCTACCTACGCCTGATCGTGTGCACCGTGGAGTAGATTTGAGTTAGCTTCAGTCAGCCTGTACAGACGGGAACTTGACTCTATTTATTTTGCATCAGTTTGTGGCTAATTAGCTGGAGCTACGGGGAACAGAATGAATTGTGTTGAGAAAGGACTTCACTGATCGACAACACCATTGGCAAGTAGCAAATAGGGCTGGGGTTCCAAATCTCTGAACTATCCATTTAAAGTCTGAGAAATGTTACGGTAGAAGTTGATGGAAAGTCAATCTTTACATAGAGATTGTTCATCATTAGCACAAAAAAATACATGGATATCTCTAAAAGTTCATTGTTTATTGAAGACACCACTTTAAAGGGGAACTATCTTATAAATGGCCTTTTTGAGTGTTTAGCATTGTTTCCTAGCTATGTGAACTTATATTAATATGATCTATGTCTCTAATTCTCATATTGGTGCATTCTTCCAATTCTCCTCTCACAATATTCACCCTCACTGAACTGAGTCATCTGAAAATGTGATGATTTGTGATGTCAGAGAGACACCGCTGCATGATAATGGCGAGGTACATGATGAGCTGCACACAGTGGTTGGAGCCCAGGCTCAAAACGGCTCGAGATCTTGAGGTAGAAAAATGCTGTTTTTGAGGACTTGATTAGAAATACAAAACAATGAATAAAAAAAATATATATATTACAGAGGTGTTCCATAGACTCACAGGAATTGTGTAAAAGTGCCCAAATAGTGAAAGAAATAGTAAAATAGTTCCCCTTTAAACCATTAGCCTACTGCAGACATAAAACATAAAGCTCAGGCAAAGCGTCTTGACCCGGCGTCTCAAGCGTTACACGCCAAACGGAATGAAAGAGAGAGGCTTGTATATTTATGAACTTGATGCTTTTTAATTGGTTCCCTGGGATCCCTCTCTTCGTCTTCCCTTCAAACAATTTAAGCCGCAGAACCAACTGTTTGGGGGATGCATCTGGCTACAGTCCATCCACTTACTCATCAATGTCCCAAAGCCGAGAGCAACTTCCCTCTACTATTCATGCTCTTCCGTTTGGAGCACGTGCCAACACACTACACAATATTGCTCATTAGGTCAAAGAAAATTGGGATCTGAAACCAACCTCATCTCCATTATAATTCTTATTGAAAAGTTGTGACAGTAGTGATAGTACTGCGGGGGCGACAGTGGATCAGGAGGTAGAGCAGTCGTCTGGTAATCCGAAGGTTCCTGGTTCGATTTGTGTCGAAGTGTCCCTGCCCCTACTGTGCAGGTTGGCACCTTGCATGGTTGCCTCTGCCATCGGTGTGTGAATGTGTGAGTGAATGGGTCAAATGTGAGAAACAAATTGTAAACCGCTTTGGATAAAATCGCTATATAGGGAGCTCCCGTAGCTCACCGCATATCTCGGCGCAATTTCTGCGTCGGGGAAAACCGTGCTCGTCACGGATCTGGGGGACACGAGTTCGATTCCCGGACCCGCCGTCATTTCTCAGAATGTCTTCCCCTGCTCTACATCCCATTTCAACCTGTTTCTGTCGGTCATGCTTGACCAGAAAAGCGATAAACGCTAAAAAATAAAGTAAAAAAAAAAAAAAAACGCTATATAAATGCAGCCATTTACCATTTAGTAGCATTTGGCAATGTTAACGGTTGAAACTGTTTCATTGTTTTGCATTTAGAAAATGTCATTATTTTCTCTTTCTCGGCTGATCTAATATCAGTAGGGGTTAAGCCTGAATCATTTTCAGTCGTGTATTGGTAATTCTAGTCTTGTACATGGAAATATGGGTGTCCGGGCGCTGTCCTGCAACTGTCCTGCAACTGTCCTGCTGCCATTGTCCTGGGTGTGCAGCGATGCACTGCTGTGCTCTGCCAAAGGCACTAAAAACAAATTACAAACATCTCAAAACAAGCTAGTCAGACTACTGCTTGACCTGACTCCTAGAACCCACCTCACCCCTGCCCACTTTGACAACCTAGGATGGCTTAGAGTAGACGACAGAGTACAGCAACTTGCAATGGGCCTGGTCTACAAGATACACTACGCGACCAAGGTACCCATGTACATGTCAAAATACTTCCCAAAGGTCAGTGAATACCACAATCACAACACCAGAGGGAGCTCCACAAATCATGTTAAACCCAGATTCGGCTCAAACAAGGGACTAAACACGTTTCGCAATTATGCCACATCAATGTGGAACGCCCTACCCAAAGCTGTAAAGGAATGTGAATCACTACCCACTTTCAAAAACACTCTCAAAAAACACCTACGTGATAACGTGAGACAGCAATTCGAAACTGGCCCCTACAAATGTCCTAACCTAGTTGTACAGTAAATGACCAAGTAAGGCTTTGTCAGTATTCCAATGTACAGTGTAAAATGTGTGTGTCCCCCCTACCCAACCCCCCCCCCCCCCCCCCACCTCCAATGTACAGCCCCCATCCAGCCACCCAACCCCACCCCACCCACCCAACCTCCTCCAATGTACAGTTTCTACGTCAAATGTATATACACTCTTTTTCTGGACACTTTTGTATCACAAACAGTACTGTATTTGCAAATCTGATATGTCATAAATGTATATTGTAGCAGTACTGTCTATCTGTATGTCATGTATGTCATATATGTTATGATGGATTGAAAATGGGGGACCCTGATGTAAACAAGACGAAAGTCTTTCTCTGGTCTGCATCCCCTTAACAATTGTATGTATTGAGCTGTACTGTACTGTACCCATTCTGCAATCTGTTAATAAACTTTTCAATCAATCAATCAAACCACTGTCTTGGGGTGTCCTCTCACTAAATCTGGGTGCCCTGCTATTTTTTCCACAGGCAGCAGTGTGGGGGTGGGGGGCGGGCGGTTTGCAAATGAGAGAGGACAGTGTATAGGTCTATGATGAGAGAGGACAGTGTAGGTCTATAATGAGAGAGAATACAGTGTAGGTCTATAATGAGAGAGAGGACAGCGTAGGTCTATAATGAGAGAGGACAGTGTAAGTCCATAATGAGAATGTATACATTTTAGTAAGTTGAAGATGTTTTGTTTTAACACTTTGCGAATCAGGAGGAGCCCAATTTAATGCAAATGTCATGCAAAGTGCTATCTAACAATTTATATATATTTTATAAATCTGTTTATTCACATTTTAAATAATAGAAAATTAAACATAAAGACTCTCTTCCCAAATTTGGCTAGAGAGATCCTTTCAATGAGAACCTTATTATCTCTAGCTAGTAGGACCCCCTAGTCAGTGTAAAGAGGTGTAATGTGTAAATAGGATTTGGATGCTTGCTGCATTGGGACACCTGGGTGTGGGTGAATGGGTGCATGTATTCCTTTTAGTATGATAAGTAGTGTAATGTGTACATAGGATTCGGATGCTTGTTGCAAAGCCTCTTGTTTCATTGTAGAGAGCATAATAGGCTAAGCGAGATAGTATTGTAGCGTTCTGTCGTACCCGTATTTTTAGGAAGAATGAGGAGAGGTTTATGTTTCTTCTGGGTTATTTAATTCCACTTCAATGAGTACATACAGGTCAATACCTCACTCGTTAGGAACACACACAGCTTCCTCCTTCACGTATATTTCACAACACAACGTAACTTCCGGTGCCACCTCCTATCTCTCCCGGGGGGAAACACACCCCCGGGTACAGTGACACACAAGACCCCAGATCATTACACTATTCCCCCCCCCCTTCTGAGCTCTCGCCCCGAGAGACACATCAACAACATAGCACATTCACAATAACATTTTCCATTTCAAGCAGAACACACTTTTTTTTTCTCTTTTTTTTTTACACAAAGTCCTTGAAACGACCTGGCAGCAGCCTCCGCCTCTGCGGACGCGTTGTCCCTGCCCAAAGGACTGAATCGACCTGCTGCTGCTGAACAGGAACCGTCCGGGGAGTGCCATGTCTGTCCCGCACAGGGGACACAGTCTGTGATTCTGAGGGCCCCCCCGTATGGGAAGAGGGGAAACCCCCCGCTGGTGGACCACGGTGCACTCCCCTCGAACGGCGGTTACATCCGGCCCCAGTGGTGGTCGGAACACTGTCTCTAGGTGAGGCCGCTGGGAGGACTGGGTCTTGCAGTGGGAGGCAATCCCCTCTGTACGGGGCCAGTCTGTCTCTGTGAAGAGCAACTTTCCTCCCCCTGAGCGGCAATTGTACCCTGTATACCACCTCCCCCACCCTCTCTAGCACCCTACATGGCCCCTGCCAGTGACAGTCCAGTTTAGGGCACCGCCCCCTCTTCCTCCGAGGGCTATACACCCAGACCAGTTCCCCGGCCTGGAAATGCCTCCCCTTAGCCCGCACATCATAGTTCCTTTTTTGTCTCATGCCCGCCTTTTCCAGCTGACCCCGGGCAAAGTTGTGGGCGGACTCCATTCGATCCTGGAGTCTCCTGGCATACTCCCTCCCCGGGGGAATGGGGGGAGTATCAGGGGGCTTGCCAAACGCCACCTCCGTCGGTGTCCGGAGCTACCGGCCCAGCATGAGCAGTGCTGGCGTGCAGGAGGTGGACTCCTGGACAGCGGATCGGTATGCCATGAGAACGAGGGGGAGGTGCGTGTCCCAGTCTTGCTGGTGCTCTGCTGTGAGAATGGCTAGCTGCTTGCCCAGAGTCCTATTGAACCTCTCCACTAACCCGTCACTTTGTGGGTGCAGAGCAGTGGTTCGGGTCTTCTTGGTGCCTAGCTGCTCGCACATGGTGGCAAAGACATGCGACTAAAAATGTCTCCCTTGATCACTGTGGAGGGTTTCCGCTGCGCCGAACCGACTGAACATGCCCTCCACCAGCGCGTCAACCACAGTCTTGGCCTCCTGATCCGGCAACGCATATGCCTCCGGCCATTTTGTGAAATAGTCCATGGCGACCAGCACGTAGCGATTGCCTTTGTCCGTGCACGGAAACGGCCCCAAAACATCCACCGCCACTCTCTCCATGGGGGCTCCCACCCCCAGCTGTTGGAGCAGTGCGTGGGACTGATCAGGTGGGCCCTTGTATGCTGTGCAGAGGTCGCAGCGGCGACAGAAATCCTCTACGTCCCTTTTTATCCGTCCCCAGTAGAACCCCTGACGGAGGCGGCGGAGAGTCTTTGTGATGCCAAAGTGCCCAGCCCCCACGGTGCCATGGGAACTTTTTAACACAGTCTCTCTCATTGCTTTGGGAACCACCACCCGCCACCTGTTCTCTCCCGTAGCCGGCTCCCTCCACGCTCTCTGTAGAACCCCGTCCCACACCCGCAGAGCCGCAAAGTCTGCCCACAGTCCCTTTGTAGCAGTGGTGCCCCCTGCCACCTCCCCCCAGGGTGGCTTCTGACCTGACTCTACCCATTGCAAAACAAGTTTTAAATCAGGGTCCTGCTCTTGCTGCGTTCGCCACTCCGCTTCTCCGATCACCTGCAGCTCCCTGCAGACCGGCCCGTCGCCCTCGTGCTCGGGGCATATTGTTACCTCCTCCCGGAGCTCTCTCTCTCTTGCCTCCCTCTTCTCACAGTATCGACACCCCTCCGGAGCACAGGGCCGTCGGGACAGGGCGTCAGCGTTGGTGTGGCGGACGCCGGCCCTGTGCTCAACGGTGAAGTTGAAGTCTGCCAGCCTCTCCAGCCAGCGGCACACTTGTCCCTCCGGCTCTCGAAAGGACGTCAGCCACTGGAGAGCAGAGTGGTCAGTTCTGATTGTAAACGGCGGCCCACAGAGGTAGTACCTGAAGTGTTTAACTGCCTCAACGACAGCCAGAAGCTCCCGGCGGGTGACGCAGTAGTTCCGCTCCGCTTTGTTGAATGTGTGGCTGAAGTACACCACCGCTCTTTCTCCGTCCGGCCCCACCTGAGACAGCACGGCCCCCTAACCACGTTGCTGGCATCCGTGTAAATGGCAGGGAGGGGTCTGGGGGTCGAAGCACAGGTGCTTCTGTTAGTCCTTTTTTTAGGAGGTCAAACGCCTGCTGACACTCAGGCGTCCAGGTGAAGTCAGCGCATTTCTCCTTCAGTCGAAATAGGGGCTCAGCGATGCAGGAGAACCCCCTCACAAACCTCCTGTAGTAAGAGGCGAGCCCCACAAAGCTCTCGAGCTGCTCTTTGTCTGCGGGGGTGGGCCACTCTTTGACCGCCTTTATCTTCCCCTACTGCGTGCTGATGCCCTCTCCCGTCAGTTTGTGTCCCAAGAACTCCACTTCTCTCCTCATGAAGTGGCACTTGTCGGGGTGAAGTTTCAGTCCTGCCTCGGCTATCCTCCCCAGGACCCGTCTCAGCGTCTGGAGGGCCGCCTGGAAGGAGCTGCCGTGGGCCAGTATGTCGTCCAGGTACACAACGCACTCCTCTGGAGGAATGCCAGCCAACACGCTCTCCATTAGCCTTTCAAACGTGGCTGGGGCGTTACACAGCCCGAAGCTGAGGACACGGAATTTCCACAGCCCCCTCGGTGTGCAGAAGGCTTTCTTAGGTTTAGACTCTGGGTCGAGGGGCACCTGCCAGTAGCCAGCACGTAAGTCTAGTGAGGAGAACCAGGACGAACCAGCCACTGTGTCCAGCGCCTCATCAACATGGGGCATCGGGTAAGAGTCTTTCTTTGTCACCTTGTTCAGTGGTCTGTAGTCGACGCAGAATCTCATTTTGGAAGTGTTCTTCTTCTTTACCATCACCACTCCCGAAGCCCAGGGACTGGCAGAGGGCTCTATGATGCCCGCCCGCTGCATCTCATCAATGGCGCACTCTGCAGCTTTTCTGTACGCCATGGGAAGGCGGCGGGCTGGTGATCTGATAGGCCGGGCGTCCCCTGTGTCTATTTGGTGATGCACCAAGTGAGTGCAGCCAATTTCAGCATCTGTCAGTGCAAAAATGTCCTTGAACTCATTTAGCAACTGCCACAGCTCCTCTCGCTGTTCCGGCTCCAAGTGGCCACCGTTGCGTTCCCATATGCCCCTCACAACTGCTAGCCTGTCAGCCTCTTCCTCCATGTTAGGCTGCGCCAGGGGGAGGGGGCCCCCGGGTGTAAATGGGGCTGCTGATGGGGACAGGGGCGTACTGCCAGCAGGTGAGGGGAGCTGCCTGTCAGGGGCAAGGGGCATGGGGGGTGAGCGTTCAGCCGAGTGGGCAGGGGAATATCTCAGGCGGGTATTCCGGGAGCGGGAGCTACCGTGACTGTCCAGGGGGCTTGCAGAATGAAACTGTGTCTCTGCTGCCCTCACGGTCAGTGGCGCTGACCTCGGGGGAAGTGGGGGGGATATCATCTCAACAGTGGGGCTCCCAGGGAAACTCAATGTGTTCTCCCCCAGGTCCAGCAGGCATCGGGCAAACTTCAAAAAGTCTAGCCCCAATATGCAGGGGTCCTGCACCTCTGCCACCCACACCCGGAACTCCACCGACAGGCCCCCCACTGTTATGACCACCTTTCCCTTCCCCAACATGGGGGCTAGCTCACCCGTCACTGTCCTCAGCTGCACCGACGTCTGCTCCAGCTGTGTCCCCACCGGGACCACGTCGGGCCTCATCAGCGTCGCAGTCGAACCCGTGTCCACCAGGGCCGAACACGGCGCCCCAGCCAGGATGACGGGAACATAGCAAAAATTGCCTGCATGCGTCCAGCCCACTAACATGACTGACTCAGCCCCACCCCCCCCCCCCCCCGGCTGTGCTGATTGGCTCCCTCCGCTGGAGGCAGAGCAGCATGGGACATGACTCCAGGGATCCGCTCCGCCCCATCTGCACGGACCCCCTGCCGTTTCCCTGCCTCTCCTGGCGATTGCGGCAGTCCCTGCTGAGATGCCCGGGTTGGCCACACCCCCAGCAGCGCATGGGCCCCGGTGAATGAGCCGCACCTCCTTGTGGTTGCAATGTCACGGCACGCACCAGCTCTGTCATTCGCTCCATCATTGCGCCCACCCACTCCAGCTCCCTTGGGCCGCTCTCCCTCGCAACCCTCACCGTGGGAGGGGCCTCCCTCACGCCCTCCTGTGTGGTCTCGCCCCGCAGGTCTTCTCTCTCCAGCGCCAGCTCCGAAGCCCCCTGCAGCGTGCTCGGGTGCCGCAGCTGAACCCGCTCACGCAGGTCTCGCGGCTCGATGGCGCGGACAAACTGATCTCTGGCGTACTCACTCAACACCGGGGGGGGCATGTGGCTGTATGCCCGTCTCGTGAGTGTCTCAATGTGAGTTGCCAGTGCACGAAGGGACTCACCGGGCCATCTGTGCCGGTTACATAGTTCTGTGACCACGATGCTTTTATTGTCACATCGAACGAAACGCCTCTGCAGCGCCCCCACCACAGCTCCATAGTCTCTCAGCTCTTCCGGCCCCAGTGCACTCAAACATGCCAGGGCATCATCCGTGAGGGACAAAACGAGACGGGCAGCCTTTTTTTTATTGTCCATCGGCCAGCCATTCAGTTCGGCTGCCAGCTCAAATTGCATAAAACACGCCTCCAGACTGCCTTTACTCGAATATTTCAGCGCCTGGTCTGCTCTCCATCCGCCGTGTGCACCTCCACATGGTGCCACGCTCTGCATGTCATTCCTACCGGACGCCGCCGGGTGGGGTACCGGCGCCGCCGTCGCGTGGCCGTCACTCTCCCGTCCTCCGAGATTGCCAACCCCGACTTCGGCAACGACCTGCATTCTTTCCAGGTCTGGAAGTCCACTTAACAGACCTTCATCCTCCCTCTCCTGTTTAATCTCGTGGCGTGGCTCTTCTTTTGCCGTCATTGCTAAGCTAACGTGACGTAGCTAGCCAAACAGCGGAGCTCCACAGGGTACACAGTGCGCGTCAATCCGAGTTCACTAATCCCACTTCAGACACCAAATGTAGCGTTCTGTCGTACCCGTATTGTTAGGAAGAATGAGGAGAGGTTTATGTTTCTTCTGGGTTATTTAATTCCACTTCAATGAGTACATACAGGTCAATACCTCACTCGTTAGGAACACACACAGCTTCCTCCTTCACGTATATTTCACAACACAGCGTAACTTCCGGTGCCACCTCCTATCTCTCCCGGGGGGAAACACACCCCCGGGTACAGTGACACACAAGACCCCAGATCATTACAGTATGAACACTTGTTCCACCACCCTAGCTATTCCTTCAGGTTATCTACTACAATATAATAAGCATGTGTAATATTTATACATATCTATTTATTTATGTATTTAACTTTTCCATTTCAGAATGCCTGCAGGTGGTACCAGAAGAGCACAACTCCGTGGATGAGATGGGAACATAAGTCAAAGTAAAAAAGAGAATGAGGCTAGTAGGCTAGAACATGGCTGAACACTGGGACTACGACAAAATAAAAATAAATATGACTGATGTGTGATTATTATTCATGATATATATTTCATATCATATCATATTTTTTACTGTTATGGGGCTAAGTAAGAAATCAACCCTGCAAAATAACCCTTAGTTGTTCTATATATTTGTTCAGACAATGTGAGTACAAATACAGAAATTCTGCTCTAAACTAGGGCCAACGTTGCAATGTTACAACATATTTTAACATTTTGAAAACCTTTTAATTTCTGCATCAGTCAAAACATTGTTTGCTACTGTTTTTCTATATTTGGCCTTTACAGGGTTAATCCAACTGCTGTGTGTGCCATGTGTGGGGAGACATGCTTCCACTCCATCAATATGAAACATCTAGCTAAGAGCGAGGAGAAGACAGCCGTAAATCAAACAATATTTGATGCTGGGCTGAATTCAGGTCTGTGTAGCTAGCAGCAGATAATGTAATAACTGGCCATGAAATCGTTGATTTCAGCTTTGAATTCCACAATCTAAGAGACAACTCTGTCTCCGTTCCATTTATGCATGCACAGTTTTTATTCCTTCAGTTTCTCAGGAAACCATTTGCCAAAAACACCATATCAAGGTCTATATTGTACATGCAGATCAAACATCTCCGCCTTCACAAACTGCGACACGCAGGTCCACCCTTTCAAGTGTACGATCTCATGTACGTGATCAGAATGTTGGGAACTAAACATTCCGACGGTGATGTTACAATAGCTACGGCCGTTGAAAGTTCAGTTCAGTTATTTTTTATTTTGGGTTTTGGACACATTACAATGGTCATTCCATAAATCGCCAACGTTTTACCAGCTGTTATTGCAGCATTGTCCAATTGTCCGAAAAGGGCTAGGGAGAAGCACTAGGCTTGTCGGGCCCTACCCCTGAAGACTTACGTTTCATTTTTTTTACATTTACATACATAGTACATACATATAGTACACATTACAGTACATACATATAGTGCACATTACAGTACACATTACAGTATAGTATACCTGCAGTATATAATAGTATAATAGTATATAGTACATAATAGTGTATACAACACATATATAATGTGATATGAGATATATAGTAGCCTACATTATATATACAATATAATATAGTACCATAATATAGTGTAAATATAGCTTAATATAATATACAAATGAATTATAATATGATTATATAATGTAATATAATATAACATATAATATAAAAAAAAATGTATTCATTAAATGCAATTAAAGCTCTTCTTCCCTTCTGTAACTTTTTTCAAATGTAGCCAAGAATAAAGCTATTGACGGTCAACATAAATATTCTAAATGGACTACATTCGATGGCCTGTCAGCTATTAATATGAGCAAACGCTGTGTCCATCAACTCGAGTCCATGCTGTTCCCTAGCAAAGCAATTCCAGTGAAACAGCCTATATAGCCTGGGAAGATTCTGGGGGGGAAATTAACTGCTTTTCAACACAGTGGAAAGGTCCCAGGTCCATATTCTGGACAGAACATATCTACAATGTGTAAGGGGTTGAAAAGGGTAATGTCATTTACTAGTGGAAATAGGGGGGGGGTGATGATGATGGGGAGAGCAGACCACACTGGAAATGAAAAGGCAGGAACTGCATGCATCCACCTTTCATTTTCCGTTTCAATCAACAAATCCAGCCATTACCCCACACCATTTACTCCATCGTTATGTTGACAAAATGGCACCATTATGGATGTTAAAGTTTCAGGAAAAAGCAATGGGTCTCCCTCCAAATTAATTCTTGGTTTCAACCAGCTCCTGAGTTATGACTCTACAAATGTCGCATCGCAGGCGTCATTGACTCTGTGCGTCGCGCTGGGGGCACAGAGCTTTGTGAGAGACGGCTGGAACACGCGGTTTGGCATCCAGAGGGTCATTCTAGCGCCGGGAGACTGGGAGTCAAGAGGATTTTGTCACGCACATTATGACTAAAGCGCTGATGATATTGAGAGAAAGAATATTTTCCAGAGGCCGTGTTGTTGATGTTGTTATATACAGTAGAGGCCTGAAACGTATTGAAATACTGACATCTTTTTAACTTTCCACATTTATTTGCTGGATGTGTATCTTTCTTTTCAGTCCACTTCAGGTCAGGCGTAATCCTTTAGAAGGCAAATGTAGCCGAGAGCCACGGATGAGTTATTACAGGTTTTTGTCTTTTTAGTTATTTTTTAGGTGCAGTATTCTCTGTTTAATGAAATAAATAAAGCTACGACAGGCAGATAAGTCAACACATTGCTCCATATGACATCACTGTCTCGCTGCCAACACAACAACATCGCTTGTCAGACGTGGAGCTCAGCTGCTACTCTTGTCTGAGCTCTTTAGAAGTACCCTCTACATCCTCCTCCTCCTCCGCCACAAACACTCTAAAATGCTGATAAATGCCTCTCACCTTGTTAAAAAAAAAAGTCACGCTGAAGAGACCCTCACCAGCCTCCTCTCTCGACTAGGGGTTGATATCAAGTGCACTCAGTCAGAGATATCGTACTTCACACAAATATTGGTGAAGGCGTGATACCTTACATTTAGTGCTATTCATAAATACGTAAACAGTGATATTCTATATCAGGACAGATATGTCCTTGCCTGGCTTGGGTTAAAAACCAGTTGGCACTGGCACAAGTACTGTGCATCCACAATGCTAGCTTTTTCTATTACCCTATTCATGAGCAATCAATGGGTCTCATTCCCCAAAATTTTCCAAAGAGTTCTCTTGGAAGACTTATCTTGGAACCGACTGAGACAGAATCAATGACAAGTTCACTCTGAGTCTCCAACGTGCTGGTAATATGTCTTAAGTGGCTCAAACGGTCGCACCTGTGACATCTGCTTGGGGAATGACACCATGTCTTAAACTCGAACGTGCATTCCCGTCTAGGTCATTTGCATACAAACCACGCCTCCAGAGCTCCTTGTAAGGCAACTAGTGACGCAGCCGCGTGAAAATGGAAATGCGGAAGTGCCTTGCGAGTCTTGCGACGCATCAAAATTAGATTAGATTAATGTATTGGCATCATATATAGTACAGCTCCTGATACACCTGCCGCAGCGCGCACGCACGCACACACACGCGCGCAGTACTGTATATGAATGAATGAAAACCTTACTTAACAGATTGCAGAATGGGTACAATACAGTACGGCTCAATACACACAATTTTTAAGGGGATGCAGACCACAGAAAGACGTTTGTCTTGTTTACATAATATATATATTAGTGCTGTCAGGCGATTAAAAAAATTAATCTAATTAATTACAGGATTTGTAATTAATTAATCTAATTAATCGCATTTTAATCGCATAACCATTTTATGCCTGATATTCTATATTCTATAATCATATTTCAAATTGCATGTGTCCGGATGGCAGAATTCAGTACTGTATCTACAAAATAGATCTTCCATCTATTAATTTGCTTAGATTTTTCAAGTCTGGTCAATTTGAGCATGGTGTTATTCACAGTCAAAGATAAAAAAAAATGTATTGATATTCTCATTTGGTTCATTACAATTTACTCAAAATAAAATGTTCATTCGATCAATCACCGCGCAGATTGATTGATTGAATGAAAATGTTATTAACAGATTGCAGAATGGGTACAATACAGTACGGCTCAATACACACAATTGTTAAGGGGATGCAGACCAGAGAAAGTCTTTTGTCTTGTTTACATCAGGGTCCCCCATTTTCAATTCATAATGAATTGTAAGTAAGGGTGCACCTTGCACCGTGCAATCCATTCTTTGTGGATCTAGCCCACAGTATTTCTGACACTGGAAATACATTCCCTGAGATTCATAGATGTCCCTAGAATTAGATACCAAGAACATGCAAATGGGCCATATTAAAAAGAAATCTGTAAATGTGTATTCTACATTCTTATGGAATGAATGATACAAAAAAGATATTATAAAAAAAAATAAAAAATGTAATTAATTTTGAGTTAATTTTCATAACGCGATTATTTGCTGTGTAATTAATTAATCTAATTAACGCGATAAACTGACAGCCCTAATATATATATATATATATATATATATATATATATATATATTAGAGCTGGGCCGTTAACGGCGTTAACGTGCTGCGTTAACGCTATACTAGTATTGCGCGATAATATAATTAACACATTAATCAAAAAAAAAAAAAATATTGTTTTACCTTTATTTACCCAGGGTAGGTTCGCTGAGCACAGATGCTCTTTTTCAGGAACGCCCTGCTTCACATTCATACAGTTCCATTCACACCTGGGAGCTGCCCAGTACAACCACAACTGAGCAACTCCACTGGAGCAGTTGATTCAAGCCATGTCACATAGTTCAAGTTTGAAATGATTCTTTCTATTTTTCTCCTGAGAGTGTGCTAGATACTGTACTGTACTGGTAATATTATTTATTTGTGTTAACTTCTGAATAAAACAACTTATTAAACACAAGTACATCTTATTGAACATTATTTTGATATTTCATTACCAATTATCATAGCAAAACAGCTTTTTCTGTAATGCATTTTGGAAACGGGAGATGGGCTCATGGTGTAATGGGCCACCTGGCCTGAGAAACATAAGGAGGAAAGAAAAAGTAAGGACTTACTTCTGGTCATTATTTGGGTAGAACACACATATTTTGAATGCCTTCGGTAGGGTTTTCTTTTTTTTTTAGCCATTTTAATCTAGATTAAATCCAGGATTGCAGATAGATTAATCTAGATTAAAAAAAATTAATCTATGCCCACCTCTAATATATATATATATATATATATATATATATATATATATATATATATATATATATATATATATATATATATATATATATATATATATATATATATATATATATATATATATATATAGCCTACGGCGTAATATATGAACACAGTATAGGCTCATCATTCCATTAATGACTTGCCTCATTAGGAACCAGCAGACACCACACACATGCTCTGCCCTACGTACAGTACAGGCACAGTCCACATACATACAGACTGTACCTATACTGTACTCAGGGCAGAGCACACACATATAGCATCCACTAAATCCCAATGAAACAAGCAACCAGAATATATTAAGCCTATACTGTTCACCCATTAGACACGTAGGCCATACTGGTGCACACAAGACTTGTTATGGAATATTAATGCAGTCTATTTCCACCGATTAGCTTTAGTTCTTATTTATTTATTTATCCACTGTCATTTCAGTGTTGGTGTATAGGCTATATAGTGTATTTCAATATAAGTTTAATTGATTAATGATATATTCGAAGGAATGCAGGTTTATATCAAACAAAGGTCTGTCTCATTGTATACCATTAAAACAGATATGTAACAAATAAGAAATACAAATTCCACAGAAGGCATTAAATAATTATTATTTTCAATCATTTCACAATAATTGCATAATTGTGTTTGAATATCTGAGTAATTAAAGTAATTATACATTTGTCCAAAATAGCTGGTTCAGATATGGGTAATCCAGCTGCCCTGTGATCAGATGAATCCATATAATTTATTTTTCCGACATCAAATGCCTAATTTCTTATCGTACAAATATTGTCATATTTATTTTAATTATGATTAAGTAATTAATTCCAAGGAGGCCTGTAGCGTTGACATGAAGGAATCACTATGAGAACACAGTCTGTCAAGTTAATAAAATGTTCAATTGTCCTCAGCACTCTTAAATCTGCTCTCAGCCACGCTCAAATCTGATCTCAGGAAAATTTGGGGAATCGCGCTACCAGCCCTAATATGTCTTAAATGGGCAGAAATCTGCCTAAGAGGACATTTTTGGTCGTAAATCCGTTCGGGAATGAGACCCAATCTCTTCAGTGGTGAACAGGCGCTGATTGGCCACCGGGAGAGTAATTTGGCCTGCAGTCATGGCCTGTGATCAAAACACAGCACCAAAAAAACTAATTTTATTCAGTCCAAATCACATGTAGGCTGTTATGCATGTTAAGGGTAGGTTAAAAGGCAAGCCCTTGCATATGGTCTGCAGACTGAATTATTTTATCAATACATTTTGGCCCACTGTCTCTAACTCATGCTGCAACTCAACTGGCCTGCAGTACAAATCAAACTGCGCAGCAGAAAACAAACACTGGCCTTCACTATCGTAGGCTACAGCGCTCTCTGCTGCTGCAACTGCATTGTGTTTCTAGTCAGTGTTAATTTTGTCAACGAAAATAATTACTAAATATGGTCGTCAACAAAGCTTTTTCCCCCGACGACAACGAGACGTGACGTCACGTTAATGTAAATCATGTGACACTAACGTGACAAAATTATTTATGCATTATAGTTGACTACATCTGAGGACACAAAAATGTACTTTACAAAAACCATGACGAATTCTCTCTTAATTTATGTTGACTAAAACAAGATGAGACAAAATAATTATAACTTTTAGAATAATTCACGTTATTATTTCAGCATTTCCCATTTCGATAGCTAAGCTCTGCACCGTTTATGGCCCACTAAAAGCCAAGCTACGCGAGGCTAAAAACCGCGTCCCAGGTCTCTTTGACTACAGCTTATACCAATAACCATGTGTTAGGATTAGGGCTGGTGAGGGAAGGAGAGGAGACCCAATATGCGGAATGACAGAGGAAAACCCAATCTGCAGAATGACAGGAGGAAACGGAGACGGTAGTTGCTCTTCTCAAACGTTGTGTTCTATTTATTTAAGAACCACGAGAGCAAGGATATTTTACAAGTACAAAACAAAAGCTAAAGGCACAGCCGAGCTGGCACTAGAGAAAAACATAAACTGGTACACGAAAAACAAAAGTGCACAAAACGGAATACTAACACTTACTATGACTCAAAACAAGCAACAGGGCAAGGAAGACGACAGCAGTGACACGACAGGTACAGGAACACGGAGGTATGACACCACAAGGAAGTGAGGACAGACCCACACTTATACATATACACAACTAATTATAATTGGCAAGTTTGGCAACACATGGCAAGGCCAGTCCAAAACACAGAAACAATTAAACACCAAACTAGACACAAAAAGCAATATCAAAAACAACAACCAGACAGGAGGACGACATTTAAACAAGGGAAGGAAGAGCCCAGGACAACATACACGAGGAAATCAATTCAATTATATTTAACCAACACAAAATAATGGTCTGCACCATCTGACGGTGCCCGCTAGATGGCACCATGAGACCACTGTTCATTTTGTCCTCACAGTCCCAGCCAGGACTTAGTCTGGGACGTGTTACAACCATGAACGGAATCTGTTACTCTCTCAACACTTCTGCGGCAGCCGAAGAGTTCTACCAAAAGAACATAGCATTTAAGACGATGGAGGCTAAAGAGGATGGCTAGGCTGCGAGAAGAGCTAATAGCCTGGAACCTATATCCCAGACACAGGCTTGCTCTCCCCCGTAGATACTCCTTTGTACACCCACTACTATCAACATTACACATGGATACAACAAGGACAAGACCACGTTTACTTAAAAAGGTAATGTTGGTATGAAAAGACAGAGACGAGGGGAGCTCCAGTAGCTCACCACGTACCGCGAGTGCTATTTCAGCGCCGTGGACAACCGTGCTCGTCACGGATCTGGGGCTGAGCGCGTTCGAATCCCGGACGGCAGCCGTGCCTTTCCCAGAGTGTCTTCCCCCCCATCTGAACCCTTTCAGCCTGCTTCTGTCGGTCGAACTTGACCAAGTATGAATGCGATGAAAAAAAAAGCGATAAACGCTAAAAAGAACCAGCTGACTGGTCAAAGTTTAAAAAAAAGAAAAGACAGAGACGAGTACTAACACAGAGTGAGATGGACCCTACTAGTATACGTTGTTAATGAATCCCTTTAGCACTTGAAGCGCACTAAAACATCGTAATTACTTTTAATTTTTCATATAATGTTGGGTTCATGCTCAGTAGAGTTAGAACGCTCCCAGTCTTAGGGGCTGCTATTTTGTTAGCACACCGTATGCACATAGAAGTGCAGTGGCAGGTTCGCTAAGCTAATGTTGTTAGCCGAATGCTCTGATGGAGGGTGCCATTTTAAGTTTAAAGTGACGTCAGCGATCTACGGTACGACTCGACGGACAAAAGGGAATGTGTGTGTGACGTGTGTGAAATTTGTACAGTAGGTCCCAGTGAGAATTGCAATTAGTGTGTACTGTGTATTTACACTATCCTATTGTTGCTTTGTTGGTTTGTTGGCTGCTTTGTTGGTTACAAAATAAATAAATAAGCAATTTAAATCAGAATATGTTCCATTCCATGTCTGACTATTTCTGAATCTATTGACCATTTCAAGGAATGTTTGGTTACTATTGGGCTTCTAGCCTTATACGGAACTTATTGTGAATCAGCTGATAGGGTTTTGGCTAGACCAGTGGTTCTCAACCTGTGGTACGCGTACCACTAGTGGTACTTGGTGGTACTGCTGGTGGTACTGCTGGTGGTACTTGAAAAGTTTTATAAAAAAAATATATATATATAATAATTTATTTTTTTGTGTGCAGTCAGGCCAGTTAGAAGCAGGCCAGGCCAGTGTTTCTAGTTGTGGCGGCGTGGTAGTTAGATAACCTAGGTGGGGAACAACCAGGAGATCACTGTGACAGAGAGTATTGCAGTCTAAACAGTCATAAATATTTTATTCAACTTCAACCATTTTTATTTTTAGATTTTTTTTGTAATATCAGATACAAAATTAAATACTCTGAAATATTCTGAAAAGTGTTGTTGTTAAATCTGACATTCAAAAAACAAATGCCTAGCCTGTAATAATCACCCCCAGAAAAATTTACTTTGCATTTGATATATTGAAAATATTTAACTTTTTGTGTTATTTTTTTTTTACAATAATTTGTGATGCCATCACACAAACTAGAATTTAAAGGGTTACAATTCAAAAATGTATTGAATGTGTTTTTTATTTTTATTTTTTTTACAATAATTTGTGATGCCCATCACAAACACTGGCATTTAAAGAGTACATTAAAAAAGAAATCCTGCACCAGAATGCAGGAAATTAAGTCTTTGTAACAAAATAATTCCTTAGAAAGTGGCCTGACTGGGGCTATATTTCACACTATATTTCCCAGCCTGAATTATTTCCCCAGTCCGGCCCTGCTTATGTGAGTTGTCAATGGACAACAACATGCTGTGTGTGTGTGTGTGTGTGTGTGTGTGTGTGTGTGTGTGTGTGCGTGCGTGCGTGCGTGCGTGCGTGCGTGCGTGCGTGCGTGCGTGTGTGTTTGTGAGAGAGAGAGAGAATGAAGGACAATTGCTTGCTGTGTGAGAGCGAGAGAGAGAGAGAGAATTAAGTACATTTGCTGAAATACAGTTGTTCTTAATTTTCTCACTTGCTATGTGAGAATGTTAGTTATTATGTTCTCAATGCCCCTTGCATTGTATGAGTTGTGTGGAAGAGTTTGCTAGTTCTAGTGCTACCCCTTTGTACATTGTGGCTGAAAAAATGTAACAATAAATAATGCTATTAGGAATACATTTGCCTCCTGCGTGAACTGTGCATAGCTGAATAGACTGTATTTTAACGTCGGTCATATGGTGGTACTTGGAGAGCCAGCTACGTTCTCAGGTGGTACTTGGTGTAAAAAGGTTGAGAACCACTGGGCTAGACTATACTTAAAGAATAAATAGAATTGCATTATTTACAATATAAAATGATTTTTTTTTTTTTGAAAACTAGACAAAAATGTCATCCGTTTTCTGCTACTAAATCTAGACTAAAACAAAAAAGACAAAATCAAGACTAAAACTGACTAAGACTAAAATGCTCAGACCTGTAGTTGACTAAAACTAACTAAATGAAAAATAAATGAAGGTGACTAAATATGATGAAAACGAAAAAGGAGCATTTGACACATGACTAAGACTAAAACTAAAATTTAAATAGCTGCCAAAATTAACACTGAGTGAATAAAAAAAAATCATCAACCCTGCTTTCATAGGCCACTGGAGAAGCTGGCAGACTGTAGTCTTTTAATAATATAAAAAAAAAAAATGTACTGTACATTACTTTCACTTTCACCTTTAACTCATTCACGGCCAACCACGACTATAGTCGGGTTATCTCGCCATGCGTTGAGCGCCAAAACCTGAGTATAGTCGGGTTTTCGATCGTTTTCATAGTTTTTTCTTATTTACATTTTTTTTATTATCTTTTTCCCCCTCCTTTTTCCGTTAGACCAAGCCAAGTGAATCACTTCATCCCAGCACTTTGGAACGTGTTCAGCACACTTCATGCATATTTTGTGCCAGTTCATGTCAGGGACCCGATGGACATCAATACTGGAAATCGCGATCAGACAATTGGAATATTCTTTTTGGGATACCTCCTAGTAAAGGTAAGGACTATAATGACATCAATTTGATCCAACAATGATCGATTGCAACGATCATATGTCACATACTCCAAAATGTATGCCGTTGCTGACGATCAGAGCATCAAAAAACGACCCCCTTTGATGCATTCATGATGAAACATAATACTATACCTTTGATTTGGAAATAGTAACGTGTCCAGGCGAGCAACGCGAACGCCTTTAGCAAAATTCACATAGCGCTCCATAACGCAGCTTCCAGGAATTAGGCAGGATCACTCTGAAACTATACAATATTCACCACGGGATAACACGCGCACATATACATGAAAAAATGTACTCTTTTTTACATGTTGGACGAGAGATAGTGACTGTCAAATGAGCCATGGTATTGTCTCCATAGCTATAATATAGAATATAGATATAGCTCTGCAAACATCATGACGCACAGTGAGAATCCCTATATTTTAAAGCGGTGACCCATTGACTACAAGGATGGAGATAATGGCTGGCGCTGAAAGTGTTAAGTTTGCCAGTCGCCTATTCTGGAGATCTCCTGCTCTGTGTATAGTCCCTTTTCTCTTGCATCATTACCATAATGTCGGTTGCATCTTGATCCTACCGTATCAAGTGAATTAGTGCAAATTCAAAGTCACATTAGACAACGTGTGTGTGTGTGTGTGTGTGTGTGTGTGTGTGTGTGTGTGTGTGTGTGTGTGCATTAGGGCTGAGCCCAAACGTTCGAATGTTTGGACCTTTGTTCGTTACGTTGGCATTCTAATTCTAAATCAACATTACATTTTTTTATTATTTATTTTTATACATATATACAGGCTTCGGGGACAGCTCTAGTGTGCATGTGTCACAGGTTGAGGAAGTCGACATGGACTCAGTTATTTCTAGATTCCCAACACACCAACACAGGCAACAGTTATAGAGGTAGGCTACATTCTTATTTGACAAATGTCAATCACAAGTGAAGAAAAACGCAAACAGGGATTTGGGGGTAGGAAATCTCCCCATTTTCAAGCTGCTCACTGGTGGCCTGAACGCAGCGCAGCTTAGTGACAGGGAACGCCACGTGACCGCAGCAGTCAGTAAGATGGATGGGCGGTACCCTGGCCTACGGACACTGAACTGGGTAATTGGGACGCCCGAGGTGGGGGCACGCACAACAAGAAAAATTAAGGAAATTAACAAAAAGGGAAGTTAAATTGCCTCTAAATCATAAATAATTATAAATTAAACATAGGATAAATCATAAACTCGTCCGCACACACGGACGCCCAGTAGTCACACACAAATTAGTTTAGTTGCTGATTACTCACGCTGTCTGTAAATCGTCACAGGGCTAAACATGCACTCAAATGCCTGTGATTACAAAGTGGCATGCACAACCCCCCCCCCCCCCCCCCAGCAACACAAAAGGTATCCCCACCACGCTAATGGATCTCAGGGAATGTATTCCCAGTGTCAGAAATATTGTGTCTGTTACTAGGCTTGAGTAAATTGTAATGAACCAAAGTCATCTTTGATGCAGCACACTGCATCTATCTATATATCTAACTGTGCATCTTGGGTAGAGGAAGAAGAAAAAAACACGGCTTATTATTAATACCGTGGCGCGCGGCATTACAAGCACACTGTGTAAACATGTCTCGTGGACAGACTTGGGTGATCCGCTGATCTGGAGTCAGACATGGCTCGCAGTCCACACACACAGACACACGCTCGCGCGCGAGCACACACGGGCTCGCAGCCACACACACATATTTGCCACGCCTCTGCTACTATCACGCCTGCTCACGGCTACGCAGTTTGTGTATTTCCGCATTTCACTTTCTGAAGGGGAGGGATTTCCACTCTCCATTGTGTCCAATAGACGAGCGCCCTTTTCGACCGCGTGACATTGTTCAGAAAGTTCGGTGCGCTTGACAAATTGCTATGTGAATGCAGACGAACCAAATGAAGAATGCAACAATGTTGCAACTTCACCACCAGAACCGCACCGAGTCCACCAAAACTATATGTGAAAGCGACCTAACTGCGTTCTACTTTATGGCAATAACGTTCAGGTTTGTTCCACCCGTGAGATATGATCCCGAAAATTAAGAGAGAGAAAAAGTTCACGCTAGAAGTCAGATGATTGACAGGGGCTGGCGTGAGCTGGGAAGTGTGGCTTTTTGAAATTCAAAAGCCCATTGAAAGCCCTGTGTCTCTTCTCTCAAAAGACTACAGTCAAGTTAGGTTGCACCAAGTCCTCGCGTCAATAAGCTTGAAAAAGAAACGCAACATTAATTAATACGTTCTGTATAGATGGATTTATGGCATGATATCAATCTCGTACCGGACCGCTCAGGCTTAAGAGGTTAACTACAGCAACTTACAAGATACACTACACAACTAAGATACCCATGTACATGTCAAAATACTTCCCAAAGGTCAGTGAATACCATGACCACAACACCAGAGGGAGCTCCACAAATCATTTTAAACCCAGATTCGGCTCAAACAAGGGACTAAACACGTTTCGCAATTATGCCACATCAATGTGGACCGGCTCAATGGCCTCGTGGGTAGAGTGTCCACCCTGAGTTCGGGAGGCTGAGAGTTCAAGCCCCGGCAGAGTCATACCAAAGACTATTTAAAAAATGGTACCCATAGCCTCCCTGCTTGACACTCAGCATCAATGGTTGGTTTGGGGGGAAGTCCTTGCGACATACTAGCGTCATGTCCAAGGGGTGTACTTGTACATCAAGCTGCCTCACGCTACGGAAACAGGAGATAGGCTCCTGCCCCATGTGCCGTTACGGCTCGAGAACCGTTGGTTCTCAAAGGCAATGTGGAACTCCCTACCCAAAGCTGTAAAGGGATGTGAATCACTACCCACTTTCAAAACCACTCTCAAAGAAACCCCTGTAAATGTCCTAACCCAACCCCCTCCAATGTACAGTAAATTACCTAACCCAAGAATACACAAGACCCACTTCTTAGAACCAAGTATGGTTTCGTCGATATTCCAATGTACAGTTTTGCTTGTACAGTTCCCCCCCCCCCGCCTACCCAACACTGGGCTGGCCCAATCACATATCTTACTAAGCACCCCGCCGCCAGTCATGCAGGTACATGACTGATAGGGGGGCTGGTACATGACTGAGATGGGGCTGTGGTACATGACTGAAAGGGGGCTGTGGTACATGACTGAGATGGGGCTGTGGTACATGACTGAGAGGGGGCTGGTACATGACTGAGAGGGGGCTGTGGTACATGACTGAGAGGGGGCTGGTACATGACTGAGAGGGGGCTGGTACATGACTGAAAGGGGGCTGGTATACAGGACTGAGGGGGGGGCTGGTATCCATGACTGAGAGGGGGCTGGCTGGTACATGACTGAGAGGGGGCTGGCTGGTACATGACTGAGAGGGGGCTGGCTGGTACATGACTGAGAGGGGGCTGGTACATGATTGAGAAGGGGCTGGTACCATGTATTGGTACTGACTAACACTGGGCTGGCCCAATCACATCTCTTACTAAGCACCCCCCCCGCCAGTCGTGTGGTACATGACTGAGAGGGGGGCTGGTACACGACTGAGATGGGGCTGTGGTACATGACTTAGAGGGGGCTGTGGTACATAACTGAGAGGTGGCTGTGGTACATGACTGAGATGGGGCTGTGGTACATGACTGAGAGGGGGCTGGTACATGACTGAGAGGGGGGCTGGTACATGACTGAGAGGGGGGCTGGTACATGACTGAGAGGGGGCTGGTACATGACTGAGAGGGGGCTGGTATACAGGACTGAGAGGGGGCTGGTACATGACTGAGAGGGGGCTGGTACATGACTGAGAGGGGACTGGTATACAGGACTGAGAGGGGGCTGGTATACACAGGGATTAAAGCAAAAAAAATCTCCTGACTGAACTTTTTTTCAGGCCAAGTCTATTCTTATTTTAGACTCGACTGTATTTTTTTTTAATAGCGTTAGCGTTTTAAGGGAGCCTACTTGTAGAGCCTACTGTCCTGACTGTGACTATAGACCAGGGGTCAGCAACCTTTTTGACATGGAGTGCCTGTTTGAAATATAGTTGTAACTAGTGTGCCTCAACAATATTCCATGCATCGTAATTTTTTTTTCTCATAATCAGGTCTTTTTAATGATAATTTTAACATTATTACATCATTATTGTTATTGTTATTATTAACAATATTATTATGATGATTATGATGGTTGTATCAACCCTAAATCTGAGTTGGGGGGGGGGGATGCAATGCAGACAAACAGCTGCATACAGTGCGACCATTTCACTCACATTTGCCCATTCATTTTTGGACACATCTCACACCATCGGTACGTGTGCTGTCATAGCTCCACCTACAGGCCTAATGAAGAACACCAGGAGAACACCAGGATGTGAATGGAGGGTGAATGTGAGGTATATCATGTAAATACGTTTTGATTGATCGCAAGACTACACTGTAAAAAAATAAATAACTTAAAAATATTGAGTTCAGTTACTGTGCATTAAGGTTTTCAGTTTTCAATCCATAATAAGTTAACAGAAAAATAAGTACACAACCACATTATTTCAACCTAATAAAACTATGTTTATTGTCATTGTTTTAAGAACACAAGTTGACTTGGTAATACTCACATTTTGAGTAAAAAAAATTGCTTTTAACACTTTAAGTGCCGAAAACGTGTATAGGCGTCCTTCCCCGCCATGCTCAAGAGGACGCCGTCTTTAATATCAATATTTCAAAAATCTGTGATCGAAATCATATTTTTCCTCCGCAGCCCTGAGACACAGTGCTGGCCTCCTCTCAAACCTCTAGCGGTTCAAGAGCGCCATCTGGTGGCCGATCGGCAGAAGCGCCAAACAGGAAGTCATGTGGATGAAGTGCTGATCGTCCATATTACTTACACACAATACATAGCGATCTGTTGCCAATAACTCGATAAACAACATGATTTGGACGTATATACTATTATACAACCTGGAAATAGATCGCGTATTTCTACATCCCATAATAGGAATATTTCAGTTCCACGCTCATCGTCCAACGGCGCGAGGAAGATACGGTAAGATTCAGCGTTATTTTTGAACGTGTTCGATATAAACTGCTCTGATGATCATATCACCCACACTAGATGAATGATATAACGCTGCCCACGGAATTATAAACGATCCCCCGCCCATCCGGTCATCATCAGATGATACGTAGAAACTTCTAGAAGTACGTCCAATTGAAATTTTTTATCTCGCACAGATTCCTACCAAACTGTATTTCATCATCAATATAATGCATTTGGGGCTATAAATCACGTTCTGGAGAAAGCTGCAGAAAGAGATGAAAACATACTTATACTTTAGACCATATTTTACTATGAATATGTGAATGAAAAAGTTTAACGTTGCTACACAATGAACAATACATATAGGACCTTGAATGGGCCCTAATAATGGCAATTTAGCAATAGAATTTAAAAAGTTATAGCCCTGCAAAGAAGGGGAACTTTTCCATAGACAAATAGAGCTGGCAAGGGATGGTATATCATGAATTTAGCCTTAGGCAATCAAAGTGTTTACATGTGCAATGTTCAATGAAATAGAAAAATAAATAATACAATTTGTTGATTAATCCCACTGGTCACAATGGTGACCGTAATAATGTTTTTGTTATAAGGCTCTGCAAATGTTACTGAATGATGTAGCAATGTATTTCCAGCTAAATTGAAATAATAAACAAATAAAGGGTCTCAATTAAATATGTGGTAGTAAAAAGAACCTGTGGGAGGATTTCAACAAGATAAATGTGACAACAGTCCAAAATATTTCACTATAATATTTCAAAGCAAAAAAAAAAAAAAAAAATAAAAAAAAATTATGCTGCCCCCTGTGCCTATGAAAATGCCCCCGCGTGCCTAGGGTTGCCTACCCCTGCTATAGACCCTACTGTTGTGGTTGTTGTGCCAGGCAGGGAGGCTGTGTGCTGGAGAGCGTGAATGCAAGTCTTGTGGCTAGCTTCTGATTGATGGCGAGCTAGCACCCTTTTCCCATTACTTTGAACCATGAACTAAAAGGCTTGTTATCATACAAACAAGGGACTAAACACGTTTCGCAATTATGCCACAACAATGTGGAACGCCCTACCCACAGCCGTAAAAAAATTTGAATCCTCAGTGTTTCCCACAGGATTTAGTGAGACTGTGGTGGTGGGTGAACCTCTGCCCCTCCAGAGGGGTCCGGGGTAATGTCCCCTCGGATATTTTTTTACATTTTAAAGTTAAATGCATCAATCTGGTGCACTTTGAGAGCAAAATTAAGAGGCTAGATCTATGATGATCTTTGTGCTCAAAACACAAAATCGACTAGACACTAGAGCATACATTTGAGCCATCAAAGAAATTAAGCAAAAGTGGTTGCCTGTGTTGAACTAGTTTATTTTTTAGAAGAAAAAATTATAGACTGGATTACTATTACGACTACTACCAGTGCCAATACTACTGATACATCCCTATTGACAAACTTTATATTAAAAAAAATAAAGATATTTTTTTTTAATATAAATTTAAATATTATATAAATATAATCAAATAGACGGAAATCCGTCTCAAGACGGAACGCTTTAATGCCTGGGTATACATGACTGAGAGGAGGTTGGTACATGACTGAGAGGGGGCTGGCTGGTACATGACTGAGAGGGGGCTGGTACATGACTGAGAGGGGGCTGGCTGGTACATGACTGAGAGGGGGCTGGTACCATGTATTGTGCATCATTGTAGGTCAAACCATTAAAAAGTTAATTTCCACAGCAGCCATTTTGGATTTTGGTCTCTCACAAATTTACCCCGCCTTTTTTTAAAATACACCCCGGCTAAATTAGTTTATTAACCCTCCTAGATGACAAATCCATTGAGAAACGAAGTGCCACAGATGACCCAACTACTAGGTCCATAATCGTATCATCATAATATTATTTAAAAAATCATTAGGATAAGGGTTCCCTTGATAAAGATGCACGAAAAGGCTGTATAATATACAACACCTGTAGCTCAACTGCAAAAACAGCTTTTTTTATTTGATTAGATTTGTATTTGGAAATTAAAAATACATCATAAAAACGAATTATCTTGACAAAATTTGTATTCCTGAGGATATCACCTAAAAGCATTCATTAAATCACTTATTTCCAAGGTGGTCCTCGATGGAAGAGCCTACACAACTGCACATGTATTAGCCTACAGGGAAAAACACATTCACAACAGGCAGCGACGTTTATTTTCAGCTAAGTATGGTAATAAGGTAACTATTAGGATCAGTGATGGGAATAACGGCGCTATAAGTAATGGCGTTACTGCAAAAAAATGCGGCGCGTTACTATGAATGAACCTGTTTCTTTCATCAGACAGATCTCTGCGCCGAGAGGCAATAATATGTTCTTCCTTGTTTAGTGGGCAGTGCGCGAGCCAAGCATACATGCTGACGATTGGCTGAGGCTGAGTAAAATGTCATGGTAAGCCAATCAAAGGTAGAGGTGGGCGGGTCTAACGCATCGAGAGTCTGAGCCACAACACAAGCGATTCAGTCAGCGGAGACCGCAGGTCTGTGTACAGTACAAATAATCTAAAACGAATCCAACGGAACAACATAATAAGCGAGCAGTCAGCGTGAGATAGCGGTTCACTCTTGTGTTGCAGCGCAGGGCAGTAGTGGCTCTACTGCTGACAGGCTCAACCATAGATATATATCTATGGGCTCAACATAGTGCTGCACTTCCTGGTTTAATAGCACAGTCTGGTGCGCAGAGATATATATCTGTATGTCATGCATGTCTTAAATGTCATGATTAGATTGGTTTAGAATGATTCGATTAGATTCTTATATCTGTATGTTGTGTATGTCATGAATTGAAAATGGGGGACCCTGATGTAAACAAGACGAAAGTCTTTCTCTGATCTGCATCCCCTTAACAATTGTGTGTATTGAGCCGTACTGTATTGTACCCATTCTGCAATCTGTTAATTAAAATGTTCAATCAATCAGTATATATTTGTTATTTATTTTTGGTATAGTGCTTAACAAGCATAATTAAATGTTGCCCAGTTGTGGCCTGTTGAGGGGCAATACATATCAAAAGTTCCAAAACATCTATTGTATTTGTATGATCCACTAATATATAAACATAGTAATTATAATATCTACATACATGGCATTTGATTGGAGGCTAGTCTCACTTTGTCCCACAGCAACATTAAAATTGTTTAGATTTGTGTATGTTGTTTATGTAAAAAAATATATATATTGAAAGTAACGCAATAGTTACTTTCTGAAGTAACTAGTTACTTTTATAATTTGTAACTGAGTAAGTAATTTAGTTACTTTTTGGAAGAAGTAACTAGTAACTGTAACTAGTTACTTTTTAAAAGTAACTTGCCCAACACTGATTAGGATATATATGGTATGTGTTACAAAGGATCAGATTAAACCGAATATATATATTTATTTATTGATATATATTGCATAGTATTTGTATATCGTTTGATATCCCTTGTATATTCCTTGTACATATACACGGAATATCCCTTTAGCCCAGACCATAATATTTCATTCTCCTATTGGACAGCGGTCCACCGGCGCCAGAGCCGCGCCTCCGGAGTCAGGTTCAAAGTCACCGTCAAGACATGTCTGTGCATGCCCGGCCTTGCCCAGGGATACGAGACAGAAATGTCGTTGGCACTAGTTTGTTCACCGTGCGTATAAATACGGCGGTTCTACAGTGACCAGCATCCCCAACGCTTCCTCGTATTAGCTAGAGTTCTTATCCAGGCTGGGCTGCTTTCATTGCGCTTTCACCCGAGGAGACCTAGACGAGAACCGTGTGGACATGTACACTGGATTAATCTACCCGACGACTACATAGCCCTTTGCGGCTGGAATATATTTGCTTTGGTCCTGTGATTTATGGAGGGGAGAATCGCCGACGCCTGCACGTGTTGGATTTACCCCGCTAGGAGCCAAGTCGAGTCGGCGCCTCAGAGAGCCTGAGGCCGGCTAGCTTTCTTCACTGTGGAGTTACAGTCTACGGAGAACAGCTGTATTCGTCTGTGGATCAAGAGGCTATTGCACCGTCTCCTGTACCTGGAGTCTCCTTAGTCATCGTTGACCAGACTCTCTACTACCGACAGATCTTCTACCCCTGCTGGCTTACAACCAGGGGGACCCTTCCAGTATCTCCCGCTATATTACTAGTGTACCATAGATATAATTCCCTAAGATTCAGGTTGTATAATTACCTCCTGCGTAACCAGAGAATGGACATTCATTGTTGATTTGCCTACGCACATTCCTTTGCCTTACAAGTGCATTCAAAGTATATCGAGAAGTATTATGTACCTTTTGCTGCAATAAATACTTAAAGACAACTTTGTGTAGAACCGGTTCATTGTGGGAAGTGTTCATTATATTCATATATCATGTACTGTATGGCCAGTAATTAAAGTACATAAAGCGGTAGTGGTTTAATGATACCATACTTATCAATACAGTCAGGGAATTGTACCCCTCAGTTACAGTATGGATTACTTACTCTTATAACTTATTACTATCTGTGGTAGCTCTAGTCTCCACCTACACAAATTGTTTTTGTGCTATCCATTGATCATGCACATTCACATGGTAGGCACATTAACTGTAGGTCAAACTCCCCAAACAAACAAGCACACCATTGATTTAATTGCAATATAAATCACATACAAAGATCTAACTATTACTCCTCTCTGAACATGAATATAAAACAAGAAGGTGATCTATTAACTGTGTAAATCTTATGCAATATTCATCATTGCTATTTGAATACTTGAAATCTGTATGAACTGAGTAGTTAGTATCAAATGAAATAAGATGGAACAGCTCCATGCATTCATTGAATAAACAACTATTTGCTCATTACCAGTATGGTATTGTTTAAATTGTACAGCTTTTTGCACATCTTTGTCAGGGAATTCCAACAATTCTGGACCTGAATGTACCAGTTAATTGTAATCATCTCTCTCTCCTTATGTCTAGTCAAGCCAGGTTGTGGAGGAGAGAGACAGGGATGAACAGGCTATAGACGACTTTGCCCATCCTGAGCCTGCTATGATGCAGATGTTTTTACATCACCACCCAAAACAATATTCAGCCAAGAGTGAGTGAGTACACTGGTCCACTTGCACTGGTACACTTGTCCATGGCACTTACTACCCAGCTTTGTAGTGGTTTGGGGGAATAGTACAGTAGGTACGCATATTTAAGGGGACCGCAAGGATGGTGTACTGGTGGGTGGTGTCCGACCGATTATGGTGGGCTGGTCTCGGCCAAAAATGCCAGGGCCGATTTTTGGTCCCAGTCCAGCCCTGCTTTTTCGACACTGGGGCCACGCCTGTGCCAGGATCCAGGATCCATCAAGGCCTCAGACTCCCTTGCTGCCTTCAAAACCAGCTTGTTTTTACTTTTAACCTTTTATTTTCCATTTTGCTGTGAAGCACCTTGCGATCTTGTTTGAGTATATTATATAAGTGTGCTATATAAATTAAATGTACTATTATTATTAATAAAACTAGACGTGTGCAATAAACTCAATTGAATATGCACTAGTGTGACCTCCTTTTGTATTCTATTTTGTTATACATTTGTATTACATTGCATATGTGGATATTATTTATTTATTAGTACGGGTAGATTTGCTGTATAGTTCAACCCCTTCCAGTGTGAAGTAATTGGCAGCTTATTAAACTATGCTTTTAGAGTAGCTTCGCCAACACTGTGCCGCTGCACACGCGTGTGTTTGTTGTGTACACATGTACGGTGGCCTGGCCCGTGTGTGGTATATAACTTATTATCCCAGTCCGGCCCTGGTGGCGAATGTAACCTGCTGGGGTAAATCTACCGGGTGGCTGGCTACCAGACATTACCTGTCTTTGTCATCTCCCTGAGGAACGCAGCAACTCTAGTTAAAGTATATACTGAAAGAAATGTCAACCAACAATCAGCATTTTCAAACAAAAGCTTTGAACTTTGCAGATGGCACTTTTAAATACTCTCTAAAAGCCATCTAATTGGTGGTCTTGTTAATGGAGGCTTACTTTCCTCTGCAGTTCCATTCAGCTGTGGCCAGAGAATCAATCCTGGCCTATTTAATTAAAGGCCAAGCTCACATTACATCAAGTCTTTGCCTGCCAGACGTGACTGTGTGCGGAGCATGCCTTTTATTTTTTTGGCTCTCAATGTTTTCGTAAAATGAAATAGTTTGGCATTGTTGGCATTTGTTTCGATGTGTGACCTTTTTAACATTCTTCAAATGGTTGGCCATTGTGTTTTCCCCACAGGGGCGATAGGTTTGTGAAAATGCCACAAAGTGGCAGAAAATTATGGGCCAGTAATGGGGAGGTATGTCTCAGAAGGACAGGTCAAGTTGCACATAGAGAAAGGTCTAAATGGAGGTTAATGAACTCGGATAAAATAAACTGAATTGTGAAAACAGAACAGTGTGGCTCTAACCTAGATATACCCTTATAAAATCTAAAATGCATCTGTTTTAGTAAGATTATGCAGACCGTTTAGTATTGCTGAAGAATAATGTTATACATGTACATTAAGAGTGACCATAAAACAACATTTTGAAATAGCATTTGATTAATGACTACATTTGAGGCACCTCACAGTACAGATGGGTATGTGGGGGAAATTAGAGGATGGTTGTGCTTGTTTCTTTCATAACCACAATGGAGAACCATTTTAATTATTATTGATGGGAATTTGATTGACATATTTAATAGATGGAGTGTGTCTCAAGCTCTGAATTCAGTGCTTTTTCTGTGAACACTGTAATTCTCCTCTGTCCTCTGTTGCTGCCGTGAGCATACCTCTCTTACAGTAGGCTAAGCACACCTGAATGTCTTCAAGTGGACCAATAAAGGAATATTATCTTATCTTTAAAAAAAGAAAAAAAATCAACAAAAGATAATAGGGGCAACTTTTGACAGCTTGGACAGCATCTTCTTGTATTTAGATTGTTGCTAGCCATTTCGTACCTATAGGCTTTCGATGTGAAAATGCACTTTAAACACCCCAGAAACCCTAATATCAACCAAAATATCAGGATACCATAACTGTTGCTGTACCATGGCACAAGGGTGCATAAGCTCTTTACCTCTGACCATTCACTACAGCCTCTGGCAGGAGAACACGATAAATAATTTGTTCACTCTATCATAATTAATGTTTAATCACTTCCGCTAAGGATGCTATGTTTTTGTTTGGGACAGGTGAACTCAATCAAAGCGTAATTAAGCCTGATAGATATACTCCCATTATTCCTTATCTCTGTCTTCCTTTTCTATCAGGCTTAAAGGCGAAACCTGGGAGTGGAAGAAGGAGAGTGAAGTAAGTGAAGAGGAGAGATAGAGAGAAGAGGAGAAGATTGTTGTCTGTGTGCCCAATGCTGCATCTGACCGTTTTTGGAAGGAGATCCCCACTACTTACTCTATGTGCCTGACCCAAAGTGTCTGAGAACCGACTTTGGTATTGACCCTGCTTGCCCGACGTCTCTTCTCCCGGATCAGCCCCTGCCCGCATGAGAACCAATCCCTGTGTACCGACCCTCCGACAACGACGATTCTCTTGGATTACGGATTGGCTGACGCTTACACTAACCTCTTCCTTCCCCCTAAACAGCAATAAAACGTCTGTTAAACTTGCTTCTACCTTGTGCCGTGTGTAATTTATTAATTCCAATCTGGTGACAGCTCAATACACAATACATGTCACAATACATACAAAATAAATACATAAAAAACTAAATATTGAGTTTGTTGTATGGTGTCCCACATGTTAGGAGCACAGAAGCTAAAAGCAGATTCATCAAGTTCAACAAACTCTAGGTTCTTTAACCTGTTAAGCCCTAGCCCTATTTAAAAAAAATCTGCCTAAAAATACATACCTAATAAATGGAAGATTGCTCCACTTCTACAAGGTGTTACAATCACGGCCAGGGCCTCTCTCTCTCCTGCTACTTCCACACCCTTATATGGGCAGCTTCCTACCCCAGCTTCCACACGCTGTCACCTGGGATCAATCGACGCACCTGAGACTCGTCAGGTCATCACCAGCCCTGACAAGAGACCTGGGTTTACTGCTACTCCCTGTCCGAGTGTTGCTACACCTACCTAGGTACGAGGACATAACCTAACTGATGTTCTGTCTATTTCTCTACCTTGTCCTAACCCTGTCTCCCTGTGCCCAGGATCGCCGGCCGCTCGGTCTATGCTGTCTCCCAAGACACCACCCGCCTGGACGTTCCTGTAATCACGAGGAGTGCTCCTGCTCGCACCTGTACATTCATAACCCTGTCTGCATGGTACCTTTTTGGATTAAACAACCTAAACCGCTCCATTCTCCTCTCCCTGTGTTCTGCTCTTGGGCTCAAGTTAAACGCTACCCTAACACAAGGTGCATTTGCATGTTCTTGGTATCTAGGCACATCTGTGGATCTCAGGGAATGTATTCCCGGTGTCAGAAATATTGTGTCTGTTACTAGGCTTGAGTAAATTGTGATGAAAAAAAGGAGGATATAAATTATGATTTTTCTTTGCATCTTTGACAGTGAATAACACCATGCTAACAATGACCAGACATGAACTGCCACAGAGCTCGTTCAGCACCTTCTTTTTTTTATCCACTTTTTCTCCTCCTTTAAAAATGTTTCTCCCATCCCAATTTAGCCGTGCCAATTCTCCCCTCCCCTGTCTTGATCGTTGCTCGCATGTGCCCCCCACTGGCCGGTCGTAGGGAAGATAGAAGCCCATCACATGTCCCCTCCGATACATGTGGAGGCAGCCAGTCACATCTTTTCACCTGCCAGCGCGGACTCTCATTGGCGAGGAGTAACGTGTAGGAGGCTCACACTGCCCCCGCCATTTTCCTGTCTTTGCTGTGCAGGCGCCCCGACCGACCTGTAGGAGTCGCTGTTTACAATGACCAGACTACCACCCATCGACTCCCCTCCCGCTGCCAATTGAGTCAGTATGACGGCCGGCTCAAGCCGGAGGCAACGCTGACAGCCAGATTCGATACCGGTGTCTCTTGCGTTGGTGACGAGCGCAATGTCCGCTGCGCCACCCAGCCGCTCGTTCAGCACCTTCTTGAGATCACGTGTACAAAAAATATAAGGAAATTAATAAAAGGAAGATGATTAAACAGAAGGTTTTGTAGATACAGTACTGAATTCTGCCATCCGGACACAATTTGAAATATTATTATAGAATATAGAATATCAGGCCTATAAATTACCTTATTATAGCCAACTTGCACATCTATGGATCGGGCCAAATATACTCTTTCCAATGCCAGAGTTCAATTTGGATTTAGTATCACCAGGCGTGCAGGAAGAACCGAGAATGAAATCTACTGTATGTACAGTTCCATTCTTATAATGGATATGGCTCCGCCATTTTGGATCGGATTGCAACAGGGATTATTGCTACTGTAAATGTTCACAAAAGGTAGACACACTAACTGCACTCCAATCTATGCCAATAACGTTCAGTTTTGTGGTAGATAATCCCGAGAAATAAAAATAATAATCAGGAAGTAATTTGCTTGCAGGAAGCTGGAATCGGCTGGGAAAGGTAGTTTTTTTTAAAGTTCAACGCTCATTGAGAGCTCTGGATGCCCTCTCCTCATATGACTACAAAACGTTTAGCGACGCTAATTCAAAATGGCGGATATTCGCTAAATTATAAAGACATTCCATAAACTAAAATCTCACTAATAACACTTTAACCTATTGGTAAACAAACAAACGTATTGCTGAAAATATACACTATGACTGCTGGTGTGACATGGTTAGGGTCTTTACTCTTGGATACATTTGGACATTTTTATTGATTTATGACGTGATGTCATCTGCGGACTGCACGGGCTAAAGAGGTTAAGTATGAGCCAATCATTGGATCATGTATCGTAGGGTCCAGATGACCACTCAACAGCGAAGCGAGATCATTTCAAATATTGGAAATTAATAATCAGTTTATGTACTGATACAACATACATAATAATTTATTATATTAACGTATATTGTATCTTCATAACAATAAGGCCATACAAAGATTCTTGTGTGTGCAGAAAGTGATATCCTGCTTGAGAACTTTGCAGCATGCCTTCACACTTCAACTATGTGTTCTATGTGCTAGACAAACATATGCACACACACACACTGTCATGCCCCTCCAGTCCTCCAGGCTTCCCACCCTCTAATAACCTTGGTTCTCCCACTCTACCCTGACCTAGCTACTCTCCCTCTCTTCCTCTCTCTGATTACAGGATGCCTGCCTGACCACTCTCTCCGGGAACATTCCCTGGACTGTATGAGGACCCTCTCTTGGCTACGACCCCTACGCCCGTCTGACTACCCTGTACCTGCTCGCTCCCTGGACAGTCTGAGTATCCGCTCCTGGCTACGACCTCCCCACTCGTCGAGTACCCTGTACCCGCTCACTCCCTGGACTGTCTAGTGACTAGATTCTGTTACTCTTATTTTCTCATTAAATACACCCACCATTTGGGTTATACACTGATTCCATCAGGCTAGCAATGAATTAACATCATTAACAAGGCCTCCAAAATCATAGGATGTGACCTTCCCTCCCTGGACTCCATCTTCACCTCCCGCACAACCACCCGCGCCAACTTTAGAAATAAAATATGTTTCTTCGTTTTCTTAGTCAGTTGCCTTCAAAACGTGTTTACTTTACTTTCCACAATAATAATAATATTTTTAAACAATACAAGCTCAACTAAAACCAGTAAACCCACTCTGGAAACGAACTGAAACTAAACTGAATTGAAAACACAAATGACAAATTAAATAAAAACTAGCCTAATGAAAAATACAAAACTATAACAACCCTGGTTCCATCAAAGATAATGTACACAATTCATTGATGAACTATAAGAAAAAGTTGCATATTTTTTTTCAAACCTCCTAAACAATGTCTTGCTTGAGGGATGATCATCATCAATGTTTTTATGGGAGAGGTCCAAATTCCTCCATGAACCCTCGCAATAAATAACGTTGGCTGTACAGGAACCTTACTGGAAACAACTGTGATTTCACCCATGCCACGGTTGACTGATGACTCCTCTCTCTTTGTCTGTGCCTGAAGCGCCAGCAGTTGACCTTCTCAAAACAAGTTTATGAGTCAAGCCTTTAAGTGTTTAGGGCAGTGATTGAACACACTCATTCCTCCCTGCGCTGCGACCACCTGTCACCCTCACCTGCACCCCCACCCCTCCCACACACTCACACACCCACCCCTCCCACACACACACAGTCCTCCCTGTGCTGTGACCACCCGTCACCTCACCTGCAACCCCCCCCCCCACCACACACACACACACACATGCACGCTAACACACGCAAGACAATCTCATACACTCACACAGAGATCTAAAAACAATGATTTGACACAGCTGACGACCGCCCAGACATCTAATTAGACATAGGGGGGGTGATATAGGCTACAATTCTGCACAGAGAATGCAGAGCAGAGCGATTGCCTCCCCGATTCCCACTGGCTTTACCTTTCCGGCATTTCCGATCAATATTGTCTCAGCTAATGAGAGCCTTTGATAAATGGGGAGTCACCACGGTTTGCTTTCCCGCCTCTAACTGTGCTCAGGCTCCTTTATCAAAACAAGAGTTGAGTGTTTTGTTGTAAAGACAGCAAATTTATAACCACCCTAATTGCCAGGAAAGAGCCTTAGCACATTTCTAGTTATATGAAGTTATATCAATTTCAATATATAAAGATATAAATGTGTGATTATTTAGGTCTTTCAAATACTTTATGGATAACTGTCTTTGCGAGGGGTATAGGCATAGGCATATGTACTTTTAAAGATTTCCTACTGTAAGACCTGGTTCTATGTAATAATACGCAAATAAGATGCATGGAATACTGTCGGTCATACAATTACTTCATATGATGTAAATAAACACATCTGATGAGATAAATGTCTATTAATTTGAGGGTGGAGTTAAGAAATGAACAAAAAGCAATGCCTCTACTGCAGTCCAGGCCAGGGTTTCATTTGGTTAAATGTACGGGTTATTTGGCTCAGTTCCCTGTGAAAAACCCCTCCTGTCTAGACAACAGACTGCTTCGCTGCACATCAAAAGCTGCAGAGGACATAATGATATATAATACTGAAAGATAGGCCACAGAATGTAGCTTTATTAAAAGTAATGTGATATTGCTAGGCCTATTTGCCGAAAGGTCCTATACATAATACAGTTTATAGGTGACTATCACAAGTAATTAAGTCATATAGGTCTGTTGTGACCTTTTGCATTTGTCATGCACTAGTCATGTTGAGAGATAATGGTCTATTGACTAGGGGCATTAGGGACAGGCCTAAACTCATAAGCCCCTCCACTTGTGCTGTGCAGGATTCATTTAGTGTCCATGCCTATTTCACGTTTAGTTGTCCCCTCAAGCATGGTCTACATCAGAGGCGGGCAACCATGTCTTTTCGATCTACCCGTTGATCTCAAGGGGCCTCTGAGTCGATCGCTGGACAAGCCGGAGAACTCACAAAGACGTCCATTAATTTTTTCAGTCATCCAATCACATTCAGACTTGCTGGTTTAAACTTGAATCTCAGCGAATCCCTGTCCTCTGTGTCTATTTGGCCCACCTTTCACTGGGTCCCCTGTTCCGCATTTGCATGCTTAACATTGCGTCATGAATAGCCCTGGGACACGTATGCAGGTATCAGTCAGGTGTGTAATAATAATAATAAACTTTATTTATAAAGCACTTAACGAAGACAAAACAAAAATTAAATGTACAAATACAAATTAATAATAAAATGCAGGACTCAGTAGACAAATTGCATATCACAAGCAATAAAATAAATAGAAAGAAGAAAACAATTAAATAAGATTATTGAAACAAAAGGAGTTACTAAATACAATTAAAATCCAAGTTAAAGAGAGGCTAGGCTTTAGAATGAGACGCCAAGAGACAGTGACCTGCCACATACACATAATGGGAAGGGTATACTGTATATAATATATATACTGTATATATTATAAAAAAAATTACTTTTTTTGTTCAATAAAGACATAGAACATGAAGGAGGTGATGGAAATTCTATTCAGGCACAAATAGTAGAGGAGGCTGTCCGAGCGCTCTTGGAGGAGAGGAAAGGTTGCCACCCGCCCTGTAAAATCTCTTGATATACCGTACTTGCTTGTATAACCCATAGCTCTGTATGATAGCATGTACAATAATGCTGTATATACTATAAATATATATATCTATTCTCACCGCATATATAACTATTCTCACCTATCCTTTACTATATATACAGTATATCTGTACAAATCCTACTCCTATATACGCTGCTGGCCAGTAGTAAGCCATTTGGACTTCCTGACGGGCAGACCCCAGGTGGTGAGAGCAGGCAACTGCACCTCCTCATCCATCACCCTCAACATAGGGGCCCCCCAGGGCTGTGTTCTGAGTCCCCTCCTCTACTCCCTGTACACACACGACTGTGTGGCTCAGCGGAGTAACAACACAATCATCAAATTTGCTGACGACACAGTAGTGGTGGGCCTGATCTCTGCAAACGACGAGAGGGCCTACCTGGAAGAGGTCAAGGTCCTGGCGGGATGGTGCCAGGAGAACAGCCTCTCCCTGAACGTCAGCAAAACAAAAGATGATTGTGGACTTTAGGAGGTCGGGGGTCAAGGACTACAGCCCCCTCAGCATCGACGGGGCACCGGTTGAGAGAGTGAACAGTTTTAAGTACCTCGGAGCCCACATATCCAAGGACTTGACATGGACCACACACATTGACAGTGTTGTGAAGAAGGCACGACAACGCCTCTACTTCCTCAGGCGCCTAAGGAAGTTCCAAGTCAGTCAGAAGATCCTTAAGAACTTCTACTCATGTACAATAGAGAGCATCCTGACTGGCAACATCACCTCCTGGTTTGGGAATAGCACTGCACAAGACCGAAGCAGACTACAAAGAGTGACACGTTCAGCCGAACGCACAATTGGAGGGGGGCTCCCCACCCTCCAGAACATTTACAACAAGCGGTGCAGGGGTAAGGCTAAGAGAATCATCAAGGACTCCAGCCACCCGAACAACTGCCTCTTTGAACTGCTGCGGTCAGGCAAGCGATACCGGAGTCTCAAGGCGAGCACAGAAAGACTCAGAAGAAGCTTCTATCCTCAGGCCATCAGGCTGCTCAATGAACAATAAACACTATACAACAACCATCAAATGCACACAGCACACACATCCACACGCACACACTCACTTTAAACAAACAACACACTGCAGCACCCACTCTCCACACTTTAGATCACCTAAACACACTTTATATTTATTGATAAAGGATTGCACTACAACTCGTACACCTTACTGTAAATTGTACCTAAATTGTACCTCATCTCATTTCTGCTTTGCACTATAAAGTATTGTATATTAGTACACTGCATAGTATATTGTATATTATATGGTAACTCAGTTACTTCTATTCTGCATCGAACATTGTACATATGTCTATACTGAACACTGTGACCTCTTTTTTTTACTTCTAATTTACATGCTATACTATTTTATTTCATACTTATCTTGTCTAGCACAGTCTCTGGAGCGTAACAGTAAGAAGCATTTTGTATAAAAGTATTCTGTACTTCTGTATGACAACTAGTAAAGAAACTTGAAACTAGTAGTCATACTGTCTTTATTTATTATACTACAACTCTATACATACATCTGATTAGCACTACACTCAGTCGTACTAATTTGTATATTTTGTACCCAGTTTAATCACCTGTGCATTGTAGATTGCTGTTGCACTTCACTGCTACATTTGGATGCCAAACTTATTTTTCTTGTACTGTGCTGTATAATGACAATGCATTTGAATTGAATCTAATCTAATACTATAAGCTAAATTTACTATGCTGCTCAGCTGCATCCTTTCATCTCTCCCTGTCTCTGAATCACCATTGCTGCTTTATATAGGAATCATAATTGGTTTAATCATACATTGTTACTAGAGAGGAAAGGGTTGCAAAAATAATGAGATACATCTCTGCCTTCATTTCTGGCGTATTTGTTGTGTGTGTTTGTGTGTGTGTGTGTGTGTACGCTTGTGCGTCTCTTGTTGGCTGTTGCGTGATTGCGTGCGGGGGCATTTCAAAATGGTCTCTTCAAGTCAGAAGGAATATGCATAGCTTCACAGTATGACCGATAATTTGTAGGAACCGTTCTGGAGATTGTTATACTGGCACTTATCCTCCCATCAGGCATCACCTCGATCTGACATGTCATGAGACTTGTCTGTCAAATGTTCTGTTTGGAAGGTGTGTATCATTGTCAGGTGTGCTCTTTGGCGGTGCTATTATTTTACATTACACGTTCACTGGCTGAGCAGGACATTTTTGGATTGATTAAAATGCTTGGACACATTTCTTCTTCTGAAATAAGAGAGACTACTTTGTGCAACATTTTGTCTTGTACAATAATGCATGGCTTCTTTTTTTTGATCCACTTTTTCTCCCATTTTTTCTATATTTTCTCCCATCCCAATTTCGTATCATCCAATTCAACCCTCCCCTGTCACGAACGCTGTTTCTTGCCTCCCACAAGCCGGCTGCAATGTGGACTAAGTCATACATAGCACAAGTCCCCTCCGGTACTTGAGGTAACAGCAGTCGCATCTTTTCACCTGCGCAGCTCGATCTCTCAGTGTCGAGGAGTAACGCGTGGGAGGCTCACGCTGCCCCCGACACTTCCTGATTCTACTGCGCAGGCGCACCAACCGACTTGTAGGAGTCGCTTGTTCACAGCGCCCGATCCCCACCCTTCAGTTTCCCTCCCCGTAATACGGCCAATGTGTATTACTGCGGACGACCAGCTAAACTGAAAACAATGTGGAGAGCTGGATTCGAACACGCGAATCCAGCGTCTCCACACTGGTGGCGAGTGCCTTGCCCACTACACCACCTAGCCGCCCACAATAATGCATGGCTTCTTAAACATATCTCTAAATCTCTAATATCTCTAAAAAAAAAATTGAATATCTTGCAACTGGAGCAGGTGCTACCATCAGTGTTGGGACCCAACATTTTGTCTTGTACAATAATGCATGGCTTCTTAAACATATCTCTAAATCTCTAATATCTCTAAAAAAAAAGTTGAATATCTTGCAACTGGAGCAGGTGCTACCATCAGTGTTGGGACCCATCATTTATTTGTATTGTTTCATAATATCAATGTGCATATGGCTGTCTACCCAGATAGTAAGAATTTACACATTCTTTTTTAATATTAAAATATGGACCAATTCTACGTTTGCATTATTATAATTGACCAGGCTATGATGAGACTTAAAGTAGTGGTGGTTTTCACTGTTTCACTGTTCGGCTGGTGATGGTAGATCTGTCCAGCCTAGAAAAGGTGAGATCTGAAGTAGATCTTGTGCGCAAAAAGGTTACCCAGTCCTGGTCTACGTTGTTTATATCTATCTTACCATAACTAATCGGCAATAGGATTTCCATATTTATTACACTTGGGGCCAGCCGGTGGGGTCAGTGTGGCATGTCACCGGTCTGTTGGGCTGCTTGGGAGAGCACCAAAATAACTCTGGCTGCAAAAGCAAGCTGGACCCATGTGGTTTATGACCTGTTACAAATATTCAAAATATTACAAATATTAATAAATCATGGCCACTTGGCATATGTTGTAATGCAAGAACAGTGAGTATATACACTCACTGTGCATATAATACAGAATACAGATAGCATATAATACAGATAGTGAACAGATAGTGTATATGATGCAGTATACAGATACTGTATATAATACAGAATATAGTCTATATAATACAGAATACAATAGTGTATATGATTGATTGATTATTTTATTTTCATGCACATGTCAAGTGCCCAACCCTCATGGGTTTATAAGACATGACAAATACTGTTGCAGTGTTCCATTATTACATTACACATTACACTTCATTATCTACAGATTACAGCTTAGTTTTAAGGTATTCTGCCTTCTCTCCCAAGCTTGACAAATAACCCAAAAATCCATTCTTGAAGCACAACTCAAGTTATTATTCATCCAGCGCAAGGACACCAACATAAATGAAGGACATTTTACTAAGAAGTACATCCTCATAAATAGGACAGTAAAACAAAAAGTTAACCTCATTCTCAATTTCACTTAACTCACACACCAAACAAAGTCTGTCCTCTGGGGTGGCATTACATCTGTCTCTAGGGTTAGTGGTAATGTCCCTGACTGTGCAGTGCACATAGGGATCTTTGTATTTTGCTTAACTGATACTTAACATATGTGTCTGCACTGTAACTTCTTTTATGAGACATCTTCATACCATATATTATCATCAGACCATTTTGCTTCGTACATGAGAAACATTTGACTCCTAATCTCCTGAATATCACACAATAATCGGTTCTGGAAAATGTAATTGTTCTCATAAAAAAAGGATTTCAACTCATTAATCCAAGGATGACGATGATGATGATGCAAAATCTCCCATTTAAATATAGTTTTTAGTGAGTCTCTGATCAGACATCTTCACAAGTTTATTCCAAAGCCTAAGCATTTGACATTCATGTCCCCATGGGTTCCCATCCCATATCTCCACCATTGGCCAAAACCGAAGTAAGTTTATTAATTTAACCCAAAATCAAATGTATTTGTAAAGCCCGAAATCACAAGGTAATGTGATTAAGAACAAATATAAAATAAATCTACCATAAAATCAAAATATGCAACACTCCCAGACATTCCCCAGCGAAGGTAAGGGAAAAACTCACTAAAAACCTAGCAATAGGAAAAAAGCACCACAGGCGATGTGGAGGAGAGAAACCTTAGAAGGGCTGTTCAAAGGGGGATCCCCCAACATGGATGTTGGTGATAATATAGTGTTGCTATGGATGATCGATGGGTGGAGAATAGAACAGGCGAATAGTTGGTATGTATGTATACGTGTAATAAAACACATGTACAGTATGTACATGCAATAGCAACTGGGGTACATACTGTAAGAACATTTTTGAAATATTTAAATAGAATAGAGCTAACAACAACAACAACAACAACAACAACAACAACAACAACAATGAAGTAGAACAGGCATGGTTTAGACATTGTAGGTCGGGCAGAAGAAGGTATGAAGCTGATCCATGACCTCAGTGGTGTTCATAACCAATATGGGGTAGAACAGTCACTGCAACCTTGGCCATCACAACGAGACATCCACCACCTTGGCCATCACCACGAGACATCCACTCACAGAGAGACAGGGAGATGGGAACAGGGGTTAGAGAGTTCCCGTGTTTGTAGTGGGCGGACACAGGAGCAATAAATGCATGTAATAACTAATAAGCATATATATGAATAGAATAGAAGTACTTAGCCCAGCAATGAAGTAGAGCAGGCATAGTTTATACGCAGTGATGCCACAGATTACTTGTAAAAATAATCTGATTACTGATTACTCCTTTAAAAAGTAATCTAGTTACTTTACTGATTACTTGAATGTAACTAGGTTACAAAGTCGTCGTGCCCCCCCCCCCCCCCCCCTGCTGCTGCCACAACATAAGAATGACAACAGTTATTTTTATTTTTTTTGTAATGCTTTATTGAAAGTGCATAATTTCATAAATCATGATTGGCTGCTCAGACAGGTCATCATGAGACGTCATCAGCCATCAGGCCATATAAGGTCACAGCTGTCCACTGCTCAGGCACTCTAGGACAGTGGTTCCCAAACTAAATAAAATAGAAAATGTATATAATATAATTTTAATAAAAAATACAATTGTAAAACCGTTGTGTAATATAAAACATGGTATTATAGTTTGTTATTCTCTCAAATTAGGCTTATCATGGGTAAATAGTGGCACTTGTGCGTGATGACAGTTTTACTGACGCACCTGCTCCTCTGCTCTGCACTTACCAGCGTAAAAGCAGTGGCTCAGCAAGCAAAATATATTCACTGCTGCATCCACAGGAAGGCCCCAGCTGCCAAAAAAATGCCTGCTGATCTCAAAAAAGGTTTTGGACGAAGCGGTAAGAACTGTCCATTTTACCAAGGCCCGTCCATTGAATTCACGGTTGTTTGCAGCTTTATGCGATGAGATGGGCAGTGATCACTGGCACTGGCTATCGAGAGGAAAGTTGCTTGCGCGGCTCTACGAGTTGCGTGATGATGTTTTTACTTGAATCAAAATGTGATCTTTCACATCGTTTCTGTGATGCTCAGTGGCTTGCCAAATTGGCATACATGGCAGATATTTTTTAGCATTTGAATGGACTCAATCGAAGTCTTCAGGGGACTTTTTTGCTTCTGCGAAGCAACATCACCTGTCTCATTAGGTAAGTGATAACGTTATCCAGTCTCTCTCTCTCTCTACCTCTCTCTCTCTCTACCAAATCCATTCTGTGCGTACTCCGAACTGGATAGTTGATTTAACTTCATGCTGAAGCCATTCTAAAATAAGCTATAAACGTAAACATGTGTGTGTGGCTGTGTGCGTGCGTGCGCGAGCGCACGTCCCATCTCCGGTCTAGCTGACTGTACGAGTAGGGTATATCTGCAGTGCCGCAACCCCCGGCTTGTACTGTGTGTGAGGGCTTGTACTGTGTGTGACTGTGCGTCGGGGCTTGTACTGTGTGTTGTTGGGCGGGGCTTCCCGTAAAACCCGGAAGGTGTCAGTTTGTGCTGTTTATTTTTAACCCTAACCCTGACCCGCAACACGGAACACAGAAATGCAAATGCTGTCGAGTCCTCACTGCTTGTAGAAATAAACAGCACAAACTGACTACTTCCGGGTTTTACCCGGAGGCTACCCCCAAGAGGCTACCCCCCCACAATACTGTGGGGCCAGACGGCGCGCCGGGGAGACAATCCCCCAAGGGGGTTGAACCCTCAATCCAGGCAACAGGCCAGAACTCGACCTGTGCCTGGAGCACTGCAGACTAGACAGGCGCCTAAAGGGTCTACTGTAAGAACAGTACCCGTCGGAAGGGGTGTTCGGTATGCTGTGCACCATGTCATGACTTCAACAAACCCGACCCCTCCAGCGGGGTTGAGGTTCAAAGGAGAGGCCGACACAATTGGCAGACGTCATGAAAAAATGCGGGGGCACACTCTCGGCAGACAGGGTCAACCCCGGCCTCAACCCGAGAGTCGACTCTGCTACCAACACACCGGAGAACCAACCACCTCCCTATGTTTAGTTTAACAGGAGGCGGTTGTTCCCTTAACCCACCAAGAAAAACCTAGAAACAAAGGGTTAACCCAGGCCAACAGGTCGACGGGAACGAGTCCGGACCTGGGCCTGGCGGACCGGGACCTACACAGTGATGCCTAGAGGGGTTGACAGCAACCACCTCGACAGCCCCCTCCCATCCCTGCCCAGCAGGGGGAGGGAGGAGTGAAACAATGGAGAAGGACCAGGCCCCCTAACACAGCGCAAGGTACAACACAGTATGGACCAAGCACGTCACTGTTATGGGCAAGCCGTAGTGGCATACACATGACACACATATCCACGACATCAATCCCTGCGAAGCCCGGACCGACCCGGCATTTTCCCCCCGGAAGAGCACAAAGTCCTTCGGGGTACCATGACAGCAGATCTGCGCCCCGGCGGACAACGGGTTAACTGACCTGGTCCGGCGTGACCAGAACCAGTCCCGCGTCCTAGTCACGCCGCCATCCCCAGTCCTAAGAGGGGGGTAGGTACGCGTGTCGATCTAAAACATCACAGAGGGCGCCACCAAGATGGACAGAACGTGAATGCGCTGCTCCTGGCGGCCCACCTCATGGGCGTGAGACCCCTCCGCCAATGTAATGATCTACTCCGTCATCTCCCCCCGGAGATGCATGTGAGTCATCAAGTCTAACCTAGTGCACTGGCGCTCGGTAGAGATAAAAATCTCCTTCCTAGTCGCCCGCATAAAAAACGCTGTTTCTATAAATTGGGCAACCAAGGGGCGCCGGCCCATAACGTGGTTCCACATTGGAAGCACCCAGGGCCAGCGCTATATGCACGACAAGAACCCGAAACACATCAATGGTGAATTCTAATAAGAAAACACCAGACGACGTTCCCTCCATGCTGTCTGGGACGAGCAGCAGGAAGCCGGTCAATAAGACACAGACACAGGCCTTATATGACGCGACTGAGGGCAACACCGTCAATTCTGCTCCTCACATAAGAGGGAAGACAGAAGTTCCCCCAGAGAGACCTCCATGTGAGTACAATTGAAAAAGATACATGCAATAATAATTGGGCCAAGTGAACAACGGCCCAATACACACTGTAATAGAGAGCAGAGCAGTAAAAGAAACAGTTTTCGAATGCATCGCATCATCCAACTTTGACAAAGACAGCAATCTGCAGCACAGAGCATGTAACCTCACGGATGTCTCCTGGCCAATAGGAAATGCGCCCAGTGACGTATCCCATGGCCGGGGGGAAATCCCGTGCCCCACCCATCCTAACATGGAGTGGAACCAGGGAACCCCCCCCCCCCTTCTCCCTCCCTGTGATGCGCTGCCCCTCAGCCGACAGGGAAAAACTGACAGGCAGGAGGTCCCACCTCCCGGCCAATCAGTAAAGGGGGGGAGGATTTTATCAGCCCACCCCTCATGACCCCTCACCCCTGATACGATGCAACAACAAAGCAGAGCCATGACACCAGTCATAGCGTGCTACATGAAAGCGCATTACACCTGTTAGGGTAACAGCTTCACATTCTGCACGCCAGCCACAGACGATAACCTTGTCTGTGCAAAAACTGGTTTTATACATGGCTTCAGGCTCATGTGCGAACTTGCCACCTGAATTTTTACACATTTACCCTAAAGTAAGAAAAACACAGACCAAGAGAGGGGCCAAGGGCCCTGGTACAAGAGCTACACATGTAACTTCTGTAGGCCAACACCTAACCCAGTTGTGGATTCAAAGCCACGTTTACTTAACGTGAATATGATACACACAACCCTCTATCACAATAAAAAAGGGCAAAAGTTCACTCTCACTACTGTAAGAGGCACGCCATTTTTTATGATGAGAGAAGACATACGTCCTTGATCAAGTGCTGGTCACTTGCTAAGTCTACATGACAGCGACCAAACAATTTTCAGAGAAAATTGCCTCTCTCTAAGCAAGAGCACAACCCCAGCAGAAGCTGAGGGTTTTACACCGTATCCCCAAAAATATAGTGAATCAACACACATTTTGTAAACAAAATCATATTTGAGGGGAGGGGGGGGGGGGGGCAGGGGCAAACCGGGGAATAATTTCACCCACCCCTCACCACCTTACCCCTGATACAACGCCAAATGTGTAGAGTAAAATCTTTACATCATGCACGCCAGCACAGCCGACAACCTTGTTTCCCACAGCTCTGCTTATGTGTGAAAACAACTTGCCACTTGCCACTTGTTATTACCATCAAGTAAGAATAACAAGCTAAGAGAGGGACTCAGCCCTCGATCATATGCCACTATGCACAGCATTGTAGGGTAACCCAGCCAGTTGTGGGCTCAGCCACGTTGTCTAAACATTACATGAAGACACAACTTCTCATCATACAACAAAAAACCCAGTTCATTTTTACTCACGTAAAAAACAACGCTGTTCCTAGGTAGAGAGAAACGCTAACCCAAGCTATACAAAGCGATCAAAACAATTCTCACGTATCCCCAAATGTAGTGAAGTAACATATGTTTTGTAAACAAAAACATCGTTATTAACAAAAACATTCAGGAGGGGAAGGAAGGAAGAGTGGGGTAATGTCCAATGGACACCTTACCTGCACCAAGGAACGCAGGACGAAAGGCCGCAACACAGGTTGGTCCACCACGTCGACGAATGCCTCTCGCTGGCCAAGCCAGAAGAAGCAATGGCCGGAGCCTTGCTCCGATGTGATGCCCCCCTCCTGCAGCCGGTCATGGCGCAGGCCCGACGACATCTTCTGCCAAAGATGACGTCGTAGTCAGAGTGCCAGGGCCTGCTATTCTCACGGCTACGCCAATGGTTGTAGCACAAGCTAAACAGCTAACTCTAGGTTAACTGATAGCATCAAGCTAACGTTCCCAGCCGAGCGCAGCCGGCAGCTAACGTCGTAGCTAAACAGCTAACTGGCTAACAGTTAGCTCATAACGGCTATCGCTAGCCACTAGCTAACGCAGAAGCAAGCTAAGCGGCTACTACTGAAAACTGTACAATGTGAGAAAAGCAATACAGGCCAACACTTCAGACAGCTGCTGTCTTTTCCTCTTTTTATCCGAAGAAAAAAGGGAAAAAGGCAACACACGTCCCTCTTCAGAACGGTGTTTACCAGACACAGCTGTGTCGGCAGCAAGCCCCTCGTTGTATGCGGGCTATAGCCGACCTGAGCTTGGAGATATTCTCATAACGAAGCTCACCTCCCTTGCACCGGGTGTTTTTCATCTTGAAAAGCGGGGCCAGCACGGCAACAGTGGGTATCCGTTTGTCCAGAGACACGTGGAATTGAACCGCAGATTCGGAATCACGGTCCCAGGAAAACAAAGCTACGACTCCATTACATTATTATTTTTTTTTTAAACTTTGACCAGTCAGCTGGTTCTTTTAGCGTTTATTGCTTTTTCATCGCATTCATACTTGGTCAAGTTCGACCGACAGAAGCAGGCTGAAAGGGTTCAGATGGGGGGGAAGACACTCTGGGAAAGGCACGGCTGCCGTCCGGGATTCGAACGCGCTCAGCCCCAGATCCGTGACGAGCACGGTTGTCCACGGCGCTGAAATAGCACTCGCGGTACGTGGTGAGCTACTGGAGCTCCCCGACTCCATTACATTTTACATTACATTTAGTCATTTAGCTGACGCTTTTATCCAAAGCGACTTACAAGTTCTGTACGACAAGCCATCAGGAAGGGCACAACTCTATCAGCTGAGTAACAATGTTCGTCAAAGTGTTGAGTGCTACAGTGTAGGTTAGTTTATTAGGACAAGTGCATGACAGTATGGTTAGTTAAGGTTAGATAATTTTTTATTTTTTTTTTATTTTTTTTTTATTCAGATAATGGTTGAAGAAGTGCGTCTTTAGTCGACGGCGAAAGATTGGACGTGTTTCGGCTGTCCTAACTGGGGTGGGTAGTTCATTCCACCATTGTGGGGCAAGGACTGAGAATAGGCGACTTCTCTTTGATGACCCTCCCGGAGCTCGGATAGGAGTAGGTCTGAGGCGGCCAGAAGAAGCAGAGCGTAGGGGTCTTGAGGGTGTGTAGTTAGAGACCATTGACCGGAGGTAGGCGGGAGCAGTTCCCTTTGCCGCACGGTATGCTAGGTTGAGGGCCTTGAAGCGGATTCGTGCAGCAATGGGGAGCCAGTGCAGGTCCCTAAGAAGTGGGGTGACATGGGCCGACTTCGGTAGGTTTGAGATCAGGCGGGCCGCTGCGTTCTGAATGAGTTGAAGAGGCTTAGTGGCAGTGGCCGGGAGGCCAGCGAGCAGTGTGTTGCAGTAGTCGATGCGGGAGATGACTGTTGATTGGACGAGGAGTTGGGTGGATTCTTTTGTCAGGAAGGGGCGGATCCTTCTGACGTTGCTCAGGAGGAATCGGCAGGTTCTGGTTGTCGCTGCGATGTGAGCAGAGAAGTTCAACTGGTCGTCGAGGACAACACCAAGGTTCTTGGCGGTCGGGGACGCGGTCACAGCTGCATTCTCGACTGTGATGGAAAGGTCGGTCAGGGGGGAGGATTTGGCCGGCAGGTGGAGCAATTCTGTTTTGCTTAGGTTCAGTTTGAGGTGGTTGGTCGTCATCCAGGCGGAGATGTCGGACAGACAGGCCGAGATCCGCTCAGAGATGTGGATATCTGAGGGAGGGAAGGAGAGGAAGAGTTGAGTATCGTCGGCATAACAGTGGTAGGAGAAGCCATGAGACGTGATAATGTTACCCAGTGATTTAGTGTAGAGGGAGAAGAGAAGGGGTCCTAAAACCGAGCCCTGGGGGACACCCGTCCGCAGGGGGCGGGTGGCCGACAGGGTCCCTCTCCATGACACTTGGTAGGAGCGGTCATTGAGGTATGATGACAACCATGTCAGCGCAGAGCCAGCCACTCCCATTCCTGCGAGGGCCGCGAGGAGGATCTGGTGGTTGACTGTGTCGAAGGCTGCAGATAGATCTAGGAGAATCAGGACAGAGGAGAGGCCTTTCGCTTTTGCTAAGTGAAGTGTTTCAAGTTTCAAGTTTCTTTAATAGTTGTCATACAGAAGGACAGAATACTTTCATACAAAATGCTTCTTACTGTTACGCTCCAGAGACTGTGCTAGACAAGATAGTATCAAATAACATAGTATAGCATGTAATTTAGAAGAAGAAAAAGAGGTCAGTGTTCGGTATAGACATATGTACAATGTTCTGAGTTACCATATAATATACAATACTATGCAGTGTACTAATGTACAGTACTATATAGTGCAAAGCAGAAATGGGATGAGGTACAATTTAGGTACAATTTACAGTAAGGTGTACGAGTTGTAGTGCAATCCTTCATCAATAAATATAAAGTGTGGGGAGTGGGTGCTACAGTGTGTTTGTTTAAAGTGGGTGTGTGCTATAAAGTGTGTGGAGTGGGTGCTACAGTGTGTTTGTTTAAAGTGAGTGTGTGCGTGTGGATGTGTGTGCTATGTGCGTTTGGTGGTTGTTGTTGTGTAGTGTTCATTGTTCGTTTAGCAGCCTGATGGCCTGGGGATAGAAGCTTCTTCTGAGTCTTTCTGTGCTCGCCTTGAGACTCCGGTATCGCTTGCCTGACCGCAGCAGTTCAAAGAGGCAGTTGTTCGGGTGACTGGAGTCTTTAATGATTCTCTTAGCCTTGCCCTTGCAACGCTTGTTGTAAATGTTCTGGAGGGTGGGGAGCCCCCCTCCAATTGTGCGTTCGGCTGAACGTGTCACTCTTTGTAGTCTGCTTCGGTCTTGTGCAGTGCTATTCCCAAACCAGGAGGTGATGTTGCCGGTCAAGATGCTCTCTATTGTACATGAGTAGAAGTTCTTAAGGATCTTCTGACTGACTTGGAACTTCCTTAGGCGCCTGAGGAAGTAGAGGCGTTGTCGTGCCTTCTTCACGACACTGTCAATGTGTGTGGTCCATGTCAAGTCCTCGGATATGTAGGCTCCGAGGTACTTAAAGCTGTTGACTCTCTCAACCGGTGCCCCGTCGATGCTGAGGGGGCTGTAGTCCTTGACCCCCGACCTCCTGAAGTCCACAATCATCTCCTTTGTTTTGCTGACGTTCAGGGAGAGGCTGTTTTCCTGGCACCATCCCGCCAGGACCTTGACCTCTTCCAGGTAGGCCCTCTCGTCGTTGGCAGAGATCAGGCCCACCACCACTGTGTCGTCAGCAAATTTGATGATTGTATTGCTACTCCGCTGAGCCACACAGTCGTGTGTGTACAGGGAGTAGAGGAGGGGACTCAGAACACAGCCCTGGGGGGCCCCTATGTTGAGGGTGATGGATGAGGAGGTGCAGTTGCCTGCTCTCACCACCTGGGGTCTGCCAGTCAGGAAGTCCAAGACCCACTGGCAGAGGTCATAGTTCAAGCCCAGGTCCCTGAGCTTGGCTATGAGTATGGAGGGGACTATGGTATTGAATGCCGAGCTGTAGTCGATGAATAGCATTCTCACATAGTTCCCCTGCCTCTTGTCCAGGTGTGATGCTGCTGTGTGCAGCACATGGGCTATGGCGTCCTCCGTGGACCTGTTGGGGCGGTATGCAAATTGCAGGGGGTCCATGTTGATGGGGAGGGAGGAGCAGATGTAGCCCTTTACTAGCTTCTCAAAGCACTTCATGGCTATGGAGGTGAGAGCTACAGGGCGGTAGTCGTTGAGGCAAGCAGGCTTGGATTTTTTGGGTACAGGGATAATAGTGGACTTCTTCAGGCAGGTGGGGATGACAGCCTGTTCTAAGGACAGGTTAAATATGTCAGTGAATACTGGGGCCAGTTGGTCGGCACAGACTTTTAGGACGCGGCCGGGGATGCCGTCCGGACCTGCTGCCTTCCTGATATTCACTTTTTTAAAGGTCCGCCTCACCTCATGCTCTGTTACTCTGAACACTGCGCCTCCATCAGCAGCCGACCCCCCCCCCCCCCATTGCCGTGGCTTGTGAGCTGGTGTTGTTATTACCAGCATCAAACCTCGCATAGAAGGTATTGAGGTCATTTGCTAAGGAGATGTCACTGTTCAGTTTGAGGAAGGCGCCTTTGTAGTCTGTCATCGTTTTGAGCCCCTGCCACATAGCTCTAGAGTCAGCTTGTTCAAACTGGAGTTCAATTGTATCCCTGTAGCGCCGTTTGGCCTCTGACACTGTCCTCCTTACGTTGTATCGCGCCACCTTGTGGTCATTCATGTTGCCTGCCACTAGGCCGTCGTTGTATGCTTTGGTGCGCTCTCTCAGAGCTTCACGGACGGATTTGTCTACCCAGGGTTTTTGATTTGGGTAAACTCTCATTTTGGTAGTGGGGATTGTTTCTTCCACCAAAGTACAAACATAGTCCAGCACTGTCTCCGTGTAGACATTAATGTTATCTGTGTCGCGGAACACATTCCAGTCTGTGCAGTGAAACGCAGACTGGAGCGTCTCCTCTGACGTCAAATCCCATTTCTGCACCTCTCGCGAGACTACAGGAGTACTTTTGATTCTCTGTTTGTACATTGGTGAAAGAAAGATGGACGCGTGATCTGATTTACCAAAGCCACTATCAGAATGAGCCTTGTAGCCACCTTTAAATTGCGTGTAACAGTGATCTAGGATGTTACCGCCTCTGGTGTTGCAAGTCACATGCTGATAGAAGTCAGGTAATACCTTTCTCAGATTGGCGCTATTGAAATCACCCAGCACCAAAATGGCGGCGTTAATGTTCGCCGCTTGTATTCTATTTACCTCGTCGTGGAGTCTGGAGAGCGCGACGTTGTTGCTGGCTTGCGGTGGAATATACACTCCTACAAGGATGATCGCAGTTAACTCCCTCGGGAGGAAGAAAGGACGACACTTGATGGTTATATATTCCAGGTCTGGGCAGCAGTGGTTGGATAATTCCTTCACGTTAGTTGGATCGCTCCAATTGTTGTTAAACATGAAGGCAATACCTCCTCCACGTTGTTTACCGGACTCTGCTGTACGATCCTTGCGGTGGATAAAGAAGTGTTCAGCTGGTTGGATTGCGTGGTCTGGAACGTCGGGCGTGAGCCACGTTTCGGTGAAGCAGAGAACGTTGCAGTCCCTAACGTCTCTTTGGTATTGAATCCTTGCTCGGATGTCATCCAGTTTATTGTCAATTGATTGTACATTGGCTAGCAATATACTGGGCAATGGCGTACGGTGGCGTCTGGATCTCAGCCTGTTACGGATCCCAGCTCTCTTCCCACGCCGTCTGGTTCGTTTGTTCCTGGGATCAAGGAACAAAGGCTCTGGTCCCATTCTCCGGAGGATCTCCTCAGGCCATTGTTGCGGTTCGGAAAGCTGGTCCAGTGAGTAATCCAATCGGTAAGTTTCCCGTAATCCGATGTCTATAAGTGACTGACGGTCATACACATTAAATGCACCTACTGTTGGTACAGACAAAACTCTTAAAACTATAAATATTAACAAAAGTAAGCACAGTCTCGACGGAGCGAACAGAAAGGCAGCCGGACGTTGCAGCGCCATTCTCATCATGCCTCTGTGACCGCAATGAGGGCTGTCTCTGTGGAGTGACCAGTTCTGAAGCCTGACTGATTAGGGTCTAGGAGGTCATTCTGTAAGAGATAAGCAGTAAGTTGGTTGGATACAGCACGTTCAAGTGTTTTAGAAAGGAAGGAGAGAAGAGAGACAGGACGGTAGTTGCCTATGACGGTAGGGTTCAGGGATGGTTTTTTTATGAGGGGCGTGACTCTGGCTTGTTTTAGGGAGGTGGGGACCACCCCCGAGTTGAGTGAGGAGTTGATGGTTGCAGTTAGGAATGGGAGGATGTCTGGTGCTATGGTCTGGAGGAGTGGGGAAGGTAGCCGGTCCAGCTGGCATGTAGTCGGACGGTTCGACGTTACCAGTGTCAGGGTCTCGGCTTCTGTAATGGGAGAGAAAGATGACAGAGTGGAGGATGAGGTTCTCGATTCAGCATTTGGAATGGGTGGGGGTTGGGAGAAGGAGCTGCGGATGTTCTCCACTTTTTCCTCAAAGAAGATCGCAAAGTCTTCGGCAGAGAAAGATGATGGAGGGGGGGGTGGGGGGGGGAGTGAGGAGGGAGGACATGGTAGCATGCAGTTTGCGAAGATTCTTGGCAGAGGCCTCGATCCTATGGTGAAAGAAACAAGCTTTGGCATTAGTAATGGTTTTGGAGAATGTTAACAAGAGGTTGTGATATGTGTCGATGTCAGCAGTGAGGCGTGACTTTCTATACTTCCTTTCAGCTGCTCTCAGGACCTGTCTTTGTTCTCTCACTGGATCTGTCAGCCATGGGCTGGGTGGGGAACGGCGGGCAGGTTTCTCAACGAGGGGACAGAGCTTGTCGAAGGAGGTTGCAAGGGCTGAGAGGAGGGTGGAGGTTGCCATCTCTGTGGAGAGAGCAGAGAAGGTGTCACTCAAAGGTAGAGCGGACAGTATGTCAGAGGAGAGGGTGGAGGGGGATAGGGATAGGGACTCCACTTGAGGAGGAGCTAATGTTATCGTGGGGCATCAAACTAGAACCCCCTCCATGCCGCTAAGGGGCAGCAAAAAGGATCCTAGCCTGGAGCCGACCTTCGTAAGCTGTGTAGTTGACCCCCCACAACTGACACACCTGGCGCCCGCGTCGCAAAAAACATCACCCGCCCAGAGAGGCCGTCAGCCCTCACACGGCCGATCGCCTCCCAAGCAAAGTGTCCAGCTGCAGAGCCGGAGGCAATGCCGGCGGGGATTGCTCAGCAACGCAAGCCCCTAATGCGAAGCGCCGGTGGAGGTCAGAATGATCATCATCTTCTAGACACTCCGGTGGCGAAGACATTATCGCTGTATTTCCTCGAAAAATAGTGAGAGAGAAAACAAAGATATAATGTCAACGCAGCTCCTTTTCTCCAATAACGTAACTCCTTTCCAATAACTATTTCGGCACTAAACTAAAGTGGTGTATACAGGCACTTTTTCGGTGGTGAAAATAGGGAAGGAGCTGTTAGTGTGGCCACGACCCCGCTTATGTAGAGGAGCGGATGTGGGTGTGGCCAGGCGGATGGGTGTGTACATGTGGAGAAAAATTATTCAGTGTTAGATTGGATAAAGGGATAGTTCCACTAGAGTGCAGAGCGTAAGCTATATGATAATATAACTGTAATCAGATTACTGGCTTGTAAAAAGTAACAAGTTAGATGACTATTTACTGAAAAAAGTAATCAGATTAGAGTAACTAGTTACTGGCATCACTGTTTATACGTTGTAGGTCGGGCAGACAACGGTATGAAGGTGATCCATGACCTCAGTGGTGCACATAACCAATATGATGTAGAACAGTCACTGGTAAGTACTACACTGAAAGTAGTAAATAGAACTAAGAACTACTGCAAGCGTTGGTATACAGGATGAGATACAAGACGATGGTTCAGGGCCATTTGCCCCAGGGGGCAGGACTACTACAGAATAAGTTGAGGTAGAGCAGGTATGGTTTGACGTTGTAGGTTGGACAGAAGGCTGCAGCTGATCCATGGGGCCAGTGGTGCTCATTTTCTTTAAAGAAATATTTTTTTAGCCTTTATTTAAAGAGGTAAAATCACATTGAGACCGATGTCTCATTTACAAGTGTGACCTGTTCAGACAGCAGCTCATACAGCAGTTACACATAAACAGCAACAGTACACTCATCAGTCAATACATAATAAATGACAACCACAACATAAAACATAAGACCTCAGCATGTCAGACTGGACAGCCTCAAGTCCTCCACTCTCATCCTGAACACTGGTGCACCGCAGGGCTGCGTGCTGAGCCCTCTTCTCTACTCCCTCTTCACCCACGACTGCAAATCGGTGCATGGCTCAAACACCATTGTCAAGTTTGCAGACGACACCACCGTGGTGGGACTAGTCAGCAACAATGTGTACAGAGAGGGGGTCCAGTACACTACCAAATTTCCAACAATACGTCAGCTGCCACACCAGGGAAAATAGGACCCTAGACCTGCTTTCTGCCAACATCAAGGAGGCATACAGCTCCTCATCACTACCACAGCTGGGCCGGTCGGACCACAACCTGGTTCACCTCAACCCCTGTTATGGGCCTCTGGTCAGAAGACAGCCTGCGACCAAAATAACTGTAAGAAGGTGGTCGGAGGAGGCTCAAGAGGCACTACAGGGCTGCTTTGAGGTCACAGACTGGCAGGCACTCTGTGAGCCCCACAGAGAGGACATTGATGGGCTCACAGAGTGCATCACAGACTACATACACTTTTGTGTGGACTCCAATGTTCCATCTAGGACTGTTACCTGCTACCCTAACAACAAGCCATGGGTCACTAAGGACATCACTAACCCCCTCCCTCCCCCCAACTGCCCACCCCCCCTCATCTCTGGTGCAGCCTGTCTGCCCCCCGTGGCTCGAAGACCAGCTCCTCCCCCCAACACCTGAGACCCCCACAGTGTGGCTCTCTGCAGACCAGGTGAGTACACAGCTGAGCAAGTTACACACAGACAAGGCTGCGGGTCCCGATGGGGTGAGCCCAAAGGTACTCAAAACCTGTGCCTCTCAGCTGTGTGATGTGCTCCAGCTCATATTCAATATGAGCCTGAGGCTGCAGAGAGTCCCGACACTGTGTAAAACCTCCTGTGTGGTCCCTGTCCATAAGTGCCCGCGTCCCAACACGTCCAAGGACTACAGGCCGGTGGCTCTAACCTCCCATATAATGAAGACCATGGCGAGGTTAGTCCTGGAGCAACTCCGCCCGGTGATCAAACCCCACCTAGACCCACTCCAGTTCGCCTACCAGCCCCGACTGGGGGTAGAGGATGCTGTCATCTACCTGCTGAACCGAGCCTAGGAAGACAAGCCGGGGAGCACTGTGAGAGTCATGTTCTTTGACTTCTCCAGTGCTTTTGATACCATAAGCCCTGGGCTGCTGGGTGAGAAGTTGGATGCGATGCAGGTAGAGGCCCCCCTGGTGTCCTGGGACTGGTCAGCAACACCGGGGCCCCGCAGGGGACAGTCCTCTCTCCCTTCCTCTTCACTGTCAACACCAACGACTTCCAGTATTGGTCAGAGTCCTGCCACCTTCAAAAGTTTTCTGATGACTCTGCGATAGTGGGATGTATAAAGGATGGTAACGAGAGGGAATACCGGGAACTGGTAGTGGACTTTGTCACATGGTGCGATAAAAACCACCTGCAGCTAAATGTGGCGAAGACCAAGGAACTGGTTGTGGAGCTGGGGAGGAGGAGGAGTGCAGTGCACCTGTGACCCCCGTTTCCATCAGGGGAGTCGATGTGGACATGGTTGAGGTGTACAAATACCTCTGTGTGCACATCGACAACAAACTGAACGGGTCAAAACACGCAGAGGCACTGTACAAGAAGGGCCAGAGCCAACTCTACTTCTTCAGAAGGCTGAGATCCTTCAATGTCTGTACAAGGATGTTGAGGATGTTCTATGAGTCGGTGGTGGCGGGCGCCTTCTTGTACGCTGTGACCTGCTGGGGCAGCGGACTGAGAGCAGGGGACACAAACAGGCTGGATAAGCTGGTCAGGAAGGCCAGTAGCGTGGTTGGGGTGGAGCTGGACTCCCTAGCAAGGGTGGCGGAGAGGAGGAGCCTTGCTAAACTCCAGGCCATCAGGAAAAACCCCTCCCACCCACTATACACAGACTTGGCTGACAGGAGGAGCATGTTCAGTGCCAGGCTCACACTACCTAAATGCAGCCCAGAACGGCACAGGAAGTCCTTCATTCCAACAGCCATCAGACTATACAATGTATCACTGTGCCTCACTGCATCACTGAGCACAGAGTGACAGTTACCATCTTCCTGGACTCTTAGTTTTGAAACAGCAGTGTGCAATATTACACCTACTGTAGACCTCAGTATATTTTTACTGTATTTATTTACTGTATATTTTATTAAATTTTTATTCTATTTGATTCTACTCTTATCTTAGGTAATTTGATTTGATTTGTTTTGTTATTCTTATTTGTGAACTGTTCTGTCTAAATGTTTAAATGGTGTTTCTTTATTATGTAAATGATATGTTATGGTAATTACTTGTGCTGCATCCTGTTTTTTCACTGGTGAACAAAAGAAAAGAGAAGAATAAAAACCAACCACGGGTGATGACAACCTGCCTCTGACTAAGTTTGTCCACTGATTGGCCACATCCTCAGAGTATGGTTTGATAATAAATGGGTGTGTGCTAAATCCCAAAAGCAACAACGTCTGATTATCTCTTTGCTAAACTAAGCTATCCTGGTGCGGTTCTTTAATGCTGACAAGTTGACGTCACACAGCCAGATATGTTACAAAGTGACTGTGTATATATGACAAGCTTTGGCTTTTCTAAATCCATTTAGCTCATCTACTAGCAAACCTGACCTCTCAAGGTGGTCTACAAGTCTGCAATTTAAAAGTGAGGAATACAATGTATACACACAGCTAATAAGACGTATACCCCTGTAGCTGAGTGGTAGCTTGGGATTTTTTTTTTTAAGATTTAGGAATAGGTTTAATACAGTTCCACTGTGTAGGAATAAAGCCTATAGATAGACTAGAATACAGATTGTGTATATAATACAGATAGTGTTCAGTATTTAATACAGATATTGTATATAATACAGAATCGTCGCATGATATTCCACAGTGGTATGGCTATTAATAAGTATGTTTACAGAAAAACAGAGCATGTCACCAGCTCAGGGCAGATATACAAATATATGTGAAAATTGCCAATCATTTTCATAATAATTGCAGACCAGTGTGCAGAGGCATTATATATTGTATTATGGAGAGAGCAGGTGCACATTAACCAAGTATGTAATGTATGAAAAAGGATTATGGCAAGAGGGCTGAAGGTGAACTAACCTCAATAAGTACAGTATATGATATAAAACTGTTCACTTATATTGCTCATTCATAAATGTGTCGGGCAGCAACACCCTCGCTACTACAACTAGTGTGTATTAAATTTTTTTTATAAAAAGTAAGTGCTGCCACACTGATAACATAGCACCCTAGCATCACCATTTGGTCAATATAAAGGGGAAAGGAAAAGACAGCTTCAGTCTCTTCTTCACATAAAAGCTTCAGGGGGAAAAAATGGCATCAATACAAACGTGAAGCCTCCCGGGGATCCGCCTCGACGCTCGCTGAATTTGTCAAGCCAGATTGGTTAAGCCCGAAAGTCGCAAAGAGGCATGGGATTTTTAACTCCGGTGAGATCAATACAGCGACTGGTGGCTCCTTGATCCGTCTCGCGGCAGATCTCCGAGTGGGGGCCGCGTCGGACTACACGGAAATGAATAAGCAACAAGCAGCTAACAACATGTCTGTCTGGATGTCCCGCTGCTCACGGTGATGAGAAAGAGAGAGCAAGAGAGAACAGGGAAGCGGGAGGGGAGCACCATGTGGCCGTGGGCCTTCTGTTGAAAAGGCCTCCAGTAGCATGAGCGAGAGGTCGAGACGAGTGTGCAGCGGGTCCCGTGAAACCATTAATACAGAAGCAACAAACAGGCGAACATCAATCGCACAGTCTCGTTTGTGAGCATAGTCCAGAAGAGCAGCATGCCGAATACTACAGACCCTGCGGCTCAACCGCTGTGGCACACGATGACATGGGGAGCCGTGGAGGCGATCTACTGACATTGTATGTCTATATTTACACACATACATGTAGGAAAGAAATGGCCTCTCTCTCTCTTACTCCTCTTTGATACATAACATATTCGATTTGATGAACACCTTTATCCAAAGCACCATTATGAGTGTTTTATTTTGCATGGGTGGCCCTACCCTATGTGAATTGAACCTATAACCTTGGCAGTGATGGTGCCATACACTAGTCCAGGGGTGGCCAACCCGCGGCTCGCGAGCCGCATGCGGCTCTTTGCCCGTCAATGTGCGGCTCTTCCACCCATACAAAAAAATTAAAACAAATATATATATATATTTTTTTTAAATTTACTTTTTCTTTTTCTTTTTTTTTTTACCTTTTTTTTATGTCACTCATTCCACAAGGACGTAGAATAAACATTTACAATTTTTTTTTAAATGGTCCATTTGCATGTTCTTGGTATCTGAATCTAGGGACATATATGGATCAGTGTCAGAAATAGTGTGTCTGTTACTAGGCTTGAGAAAATTGTAATGAACCAAAGGAGTATATCAATTCTATTTAAAAAAAAATGTATCTTTGACTGTGAATAACACTATGCTAAAATTCACCAGACCTGAAAAATCTAAGCAAATGAATAAAGGGAAGATGATTAAACAGAAGGTTTTGTAGATACAGTACTGAATTCTGCCATCTTTTTTATAATGTAAATTTCTCCACCATTTTTCATCATATTGCAACACCGTTTTTTGCAAGACGTTCACAGAAAGGTAGAGAAACTAACCGCGTTCTGTTTTATGGCAATAACGTTCAGGTTTGTGGGAGATAATCCGAAAAAATAAGAGAAATTAAAAAGTAAATCCAGAAGTCAGATGATTGACAGGGGCTGGTGTGAGCTGGGTAGGGTAGTTTTTCGAAATTTGAAAGCCCTGAGTCTCTTCCTTCAAAAGACTACACTCACTTTTGGCTGTGCCACTTCCTCCTGTCAATATGCGCCGGTTTCCGACTCAATGCCCTGAGATTTCTATAATCTTATATTTCACTAATAACAGTTAAAATAATTGGTAAACAAACGTAATGCTGAAAATATACACTTTTACTGTATATCTCAGGCTTAAGAGGTTAACCCTGTGAGGCCCAAATTAAAAAGAAATTAGCAACTTCAGAGGCCAGAGGGTGGGACATATAAACACATTTACTATAAAATAGCATTGTGAGGCTGAACAACAGGACCAATTGACTATACATGTGCTTAAAGGGGAACTATCTTATAAATGGCCTTTTTCAGTGTTTACCATTGTTTCTTAGCTATGTGGACTTATATTAATAGGATATATGTCTCTAATTCTCATATTGGCGCATTCTTCCAATTCTCCTCTCACAATATTCACCCTCACTGAACTGAGTCATCTGAAAATGTGCATATCTGTGATGTCAGAGATTTCTCAGCTGCATAATAATGTGGCAGTTGATGTGGCAGTTGGCACCAGGCCACACAGTGGTTGGCGCCCAGCCTCAAAACGGCTTAAGATCTTGAGGTAGAAAAATGCGGTTTTTAGTACTTGATTAGAAATACAAAACAATGCATTTTTTTTTGAAAAAAACCTAGGTGTTCCATAGACTCACAGGAATTGTGTAAAAGTGCCCAAATAGTGAACGAAATAGTAAAATAGTTCCCCTTTAACATTTTTTAAATAAACATTATTTTTTTAAATGGCTAAAAGTGATTTTGTAATTTTGCAACCGTGGGTCTCACAGGGTACTTTTAACCCTGTGAGGCCCAAATAAAAAAGACATTAGCAACTTCAGAGGCCAGAGGGTGAGACCTATAAACACATGATTGGGTGCCGTGACTGAAAAAAAAGGTTGAGAAACGCTGGTATATGGTGTGGCTCTTTGTGGTACCACAGTCATTTTTGTGGCTCTTAGTCTCTGACTGGTTGGCCACCCCTGCACTAGTCATTAAGCTACAGGACCACACACACACACTCGGACATTCAATATTTTATTTTGCACGCTAAAGCAAACATTAAATGTGGTGTAAAAGGTAAAGTGAAATACGGTTTTCTTGATACACAATTTCATTTGAGGTGCACCCGTAAAGAAGGTAACCTCTTTCTCATCACAATTTGTTCCCGTCATTCAGTGTTTGACAAAGCAAACATCCTCCTTGGCTGAATGGATCCATAGAGATGCAAATTGCTGTCTGGGTTACAAAAGCGTGGCTAATTTCTTCCATGTAGCAGTCACAGTGCTCCCTCGCCTATCTGAGTGCTGACACTCTCAACGATCCCATGCTTTTCATTCTCCAGGTTTTTCCAACTCTGCACCTTTTGAGTACAAACCCATGGTTCACAGCCTGTCAATCACGAATAAACGAGATATGGCGGTAGAAAATGTTATGCAATGTTGTTTTTCACTGGGGAATTTGGGATACTGTATTCTCTTTTATTGTGTAATAGTCACTTTGTTTTTCCGCTCAATAACAGAATAATTACATAATAAAATACAAAGTTCTGTAGGGTCTTATTGGCCATGTTGAACCCATTGAAACCGGGAAACAAATTTTTTTGTATATGCAGGCTATAGAATGCATTTTTAGCAGGCGTTTTAGGTCTAAATGGGTTTTAATCAACATATCTTCAATTGAGACAATCAGTGTATTTACATGTGCATTAAATGTGAAATAAAAAAAATTTGCAGCAGTGTTTCTGTTACAGCTGTCTGGTATTTTTGTCATGTCCCCTGTGTCCTAGTGCCGTTGTCTCTGTGTGGGAGTGGGTATGTGATTGCAGAATTGGAACCTGGTGTGGAGGCAGTCCCTGAGGCATCCACAGCTGCTGGCGATCGGCAATCAACTGACTACTAGTACCCAGCTCATACTGCAAGACGGCGCCAGATTGTATTCTTAGCTAACCCGGTTAGTCATCGTTTTTGCTTGTAGCCTGTGTATTCCTGTACCTGTCATGCCATGTCTACACGCACCGTCTTAGAACCCGGCCTTGTCCTTGACCTCACGCTTGTCCAACTACTCTCCCTTTTTTTATATTAAACACCTTTGGAACCTGTCCAGTTGTCTGCTCTCTCTCTGCGCTAGAGTCTCACGGTCAAACCATAACAATGTTACCTCTAAAAATTATTCAAATTTGTTAAATGAACGCTTGCACTGGAGAAGCGTATACAACCTTGACTACCTTTATGAGTGAACACTCAACTTACATTTTAGTTTGAAAACATTGTAATGGGAAATATTAAAGGACAAACGATGAGCTGCTTACATTAATCATTCTGAGTCATTATTAATAATAGAAAAGTTTATTTCACCGTGGCCACAATGAAAGTTCAACCCACAGTCAGAGACACATGTTCACACAGTAGCGTCTGGCCATGAACTGACCAAGAGTTCTGTTCAGACATATGTTAAATACACAGTTGTCAGACGAAACATATTATATCAGGGCCCCGTTCCCCGTACCTGGTTCAACTAAGTCGATCAAGATGTCATTATCCAGATTCAGTTAACCCGATGTTTGAAGCCGGGATTTTCCTGTTCCTCGAAGGTGGATTCAGTCTCGTTAACTCAAGCCAGACTTGAGACCCAGGATAAGTGCGCGCGGCCGCTCCAGTTGAAAAGCCAGCACGTATCGATTTCAGAGATCCTGATTCTCTAGCGGCATTGATTGATTAATTGATTTAAAACTTTATTAACATATTGCAGTACGGCTCAATCGCCTCGCCGACAAGTTAAATGCGTTATCTATAGGCTAATTTTAAGTCCCTCATTACCTCAATCAATCAGATTATATTTCTTTAAACTTGCCTGCTGGATTGAATAATCAAATGAGATCTTGCTAGCGAAAATAATTAGTTAAACTGTTATACAGGATAACGATACGGCTCTCTTCCCATTGATTGATGTATGATCGATCTTTTACTTATCTCCACTGTGGTGTAACGGGTTCTTCTTTTGACTTTCACGCAGACGACCGGGGTTCGAAACCTAGTCTTCCCCTTCTTTTTGCGATGTAGGAATAATTCAATTTGGTGCACGTTGAGAGCTATATAAAGAATGACATCCTCAATGCATGTAGATTTATAATATTTTAACTTACAACTAGGCTACTTTGGCGTATAATCATTAATATTATATTCCAAAAAATTATATTGGAAACACGGGGTTTCGAACACCGGTCGCTGGGTTGCCAGGATTGAGCAGTACCGCTGCGCCACTGTGCCAGATGGGATAAATTCATTGTTTATACATTAATGAACGAGAGACCCGTGTTTAGAATATTCTTTATTTTGAATGAAGTTTTTTCTCTTTATCCTCATTCATTAATGTGACGTCAACGGCTCATTCAATTTCTCAAATCCGTCAAACAGCGCATCTCATCAGACATCTTAATCCCAGTTACAATTAAAATAACCACATAATGTGTACATCGCACCGAGCGAGCGCCACGGTATATATAACGTGCATTATTTAGGACAAAGTGAATTTAGTATCAGCATTTTGGGTCTATTTTACATTTCAAAAGACCCCTCTGGAAGAATGGAGCACGAAAACGTAATTCAGAATGGTATAATGCAGATCGTAGACTGTGGGAATAATTTCAGGAAACGGGCTGTCACTTCTTTGCGGGGGCGTGGCGATGGTTCATCCGGCTAACTTGGACTTAAACCCTGCTTTCGACCAGGCTCAAACTTTTGGATCTGTTGTCATGGTGATTTGGACAATCCAGGTACGGGGAACCGGAAAGTCCGGCTTAAGTCAGACTTCACCGAAAGTTATCCGGCTAACTCAGTTATCCAGGTACGGGGAACGGGGCCCTGATATGATGACGAAGGTAAACAAAATGGTTTCTCAGTAACTGGAAGCAAACAACAACTTTGTTATGACAGGTAGGATGTCAGAGTGATCTTAAAGAGACATACACACATTAACCAGTCAATCTGGTCATATTGAAACTCAAGCTGTATAACATGATATCTCCACACAGATATATAAGAACATGATAATATATTTCCACAACATTGTTCCTCTGAAAACCTAAAACTGACTTATATGGTTCTTCCTCTGAGGTACTCAAATGATAATCTTGCCGGTAAAAGAAATCCAACCAAACAAACTTTGACTTGAGACTAGTGAAAAATAACAAATGTACACATGCAGTACTGGCTACTTGGCATAGAAGAGCTACTGAAGAGAGGACATTTCCCATCCTATATCCCAATAGATGCTACAAAGGCTGTGGACAGAGTAATGTGACGACCCTCCCCCACACTGTGTTGTCTTCCTCTGCTCTGGGGAAGGATCGTCAGGTTAATTGGGGCACACCTGGGCTGGTGTGTCCCAGGCAGGATATCAGAGAGAGGCTGCCTCTGATCTATGGCGAACTCCCCACACATTTGGTCCTTTGTTTGGTTTGGTTGTTTCTTTGGTTGGTGCTTATGTTTTTACACGTACAGTTGCTATTGCATGCACTCATCTGTGTTTCACCACACACATGAGTGCATGCTTACCAACTGTCCGTCTGCAACACTACTATCACCGACATCTAAGAAGGGAGATCCCCCCTTGAACGGCCCTTCTAAGGTTTCTCTCCTCCACATTGCCTGTGGAGCTTTTTTTCCCTATTGTTAGGTTTTAGTGAGTTTTTCCTTACCTTCGCGTGGGGTATGTCTGGGAGTGCTTGCATTCTTTCATTTATTTGCATTCATCTAAAAAATGTTTGGACCCTATGGTGTTCTTGTTCTGTTCTTGACTTATTGTTATGTTGTCTTCTTGACTTGTTTAAAGAAGACCTGTACGGCCCATGGGGACATTAACGTGTGTTGTCGGGCCCTATAAATAAATTTGATTTGATTTGATTTGATTCATGCTGCACATATACTACATCCACACCCTGCACACACACACACTGATACTCATATATAATGGCTGCTGATTAGCTTAGTTTGAATACATCTTTTGTTATTTCTTAAATTGTGCCTGTGTCTCCCACATTTTTGTTGCGAGCTTGAGCCAGTTCGTAACAGTAGGAAGATACTTTTTTCATTAATACATTTCACACACCGATGGCAGAGGAGATCATGCATGCTCAAGGACACTTCGACAAGCCGCCTGGGAGGAGCGGGAAGTAAACCGGGAACCTCTGGATTACCAGATGACTGCCCTATACCTCCTGAGCCACTGTCACCGCAAAATATGAATCACATAGTTGATAAGTAGCTCAATAGCAAAGCTATGCTAACCGTTTCATGTAAGTGAATGGCCATTAGCGCCACACTCACACAGGGGGATATAGTAAAATAAAACCACATATTTGGTTGGTCTAACCTAGGGATTAGTCAATATTTCGAATCAGTACGGTCCATTTCATAGATATGGTTTATATAGCAAAACTTTTTTAGTTTTTGAATGGAAAATAAAATGATAACCTGACATGCTCCATGTTTGCTCCTTGTACTTGGTTGAACTCACGGATTTCTCAGGGTTTGAACATTGTTGGAAACATTTGGGATAAAATAAGTATACGACTCAACAAAATATATAGCATTGTTCTAGTAGTTTTTAGAAATTTGTATGCGGAAATGTTACATATAATAGCTTTAAGCTTTATGTATCTATAGAAACATAGCAAACACAACAAAATGATTGGCAGAGATACATGTGACTATCGCTTAGCTGTTGTGTCAGAACTAGGGATGTCCGATATTATCGGCCGATATCGGCATTAAAATGTGATATCGGAAAATATCGGTATCGGTTTTAATTTTTAATTTTTTTTTTTACATTTCTAAAACCTTTATTTACCCAGGCAAGCAAGTAAGAACAAATTCTGATTTTATTTATTGTCAAAAGTATGCATAATGTTGTGTTAATTCCACAACAAGAGATATGTAATGTTAATTACCTGAAATTATTCCGTTTTTGGGGGGGGGGGGGGGGGGGCCCTGCATATATCGGTATCGGTTGATATCGGTATCGGAAATTAAGAGTTGGACAATATCGGTATATCGGTATCGGTAAAAAAGCCAATATCGAGCATCCCTAGTCAGAACCATGGACAGCGCTGTCTGTTGTGTGTGGGGTTTGCCTAGGATAGGTGAAGCTTAAACAAATTCCTGTCTTTTATTTAAGCATTACATCACGCGCAGGAGTGGTTTGTGAACAATAAACTATGCCTAGCTAGTAGTGTAATGCTTTTATACAACTGCCACATTCATCCAACCTTATTGCTATACAATAAACACACATTAATCGAAGATTTATTGAAAAAACCATCCGCCAGAAAAAGTAGTTCCCACAACTACAAAAAAGACAAGTTGCCTCCATGTGGAAGCAGCTTGAAGTGCATCCAACCAACTAACACATCCAACTGTGTATTATTGGAATGATTGAGAGAAGTTGCCTCCATGTGGAAGCAGCTTGAAGTGCATCCAACCAACTAACACATCCAACTGTGTGTTATTGGCAAATTATACAACGGCATGCAAATTTCTCTATTCTGATTGGCTGAAACAGTCCATTTACACGTATTTATTGGGAACAATCCACGGTCCTGAGCCCAGGACCCGCCCACAACCGAATCACATATCACTCCGCCGGCTCACTCCGGGAGAAAACAAGATGGCGGACAATAATCTTTAATAAATGGATATGTTGATAGCATCATAACGACTAAATATGAAGCGATTCTGTCAAGGCGAATGTCTTAGTCCTTTAAACAATGTTGGATGATGTAATTGATGGGTCATGAGTCATTTTAGAACAAAAGAAAAATCGCGGATTGATTGATTATTTGCAATTTTATTTAAAATTTCTACTTCCTTCCCACTGACTGCAGCGTTCACTCTCACACTGTCCGACGCTGGCGTACCCACAAACACACACACACACACACACACACACACACACACACACACACACTCCTGTCTGCAACAGCGGGGGAGTCAGACTGAGAGAGAAGCAGCGCTGTTTTAAGTGAGCATGGTCTATTGAATTGATTGATTGGTTGATTGCTAATTTTATTACTGTACGCCTGGTTTCCAACTGGTTAAGTTTAGGCTAAAAAAAAAAAAAAAAAAAAAAGGCGAAGAAAACTTTTTTTTTCTTATAGGGCAAAGACAACGTTTTAATTTGTTTTACCTACTTTCTATAGAAGCATCTAAGAATGAAGTTCTATAGAAAGTAGGTCTGCATCCCCTTAACAATTGTGTGTATTGAGCCGTACTGTATTGTACCCATTCTGCATCTGGTAATACAATTTTCAATCAATCATTCCAATAACCACTAACTTCATAATTAAAAACTAAAGAAAAGTTGGATGTGTTAGTTGGTTGGATGTCTTAGTTGAAAGGCAGTTGGATGTGTTAGTTGGTTCGATGTCTTAGTTGAAAGGCAGTTGGATGTGTTAGTTGGTTGGATGCCTTAGTTGAAAGGCAGTTGGATGTGTTAGTTTGCCAATAACACACAGTTGGATGTGTTAGTTGGTTGGATGCAATTCAAGCTGCTTCCACATGGAGGCAACTTCTCTCAATCATTCCAATAATACACAGTTGGATGTGTTAGTTGGTTGGATGCACTTCAAGCTGCTTCCACATGGAGGCAACTTGTCTTTTTTGTAGTTGTGGGAACTACTTTTTCTGGCGGATGGTTTTTTCAATAAATCTTCGATTAATGTGTGTTTATTGTATAGCAATAAGGTTGGATGAATGTGGCAGTTGTATAAAAGCATTACACCACTTGCAGTCGTGATTTGTGAACAATAAACCATGCCTAGGGGGGTCTAACGACCACCCCTAGGCATGGTTTATTGTTCACAAACCACTCCTGCGCGTGATGTAATGCTTAACTAACACATCCAACTGCCTTTCAACTAAGGCATCCAACCAACTAATACATCCAACTGCCTTTCAACTAAGACATCGAACCAACTAACACATCCAACTGCCTTTCAACTAAGACATCCAACCAACTAACACATCCAACTTTTCTTTAGTTTTTAATTATGAAGTTAGTGGTTATTGGAATGATTGATTGATTGATTGATTGATTGATTGAAAATTGTATTACCAGATGCAGAATGGGTACAATACAGTACGGCTCAATACACACAATTGTTAAGGGGATGCAGACCTACTTTCTATAGAACTTCATTCTTAGATGCTTCTATTGAAAGTAGGTATAAAAAAAAAAATGCAATTAATCAAAGTGTGTGTGTGTGTGTGTGTGTGTGTGTGTGTGTGTGTGTGTGTGTGTGTGTGTGTGTGTGTGTGTGTGTGTGTGCACGCGCGCGACCGAGTGAGTGTGTCTGGAAGCCAGACAGTGTGAGAGATGAGCTCTGGCAAGGAAGAGGAAGGGAAAAAAATAGCAAATTAATTAATCAATCAATCAATTCGCGCGATTTTTCTTTTGTTCTAAAATGACTCATGACCCATCAATTACATCATCCAACATTGTTTAAAGGACTAAGACATTCGCCTTGACAGAATCGCTTCATATTTAGTCGTTATGACGCTATCAACATATCCATTTGTTAAAGATTATTGTCCGCCATCTTGCTTTCTCCCGGAGTGATCCGGCGGAGTGATATGTGATTCGGTTGTGGGCGGGTCCTGGGACCAGCAGCGTGGAATTGTGAAGAATAAATACGTGTAAAATGACTGTTTCAGCCAATCAGAATCGAGAGATTTGCATGCCGTTGTATAATAATGGAATACAGCTCACATGAGGACAAACTCATAGCTCTCATTTGTTCCACTGGCATGGGAATATCCAGCTTTCAAGGTGACAGGCCTCTTACTGCTCAGGGTATGACGCTTTGAAAGTTGCATGCCTTGTCTTTGTGGATTGTACGATTGTATTACTTTACAACAGCAATCGTTTCATTGGAAATGAGACATACAGGTTTAACATTACTGAAAGTTGGCATGGTGAATCGATACTTAGCAGTCCATTTATTACAGCTGAGGTTGAAAATATGAAAATATTAAACAATAATAGGCTAATTTGGTCGAAATAAACATAATTTTTTCATTTTAAAGTCCGGCCCCCACTGTCTGCTTAAAAAATGTATGTGCACATTCATGACCACAATATTTGGCTAATCTACTGATTTTAGTGACCCACTGACCCCATTACCTTTCCTCTAGTACCACCATCAGATCAAACATATCATTCCATTATTTCTAGAATCAGGTGAATGTCTCACTTTTGACATTTCAGGGGGTTGTTGTCTCTGTCATTATTCCTAATCTTTTATACAACTGATTATCCAGTCTGCTTCCTCAGCTGTGAGGCTAAAAGTTGGCTTTTCTGTGAAAACATCATTGAGTCATTCTACTTTTCTTAACACTTTGATCGCCATGGTTAAATTCATAATGTACCATCCCTAGCCAGCTCTATTTGTCTATGGAGAAGTTCCCCTTCTTTGCAGGGCTATAATTTTTTAATTCTATTGCTAAATTGACATTATTATGGCCCATTCAATGTCCTATATCCATTGTTCAGGTTGTAGCAACGTTATACTTTTTCATTCACATATTCATACTAAAATATGGTCTAAAGTATAAGTATGTTTTTATCGTTTTCTGCAGCTTTCTCCAGAACTTGATTTATAGCCCCAAATGCATTATATTGATGATCAAATACAGTTTGGTAGCGATCGGTGCCAGATGAAAAATTTCAACTGGAGGTACTTCTAGAAGTTACTACGTATCATCTGATATTGACCGGATGGGCGGGGGGTCGTTTATAATTCCGTGGGCAACGTTATATCATTCATCTAGGGTGGGTCATATGATCATCAGATCAGTTAGTATAGAAGACGTTAGAAAATAACGTTGAAACTCACCGTATCTTCCTCGCGCCGTTGGACGATCAGCTTGGAGTAGACAGTTTTCGATTATGGGATGTTGATCTAGATTAACCATTTCCAAGTATATACGTCCAAATAACGTTGTTTATTGAGTTAGGGCGAGCGATTGATTATCCAGTGTATTGAGATGGAGTCCGGCTAACGATCGTGAGTGCCCGGACGAAATATGGATGAGCACTTCCTGTTTGGCGCGTCACTTCCATGGCGCTCTTGAACCGTTAGACAGTTGAGTGGAGCTCACCAGTACATCTCATGTCTCCGGAGGAGAAATATGATTTCGATCACAGATTTTTGAAATATTGATATCAAAGACGAGTTACGGCGTCTTCGGCATAATGAGCATGGCGAGCAAAGACGAGTTACGGCGTTCCCGGCGATTAAAGTGTTAATCTGTTCCAATATCTCTGCTGTTGTATTCTTTCCCATTTAGCTGTTTTTGCCTCTTTTACAACAGAGGCAAATGCTATTATTCTCCCCCTTAATACTACCTTCGCATCATACCATAGACTCATAGGAGATATATCAACGGTATAATTTTTTTTATATATTATTGCTTTACTTCTGGTCATTTAAAATATTTAATTTAAATAATTGTATTCAAATAAGCTAATTATTTATTTATATTCATATTATAATTATAGATAAAGGTGGATCATGATAGGGAAATACTGTGGATCTCACATTCAAAAGCTCGATATGTTTTTTTTATTTGTATCTCCACTCGTCAGGGTGAGGACCGCCCCGCGACATCACACCTGCACCCACATTCACCCTGCCGGGGATGTGGAGAGCCCTCAGGCTGCGCAGATGGAGAAACGCCCATAGCCAGAGCTCGACCGCCGCCCGGTGCAGACGGGGGGAGCGTACTCCTCCCTGTCTGTCGATATACGACGCTGACGTCGTGTTGACCGTCTTGATCAAAACATTCTTGCCCACCACAAGGTAGGGATGGGAATCGGCCTAATTGGCCGATGCCTGGAACCGTGTGGCTCCTGTGACTTTCGATTCCCTTATCGCTGCCTACAGTTGCGCAATAACGTTACGTTAGCATGTAGCCATGGCAGACTCTATTTGATTCCTTAAGGGCTCGAAATTGCCTGGGTTTTGGTAATATGCTCCCGAAATGCTCCCGCTGTTTGGCTACTTCTATGTGCAGTGAAAACTACTTGAATGCTTTAGAACAGTCATTGATTTAGTTTAGGGTGAGCTAAAATTAGCCGCGGAGCTATCGCTAGCTAACGTGAGCTAACGCTATTTAATCAAGCTCACAAAGAGAGATAAACAGCTGACAGCGGATAGTACAGGTACAAATACAATAAAACAGCGGGTGGGGACTGTTGTGTAAACCTTGTACTCTTTAGTTCACATATAATAAGAGCCGGATTGTTTGTTTACTAAGTCTCTACTAGTCTACTCTGAGTCCGTCAGACAGGAAGTACCATGGTGCAACATACAAATGTGTCCGTGTAGCAACACAAGCCAATACTTTAAAGGACAGGGGCCCGGGGAGGGAGCTCTCTCTCTCTGTGTGTGTGTGTGTGTGTGTGTGCGTGTGTGTGTGTGTGTGTGTGTGCGTGCGTGTGTGTGTGTGTGTGTGTGTGTGTGTGAGAGAGAGTGTGAGTGAGAGACAGAAGTCAGAGGAATAACAACCTGTTATTCAATAGATTAAATTCGTTTAAGAATAAAAAAATAAATACATTTTAAGAGAATCTCAAATACATTATTTTATTTAAGTGTAGGCTATAGTTAATGTTTTATTTTTTACAGTTTTTGTATTTTTCTGACATGGGGGCTCAACAATAAATGACAATCAGAAATGTCAAGTTGCATGTTGTTATTCTAACCAGCTTAGACCCCGACGCTCTGCATCTTCTGGCCGCCTCAGACCTACTCCTATCCGAGCTCCGGGAGGGTCATCAAAGAGAAGTCGCCTATTCTCAGTCCTTGCCCCACAATGGTGGAATGAACTACCCACCCCAGTTAGGACAGCCGAATCACGTCCAATCTTTCGCCGTCGACTAAAGACGCACTTCTTCAACCATTATCTGAATAAAAAAATATATATCTAACCCTAACTAACCGTACTGTCATGCACTTGTCCTAATAAACTAACCTACACTGTAGCACTCAACACTTTGATGAACATTGTTGCTCAGCTGATAGAGTTGTGCCCTTCCTGATGGCTTGTCGTACAGAACTTGTAAGTCGCTTTGGATAAAAGCGTCAGCTAAATGACTAAATGTAGTTCTGTTGCATTTCCAATTTATTTATTTAAATTATAAATTGATCAGGTATCGATAAGGGAATCGATAAAGAATCGAATCGATAAGCAGAATCGATAATGGAATCGTATCGATAAAATCCTATCAATTCCCATCCCTACCACAAGGTGGCCGAGCCGTTTGAGGACCAGAAGGACTGCCTTCAATTCCAACACATTGAATGTAGTGCAGACCAGGCAGCATGGTCTTGCCAGCTGCCCCCTACTGCGTTGGCCCGACACGCCCCCCCCATCCCGTGAGGGAGGCGTTGGTGAAGACCGTGACGTGTGACAGCCTGCTGCCCATGGGGACCCCGCTGGTGAGGGCCCCAGGCCCTCCCCAGAGGGCGAGGTCCCCCAGTACTGACATGGGAACCTTCAGCCGCTTCCACTTGTCTCTCACCGGGTCCATTTCCATACTGGAAAACCACCTCTGTATCCTCCTCATGAAGAGGCCAAGAGGGACCACAGAGTGAGCAGATGCCATCATACCGAGCAGGCGCATCACGGACAGCGCCGTAACCGTCCTAGGACGGAACCTCCCGAGCGTGCCGAGAACACCCACTCGCCGCCGCTCTGAGAGGGATGCCCATATAGACCTTGAGCTTAAAATAAGCCCAAGTACTCCACCCGTTGACTGGGAAGAGGAGTACTCTACTTCCAGTCTACAGCCAAACCCAGGCTGGTGAGGAATTCCACCACCTGACTGGTATTAGACCTGGCGATCTACCCTGACCGGCCAAGGACTAGGGATGGGTACCGAATTCGGTACTTTTGAGGCACCGAACCGAAACACGTCGGTACTACCGAGTATCGAATCAAGTGAAAAAAAAAAAAAAAAAAAAATTATTATGTCAACGTTCACACGCACAATATATGCTTACCTAGGATTTGACTTGATTCAACAACAAAGCAGTCGGAGCAATGACAAGCCGAAAACTGTCGAAATTGTAGTTATTTGAAGTTTGGATTTTTTTTTTACGACTGAGGTAGGTAAATTAAATTTCTTGAGAATAAAGTACCGAAAAAAGGTACCGTTGGGTACCTGTAACTGAGGGGTTACAAAACCCTGACTGTATTAAAGATTGTGATAGGTTAAACCACTGCTAGTTATGTACTTTAATTACTGGCCAGACAGTACATCAAATATAGATGGTGAACACTCACAAGAACACGGCATTGACAAAGAAATAGTATTTGAGGGTATTTTATTATTATGCAACATTAGGTTACAGAATGAGAATTAGGGTCGCGCTTGTATGGCGAAGAATATGCGTAAAGTCAGTCAGCAGCATGAGTCACTAGGAATAGCACGAATCCTACGATGGGTCTAAGTTGATGCCACCGGTCGTATAATAGCAACTATATAAGGCAACGCTGGTACCGCCTGGAGACAATGGGTTCCCTCCGGGATGTAAGGCCTGGAGGGTAGAGGAATGTTCGGATACTCAGTCTGATTCAATGAAGAATAAAGAGACTCCACGTACAGGAGTCGGTCCTTGTAAATCCAACGATCAGCAGCAAAGCAATAATTGTAATCCAAATGCTCGATAGCACTGATGACAGCCAGCCAGCCTCTGTCCACGAGGCCAGCCCGAGTGGTAATCCTCACGAGGTTGAATCCCAAACGATAGTGGAAATCAACGAGGCTCTTCTCCGGGTAACACGTTCCAAATCAATATAATCCAACCAGTAATGGTTCTGCAATCGCCGACGCTGGTTCTCCTGTGCACATGTCCAATCAGGGCTGTACGCTAAGCTTTTTCACTAGGGGCACACTTGCAAAAAATATGTTTTAGGGGCACATTTTTAAATAACAATTTTACCATTATAGTGCAAAAAAATATGTTCCTCCTGCCTCATTACTGTGGTCCTTTTATTTAACATTTAAGTGCTTTTGTTGTCAGGTTTGTATCTTTTATAATGAACCAACTAGGGCTGGGCGATATGGCCTAAATATGATATCACGATATTTTCTGACCTTTCGGCGATACACGATACACATCCCAATGTTTTTCTTTTTTACCCCAAACAATTCATTATGAGGCTTACCAAGACAGTATGAGTTTGCAAGCTAACATTAAAGACAAAATAAAATACCCATGCATTTAGCATTTTTATATTATATATTAGATTTAGATTATTGGATTATTAGATTATATATTGCATATATTTAGCAATGAGATATTATATGATTTAGATATGAAATATGATGAATTGAAAATGGGGGACCCTGATGTAAACAAGACAAAAGTCTTTCTCTGGTCTGCATCCCCTTAACAATTGTATGTATTGAGCTGTACTGTACCCATTCTGCAATATGTTAATAAAGTTTTAAATCAATCAATCAATCAATCAATCAATAGCATTTTTATGAAACTACTGTATATTTGTATGTCTCTAAATGTTTTGATGAATTGAAAATGGAGGACCCTTATGTAAAAAAGCCGAAAGTCTTTCTCTGGTCTTCATCCTCCTGTACTGTATTGTACCCATTATGCAATCTGTTAATAAAGTTCTCATTCATTCATTCTGACGGAAAACAGAATAATTTTGATTGACAGTAGAGTCTGCCAATTACGTCACAACGCTTGCACCCGCCCTGCTGTTCTTAGCACCAATCGGCAAGCGCATTCGTTTTTGACTTCCTGAATGCCCTGTGTGTTGACAACAACAAAGCTACTAACATTAGCTCCCCGCGGCCCACGAGTAGGATACCAGTGCTCTGCAGGATGACTAAATGAGGCATAATGATTTTACCTCAACGAATGTTATAATAAAAGCCTTTCCATACATCTGTCTGATTGAAAACTTTATTAACAGACCGCGGAATGGGCATATCTCAGCACGGGCTGAGATATGAACGAGTAACGTGTGGACCAGATTGACGCGACACAAGGTTTACACAACAGCCCCCACCCCTTGTTTTATTGTATTTGTACCTGTACTACCTGCTGTCAGCTGTTTATCTCTCTCTGTGAGCTTGATTAGCTCACGTTAGCTAGCGTTAGCTCCGCGGCTAACCCTGAACTAAATCAATGACTAGGTTCTAAAGCATTTCGAGTAGTTTTCACTGCACATAGAAGCAGCCAAACAGCGGGAGAATTTCGGGAGCATATGGCCAAAACCCAGTTAGGAACCATCGATTCCCATCCCTACTACTAACTTTACTTTTCTTCATAGCTAAGTCAGCCAGTCTATCAGAGTGAGTGCTCAGTTGATTTTCCCCGCTGATCATACCTGAGTGCTCAGCGTCATCACACGCCTTGGATCATTTAGGAGTGAAATGCGAATGCAAGACTTGAAATCCCTACTCGCAAGCCCGCCCCCAAATATTATTTACCAATCGCAACGGCCAATTAAAGGGGCAATTTGCGATGAGATCATCGCAGCGTACAGCCCTGCCAATGCTACACACGAACGAACTGTGGTTGCACGATATACAATAAATGAACGACTATTTACTTCACATTAGATTAGGTCGAACTTGACGTTACTGCATTAAACTCTGACACTTTACTATTCCCTTCGCACGTGGTTCTCCACGCTCTGTTAGACGCACTGCTGCTCACTTCACTGTTACCGAACTTGTCACACTGCTGCTTTAGACGAACTTGTCACACTGCTTGCTTAGACGAACTTCTGCTGTGCGCACCTGCGCCAGCATATATACTTAAGTGGCTTTCTAGTTCCAAACCTAACCACTTGCCCGGAATCAATACACTGCCAAGGGCATGTCCTGACTTGCCCCAAACTCGCCCCTTGCACCTGTCTGAGTGCGAGACTGCCTGGCGCCGCCGTCAGGGGGCATTATCCTTAGGGAAAGTGAATATTACTATGATTTACATGCAGGTAAAGGGATATTCCGTGTATATATAAATAATATACAATGTATATAAAACAATAAAGGTAGATTCTCAGTTTTAATCTGGCCCTTCACAACAGTACCGGTATCGATTCACAGGTACCGGTACCGGTATCGGTTCAAATGTGAAAGGTACCCATCCCTACCAAGGACCAGAACGTCGTCCAGGGCAGAATACACTTCATAACCCCCGACGACGCAGAGGCCCCAGTGCGGTCTACACGCACTTGGTGAAGATGCGGGGAGCCAGAGAATAGCCGAAAGGCAGCCTCTGGTACACATATGCTAAACCCTGCAAAGGAAGCGTAGGTAAGCCCTAGGATGGAAGATCGGGATGCGAATACGCATCCTACAGGTCTATGGAGGAGAACAGCGTTCAACAGGTGGGAGACGGTCAAAATGCTGAACCTTCCATGGGACAGGTCCAGTATGGGTCTGACCCCCCCCCCCTTCTCGGGCACCAGAGAAGACCGGGAGGAAACGCCACGCATCGCGTCCTCCTTTGGGACCACGGCGATGGCTTGCTTCGCCCACAGAGATTGGATCTCATCGGCCAGAGCTGTCACTGCTGGTGACCCTGACAATAGGGTCTGTACCAAACCTGAAAACGGGTGGGGTTGTGTAAACACAAGTCCCCGCCTCAGCGTTCTCTCCATCCACCTCGACATATGGCACTGCTGTAGCCATATGTGATGATAATCCCAAGCGCACCCGCCGCCACTTGGTGCTGGTCCGCCAGAAACCGTAGATAGGCGGCCCGGTCCCACCCGCTGTGCGTTGCCAACCCTGAACTCGCCAACCGCGCGAGCAGGGCGTCTCGTGGAGCTGGGATACCCACCCCGACACTACCAACGAGGCAATCGCACCCAAGGGGGAACCCCGACAGAAAGGGCCGGTTTGATACAGGGGAAGCTGACATCACACTGGGTGACAAAAGCTCCCCCACTGAACACCTCGCCAGCATGGATTGCTGAGGAACTGTTCTACAGCTGGACATGCAAGGTGTGATAGGGTGGGTTCCTACTAGGGGTGCACGATATTGATTTTTTGACCCCGATACCGATAACTTTCTGCTCCTCAAGGCCGATACCGATACCGATAACCGATATTTATTGTATTATTAAAAAAAAATTACCAAAATGTTTTAATTTTTTTTTCAACATGAAACAAAACATATCACAATACAATAATAATACGTCAAATGTATATACTCTCTTTTCTGGACTCTTTTCGTATCACAAACAGTACTGTATTTGCAAATCTGGTATGTCATGTATAGATGTAGGCAGTACTGTCTATATGTATGTCATTATGTTATGATGAATTGAAAATGGGGGACCCTGATGTAAACAAGACGAAAGTCTTTCTCTGGTCTGGATCCCCTTAACAATTGTATGTATTGAGCTGTACTGTATTGTACCCATTCTGCAATCTGTTAAATAAAGTTTTCATTCATTCATTAATTTGCTGTTATAACACAAACAGCTCACCATGAACCTTGACATTATGTTAATTAGCATCCAAGCTAGCGTGATAACGTTATTAGTTAGAAACGGCTAGGCTGCCTGCTTACCTGCAATAATGTTGTCATCGTCCTGGACAGATAGACTTGTTAAATCATAATATCCACACTTTGTGCTGGTCCTCAGTAAATGTCCCGCCGGCAGCTGGTTTTGGATTAGCTTAGCCTTTAGCTGCTCGGCGTCGTCGGATTTTAATACACCATCGTAGCGGTGGTGATGTTTCAGGTGACTTATTATGTTGGATGTGTTATAGCTTGTTGCCCCTTTCCCTCCTCGTGGAACTTCTGCATTGCATTTATTACAAATAGCAAGCGATCTTTTTCATGTGAAACTATTCCTAGTACCGACGCCATCTTTGTTGTTTACGTCCGCGCTGCTCCAAGAAACGTACGTGGCTACGTCACAGCCAAGAAAGGGAGCGCTGGATTTGTGTAAAACGCCCTGTTCCTAAACCACATGCTATCAGTCGTACCACAGTACTGGCAAAACGGGAGGAGCCCTACAGTCAAAACAAACGCACTTAATCCCAATTCACCCACACGGCATTTTTTTTTTCAAAAAATATATTATATTATCGGAGCTATTAATAACGTTATCGGGTTTATCGGGATGACGTCATAATTGCTGATATCGGCCCGATAATTATCGTGCATCCCTAGTTCCTACACACCGTAGCCCTGCAGTGATATTACTACCACCCAAATCACGCGCGCCTGCCAGACCACTGCCGGTCTTCCGGGAGTGGGAGGCACTAACGTGATACCCGGCCTGGCGAAGGCGAGGTCGGGGGAACCCGCGCTGTTTGCCTCAAGAGGTCTCGAGCCCCCCTGCTGACAACCTTTGTAGTTGACAGACGTAACACCAGGCTCACCAAACACAGAAGCAGAACGTGTGGCGTGGGAGCCGCTTGACAGCACAACATTCTCACGGACAGACCCAGTTTCAGCCATCAACTGGGTGTCAGCCCCTGTCCCCATGAGAAGCGAAACGTGGGGCTTGCGCTTCATTGAAGGCACGCGACCCGCAACCAAAGGAAACAAATCAGAGCCCTTATCCCGCTGATGTTGGGGGGGGGGGGTGACCGGAGAGCGAGCTGGAGACAGCTAGACGGCGAAGTTTTTTTAGGACGTGCTCATCTAAAGTAGCCGATCCCTCGGTCGCCAAGGCTGTCGGCCTTGCGGTCACCTGTTTTCGTTGTGCCCAGGGTACCTCAGGCAGGGGAAACATGGCCGCTGGTTGAGGGCCTCGCCACAGCCGTTGACGAGGCCGTGCTCTCACCTCTGGCTGCATGGTGCAAGGCGGTGTGGGGCCTAGGTCAAATACCGCCCGCGCTCCTGCAGAAAGACCAAAGTCCCTCTGCGGAGAGGGGAGCCCTGAGGAGGGAAAAAACTTCTCACCCCCTCAAGGGCAGACTGATTCAACCAAGATGTCTGTAAACAAGCGTTGACAGCATCCTAGCCCTCCCTGCGGTTATAGCTTGCGGCTAGGTCAAAGCTAATAACGTCAAAACCTCGCGCAATGTTTCGACCTAGGCTGGCCTTCAAGGCCCCGCCACCCGACACCATTTTTGACAGAAAAAACAGCAATTCGAACAATGTTACTAGTCGCTGCTAATTCTATACCGTGGCGGTATAGGCTTAACAGCCCACCAGCCACCTGCCGGGCCGACTCACCTCATGGCGTCGGCCGGGCGGGACACCGTTCCAACATGCCAGAGGCAAAGGACTGATGCCACCTGCTTCACAAGCACGGAGCACCAGTGGTGGTTGCAACAAAAAACTACTACTAGTGAAGCACTGCCTCACTAGTAGGAATGCAGCAACCTCCACTGTGGTGTGCACCCATGAAGGGGTAAATGAATAAATGAACGAAAACTCCACCAACACACTGCAGAATGGGCTAGCCCATACACACAATGTTAAGGGGATGCAGACCAGAGAAACACCAGTCCCGCACACAATTCATAGATTCACAAAAAGCACACCAGCCCTAGGCCTCAGCCCATCCACCCATGAAATGGTAAACAAGCCCCCGTCAAAACTCCCAACAGTAGACACCGATTGACCGTCAGCATGAATGGTTAAGAGGAGGGAAGACCTTTTAAAAAGACAGCCCTCGGCGGGGAACAAAGGAACAGTGACCCAGCATCGTAGCATTAGCATTAGCCGCGCGCTCCAGGATAGCTGGGAAAACATCCAACTCGGAGTCATGACGACAACGTTTACCCAGATATCCTACCCCTTGCGCCAATACACAACTCGGTTGTCTCACGGGACAACGAGCAGTATCACAAATGCCAGCATTGATGCCTGGTGGCGCAGGCCCTACCTGTGCGCGACCTAGCCTGACAGCTAGCCGCCGTGCGACGTCCCTCGATCCGCTGTCAGAAGACGAGGAAACCCCAAGACAGGCCCGATGCGCTGTTAGAATGTGCCGAGAAGATTCCAGGGGCTGGAAAATCTCCAGCGAAAAGCCAACATTGTTCAATGTCCTTCTGCATTTCATATCTACTAGTTCATGGAGTGCACTGCAGCGTCCATGATGGAAACAACAAAGAGGAAGGGGGAGTGTGACCATGTCCGGTGTCTTATAGGAGGACACTGGGGCGGGGCCTGGTCAAGTGCATGGGTGCATTGTTTTGTTAATGAAGCACAGTAGGTGCTGGAGATAAAGATATATCTCAATATGGCGAAGAGCGAGACGCGATGCCAGTAATGCTATATAACTAACGTCTTTATCAACTCATCAAGTTATTACTAATGGTTACTGGCTCTTGAACTGATTATACTAAGAGGGATCTAGCTAGCTATGAGTGTAAGGGTATCTGTATACTTGCTTCTAAATACATCTCTGTGTACGCAAGACAGCAGGGCCACGTATTCTGTGTTTCTTTGGAGCATACTTTGTGCATGTCCTCAGGAACTAACACTACGCATCCACAAGATGCAATGAAGTGTGTCGACAGTGGGGGCAGTGTGGATGTGACAGGCTAAACACTAAAACTAAACATGGAAAGCTAAATGGAAACATGTTCCAGATTTTCTCAACATAACCTCAAGTGTTTTATGTTTACGTTGCACAAGGAAGATATTCTTCTTCTATATAATTAATCATATATATTTATAATAATGTGTCGGCCAGGGAGGATTCGGCCCTTATCTTCCAATTCTTCATCTCTCTCTCTCTCTCTTCTCGTACAGGAGCAGCCAGGGGAACAGACGCAGTACACACAGGGAGTAACAGGGTAACATAGTAGCATGTGTGCTAAGTACCTTCTGAGTGTATTTTTTCAATAACAGATGTCACCCATTTTGTTGACATGAAAGGACAACATATTTGCGTTCACAGAAAGGTAAAGAAGTTCAAGTTCAAGTTTGTTTGTATTTGTCACATTATAAGGTACATGTACATTACAGTGAAATGCTTTGTTCTGTATGAGCCCCTGAGAATATGCTTCATACAGTAAAAAAGTAAGTAAAAGAAGAATAACACTATACAATACAATATACAAACTAAAGTACAACCTAAGTACAATCTAAGTACAATGAAGTAAAAATGCAGACAATGAGGTACAAATGCAGACAATGAGGTACAAACACCTTTTTAAGGCAAGCGAGGTATGAATGTAGTGCAAATCTCTTCAATAAATAGATAAATATAGTGTAGTGTTAAATAAAGATTGCATATTATTCAGGGTGCAGTTTAGTTGGTGTATGTGAATACGTTATCCCTAAACTCTTGGGTTTTGCAGTATGTGCAAATTATGTTAAAATAGTAATATTTATAATATTCATGTTATTTATGTATATGCTATAATTTTGTTTAGGATATAGATAATATCCTGATAAGAGCTTAACAGGGATATTAGCTAGTATTGGGAAAGCTGTATGCACGTTAACTCATTCACTGCCACGCTGTTTCCGGGATATGGCTATGCGCTGCCACGCATTAAACCAATGGAGTCGGTCACCTTGTTTGCAGGGCTATAATTCTATATTATAGCTATGGATGCAATACTATGGCCCATTTGACATCGAGTATCTATCGTTCAAGATGTGAAAAAGAAATAATTTTTCCATCCATACATTCTCGTTTTATATTGTGGTGAATATAAGTATGGTTTTAGAGCGGTTTAGGGTAATTCCTGGTAGGCTAGTAATAGCCCGCGACGTGTATTATACTTAACCCATTGGCATTTCGTCCCTACACACGCTACAATAAAAAATTCAAATGCATATGATCGGTATTATGTTCCATCATGAATGCATGAAGGGGGGGGGGGGGTCGTTTCTGATTAATTGATTGTCAATAACGGCATTCGTTAGTACAACAACATATGCTGATCAGGGCGATGGCTATGAAAACAAGGCACAATCAAGCTGAAATTGACGTTAAATTGCTCTTACCTGTGGCCGGTGGGATTCCAAAAAGAATATTCCAATTATTTGATTGCCATCTGGTAGATCGTATGTCCATTAAGGCATCGGGCAATCGGGGGTCCCGAAAACGATTCAATGCGATCGGGTGAAGCCCTAGGTTCAGGTTTCTAGAAAAGTCCGCCCGGACCAATATAATCGACGCACAGCCCAATACACAGTTTAAAAGGATGTGCAATACCGGCCGCATCCTACCAGACGGCGGTATTGGACTTGTGTGATCTCAGACTCATTCCCTATAATAACACCAGGCTCCCTGGATGTATAATGAATGGAAATATCGAATAAAAGAAATAAAGGGCGCCCCAGTGGCGAACCACAGCCGCGACACGGCCAACACAGGTTCGACTCCCGAACCCGTCGTTATTTGCCGAATGTCTTCCCCCCACTCTGTCTCCCATTCCTCCTCTGTCTCTCACTACTGGACTGCCCAGTAGAAATAAAGCGATAAAACGCCAAAAAATAAATCTTAAAAAAAATTTAAATAAAAGAAATAACGATCAAATAACGAGTATACTCGTTGTTGGCATTCAATGATTGGCGGCCAATAACGAGTTTAATCGTTGTTGGCAGAGAAATAGTTAACATGCTGTATATGGCTTTAGTTTAGCATTTCACTGAACCACTTCATAGCTATTAAAAAAAAGAAAAAAAGAAATAACATACAAACAAACACGTTCAAAGTACACGTAGGTACTAGTACATTTAACGTGTCGTGTTTAACACATTCCCTGCCAAAAACGAATTGACTTGTTATTGGCCGTCAATCGAATAACGCCAATAACGAGTTTACTGGTTTTTGGGATCGTCGATGATTAGATAATCAGCCGAAAAATTACAACGTGATGACTGGATTACAGTAAAATGCATTTTTCTCGCCTTTTCCTGGAATTACTGAAAAACACCCAAACCATACTCTATTCAAAACGGTATAAAACGGAAATGTACAAATGAAAAAACAATCTGTCTCGGCAATGTTGACTAGAAGCAGCTCACTGAGACCCGACGGTGTTATTAGACCCATAGATATAATATAAGATATATTTTAAGCACTCGCAAATGTCACAGTCTAAAATTATATCCATTGAATAAAGACCTGGCAATGAATGGAGTATCAGCGCCCCCTGCTGTGGCAGTCAATATGTTAAGGTATACTTTTATGTAGCATAATGCAAAATACACTGTAATTTCATGGTCGTTTAAGTTGAGCTAACGAACATGACCGTACGGTCCGACAGCTACTGATATCTGACTGTCGGATCGTCAACGCCTGTCATAATGATCATTAGAAAATGGCTGAGCTCTCCTCCTCCCAAGCCTTGCCCATCTCTTACTTTTCCACCTGAGCCAATTTAAAATCCCTTGTTCCATCTCTCCTCTTGGCTGTCACCCCCCTCCCCCCTCCTGCCCTCTATACCCTTATCTCTCTGCTGACTGCTCTCTTTCTCTCCCCCTCTCGTCCTCTGTTTGTCATTAATGAGAAGAGGTGGACAGCACACCCTCACGATGTGGCCTCAGAACCATTTTTTATAAAAAAAAAAAATTACAAAACAGAGAAGATGGCTTTCAGATTCAGACAACTTTATTGATCCCGCGTGGGGCAATTCATATTTGTAGCTTCACGAGTAACAAAAACAACAAAAACAAAACAAACAGCACGGCAACAACAACATTCCATGCAATACACAATCCAGTAAAAGTTCAAACAGACAACTAAGTGTAAAAGGCTACTTAAAATTACTACTGTCTGTGTTTAAAAGTCAGATAGCCGAGGGTACAAAAGATTTGGCGTAACGGTTGGTCCTACTTGGTGGAATGTCATAACGGCGGCCAGAAGGCAACAGCGAAAACCGCTGAGACAGAGCGTGGAGAGGTTGATTTGTGATGCTCGTCCCCTTCTTGACCACCTGGTCCGTCCAGAGAGAACATAGGTCTCTGTTTTACTCCAATTATTTTGAAGCACACTTTCACACTATACTGTAGGCCAGTGGTTCTCAACCTGTGGTACGCATACCACCAGTGGTACTTGGGCCCCCTACTGGTGGTACTTGAAAAAATAATAATAATAAAAAAAAAGTATTCAAATTTTTATTTTTATTATAATTATTTTTTTTGTCTGCAGTCATGCCACTGAACTTAGAAGCAGGCCAGGCCGCGTCAATACTTTTACCAACAGACAAAGTACACCAGCCCTGATTCCAAACTCTAACCTTAACCAACTTCGAAAGAGTCGCCTAAGCTTAACCAGTGATAAACTAGGCGTTAGGTAGTTTGCATGCCATTCGAGGCGGAAATGGGCAAAGACACAGGCGTCACGCGATTGGGCGCACATGTCACATGACCAGAAACGTCAGTGGCCAATCAGATCACACCAGAAACGTCAGTGGCAAATCAGAACGCAGAACGCAAACGCGGAACTGGAAATCTGTTGGTAAAAAGATTTACGCGGCCAGGCCAGTGTTTCTAGTTGCGGCGGCGCGATAGTTAGATAACCTAAGTGGGGAACAACCAGGAGATCACTGTGACAGAGAGTAATGCAGTCTAAACAGTCATACATCTTTTATTCAACTTCAGCCCCAGATTTCTATTTTTTTTGTAATGTCAGATACAAAATTAATTACTCCCACTTTTCTGAAAAGAGTTGTTGTTAAATCTGACATTACAAAAAACAAAAAATCCATCAAAATCAGTGTTATTGCTAATCATTGACACATGCTAGCCTGTAATAATCCCCCACAGAAAAATCGACTTTGCATTTGATATATTGAAAATATTTCACTTTTTGTGTTTATTTATTATTATTTTTTTTACCTTAAATTTTTATTTATAGACATACAATACAATATTTACAGTGACATCTATAACATAACAACTTACAGACATGGGTCCCTTGAATATGGCCTCGTTCAGCCGCCCAGACCTCCGTACATCCCCCCCCCCTGAGTTAAGCCCATTGGAGCCCCCCATATCCCCGGCCGCTGCACTCGCAGGCCCAGTAGAGGAAAGGATAGGGGACTCCCCCCCACCGAGCCAAGCCCGCTATTTCCCATGCCCCCGAGAGCCCCACCCCACGCCCATCGACCCCCCAACACACAGGGCCCCGCCGGCCAAAGCCCAGCCGCTCTGATCCCCCCCGAGAGAAACCCTCCCTCCCGCCCTCCTCCCAGAGAGACAGAACACCCCCATATCCTGGTCCACCATGTGCGGAGCCGAGCACCCAGAGCCCCCACCCGGCCCCCGCCCGACCGCCAGGCCCCCGAGAGCCCCAAGCCCAGGTCCGCAGAAGGCCTAAGCACCACGCCTGGCCCCGCGACCCCAAGCCTGGTGCCCCCCCGGCCCGGTGACCAGACCGCCCGGCCACGGCGGCCGAGGACCCCAGGAAACCCCACCCCCCCCCCACACCAATCCCACAACACGCAAGGCCCCCCCTCCCCCGGGTCGAACCGCCGGAACGATGGCCCCTCCCTCCCCCCACTGAACCCAGCCTGCCCACCTCTGTACCTCCCATGTCACCGACATCACCGCATACATTAATGAAAATAAACTAACAACACAATAAGAAAAAATTACATGAATATAAATGGTTATGTTTCGTACTCTTTCCCCAGTTGGTGGTTTGGAGGGGGATCAGCCCTCCCACTGGAGAAGCCCCCCCCCCCCCAAAGACAGAGATACCCCCCAAAATGAGATTCTCCAAGCCTCTCTTCATGTCCAACATTTTGAATTCTTGTCCTTCTTATTTGTCCATTTAAAGCAACTGCTATTCTAACATAACTCTGAAGAAATAGTATAAAAGAAGACTAAAGACAATTGGCACTTCCCAGGTAATTCTTTTTAACCCCGTTTAACCCCTGTTGGCGGGTTGGAGGGGTAAGGCTCTCCTGGAGAGGGCCCCTCCTATAACGACGGAGATATCCCCTGTGGGGGTTCTCCAATGTCCCTATTATTGTCCAACATTTTATTTGAATTTGTATCCTTTATATGATCGTACATTTCCAGAGCTCCCGGCCAGGTCTCCAAATGTGATTCCCCATGTTCCCCGTCCTCTTAGCTGTGTGTCATGTGTAGTGTCTACAGTTTAGTCCAGTACGTGTTATTTGTATTATATGTCCCGAATCAAGTCCCATTTTCCCCAACTAATGTGTTTACCCTGTCTGTATTCCCAGTGGTCTGTGTGTTGTCTGCAGTGTGTCTCGAATCATAACCTCCATTCACTATCTAATTATATGCATATTGAGTCTTGGTCGGTGTGTATGACCTCAGTGCTCAAGTCCTGCTTGGTGTGTGAGACTTCGTTATTCGAGTTCTGGCTGGTCTGGTTGTTCTCGGTGCTCGGATCCCAGTTGGTCTGTGTGGCCTCCGTGTTCGTATCTCGGCCGGCCTGGTCGGCCTCCGCACCTGCATCTCGTGTGCGGATGGTCCGGCCGACCTCGGTGCCAGAGTCCTGGCTGGTCCGATTGTATCCAGCGTCTCCCTGTCCCTCCCTCGGGGGCCGTCCATTTCCCCTCTCACGAACCAGCCTCCATGCTCCACCGAACACCCCGCTTTGCATCGAGTCCAGTCCGCGTGTTGGCCATGTTAGCTTGCTGCTCCTTCTCCAACCAGGCCTTGTTGCAGTCCAACGTCCCGTTAGCTTGTATCCCTTGCTGCTTCATTTTCATCGTGTTAACTTCCATTTTAGCTTGCAGCTTCTTCTCCGGCCAGGCCTCGCTGCGGTCCAACGTCCCGTTAGCTTGTATCCCTTGCTGCTTCATTTTCATCGTGATAACTTCCATGTTAGCTTGCAGCTCCTTCTCCAGCCAGGCCTCGCTGCGGTCCACAGCCACGCTAGTTTGTATCGCTTGCTACGTCACATTCATCTTGTTAACTTCCTTGTTAGTTTGCAGCTCCTTCTCCGGCCAGGCCTCGCTGCGGTCCAAGGCCACGTTAGCTTGTATTCCCCGACCCTTCTCCAACTCCTCCCTGAGTCCATCGATACTGCCCTGGATGATCCACGTTCTAGCTTGGATAGCCATTGCGTTAGCCTGTATGCTAGCTTGTATGTTTGTTTGTAGCTCTTGGTTAGCTGTTGCGTTAGCTTGTTGGCTAGTCAACGCGCTAGCTTGCATGTTCTGCGTGTTAGCTTGTACGCCAGCTTGTATGCTATCTTGTACAGCTTGGATAGCCTTAGCGTTAGCTTGTACGTCAGCCCGTAGCTCTTGTACGATGGCTAGCATGTTCGCTTGTAACTTCGCTACCCAGGCGGGCTCCACGGGCTCTACTTCTCTGTCTACCTGCGTCCCGCTCGCCTGAGCTACCTCTTCCGCCATTTCCTCGTGTCGAGATCTTTCCTCCAGTGTTTGTACGTCTTCTGGAGTCCTCTTTCTCTCGCTCTTTCTCGTAGTCATCCTTCCTTTTCTCCTATATCCTTGAATTGTCACTTTTTATTTTGTTTTAGACAGTTTTACTTCCCTTTTTCGATATTGTCTGACCGGGAGCTCTCACAATGGTCGCCTACCCACACATCTCAAAACCGGAAGTCCGTTTTTTTTTATAATTTGTGATGCCCATCACAAACACTGGCATTTAACACATCTTGCGCCAAAAACGAGTTTACTCGTTATTGCCCGCCAATCGAATAGCGCCAACAACGAGTTTACTCGTTTTTATGATCGTTAATTCCTTTATTCGCTATTGGCATTCATAATTCATCCTGCAAGGCTCGGGGAGCCAGCTGGACCCTGTCTGATATTTCAACGCCTCAATACCACTGCATGGTGGATTTCGGGCGAGTTGCACTCCACTCTAAACCGGATGTGGCGCTCTGTGCATCGGGGAAAATCCTCCGGCAGAGATATCTTGTAACATGGATCAAGATACACACTCGAGTGGATGGGATCGCTTTCGAGACGCAAGAATCAATATGCTTTCGGCGTTTATTGCCTCATACAAACGGAAAATGGATATAGCAGATCGACATCAAATAATTGGATTTTTTTTTCACCAGACTCATTGGCCACAGGTAAGAGGAATCTAACGTTAATTCCAGCTCGATTGTCCATTTATTTCATTGCAATCTATCCGATCAACGTATGGTGTCGTACTAAAGAAAGCCGTTAGTGACAATCAAGGAATCATAAACGACCCCCCCCGCCCCTTTCCTTCACGCATGATGGAGCATAATGTATAGCGATCATATGCATTTGAATTTTTTAATATAGCGTGTATAGGAACGAAACGCCAATCGATTATGTATAATACGCGTCAGGGCCTATAACGCACGTTCTAGGAATTACTGCTATACACTCTAAAAACATACTTATATTCACGACGGTACCAACACGACAATGTATGAATGGAAAAATATAACGTTCCCACATCCGGAACGATAGATACCCGATGTTGAATGGGCCATAGTAATGTCAATATAGCTATATAATTTAAAAAGTTATAGCCCTGCCAAGAAGATGAGCCACTCCATAGGGTTACAGCACTGGCAGAGAGTGGTATAAGATGGGCATACTGCGTGGCGCAGAATGTTTTAAGGGGTAACATTTCTAAAATGCCTGCATGCACCAGAATGCAGGAAATTAAAATATAATTATAACAAAAAGAATTGAGAGAAAGAGAGAGAGAGAGATAGAGAGAAAGAAGTTGTTATTTTGTTAATGTTCTCATTTGCTGTGTGATAATGATGGTTATTATTCTGTTATTAATGTTATCACTGTGTGTGTCACTTACTGTGTGTGAGAGTGTGTATGTGTAAGAGAGAGAGAGAGAGAGAGAGAGAGAGAGAGTATGTTTGAATTAAGTACATTTGCTGAAATAGTTGTTCTTAATTATCTCACTTGCTATGTGATAATGTTAGTTATTATGTTATCAATGCCCCTTGCATTGTATGAGAATTGTGTGGAAGAGTTTGCTAGTTATATATCGTATTTGCTTTCGCGTCCCGCTCTGAGCCTTATGAGATACCCCTTATCTCCTATGATACCTATTGTATCTCCAACGAAAACAACTACATGCACCCCACCTGTATGGGGCCCCGCCCCTATGGTGGCACCGCCCATATAACCGTGACTCTGGTCACCAAAACACCCTTCCTCTATTTTCGTCCCAGCGTAATGGCTGCGTGCACCATACGTTAACTAGCAGGATGAAGAAGATCAGAGTCATAATGTTGAAAGCTTACCGGAGGTTGCTGGCCCCTGGCATCTTCGACGCATGTTTTCGGCGACACGACGGGCCTATGTTGATGTTCCTCGTCTGATGACAGCACATCGAGGTTCAGCTGTACAAGACTGGCTGTCGGGCCAGCTTGTACTCAGGTAGGCCCTGTGTCTTCAGGCATGGGTATTAGTGTTAGTAATGCTGGTTTGTTTTGTTACACAACCATGTTGTGTGTTGGCGCCGGGGGCAGGATGGTTTGGTGAATGTTCACTTCAGGGAACGGTTTCCAAGCTGTCTTGGGCATGCTACTAAACATCTAATGCTATGCTACATGCTATCGCTAATTGTAACTGAGGGGTACAATTCCCTGACTGTATTGTTAGATATGATACTTACTACCACTACCTCTTGTACTTTAGACTCTGGCCACCCAGTACTAGGCATAAATAATTATGGTAAACACTCCCACATAGATGAAACGATCCAACACAAATGTACCAAGTCGAAAGTCTGCGTTTAATAATAATTAATACATAGCAAAAGGTATGTAGAGCAATCACTTAATTACATTTATGATTTGAAATAGGATGCACTTTTATGGCAAATGAGTATTCGTTGGTATATCAATAGAGAACGTCCAATCTCTGGTGGCGCAGGCGGTAAATATACAACCTGGAATATTTAAGGAATAATAGCAATGATACTTTAATGATTATAGAACTGGATACACTAGGGGGGAATTCCGGTCGCTTGTAAGACAACTGGAGAAGGGGGGGGGGGGGTAGAGTCTGGCTGTATCCGTCTGGCCGAGGGTATCCTGGGAGAACCCACGGTTGTGCGGCTCGGTGCCTCAGCGATCCTCGATCCACAGATGAAAGCAGTTGGACTCTCTGTGGGCCGGCTTCCTCCGGTCCACGATGGAGAGACGTGAAGCGACCTCGTCGTGTAGAGCGTCTCCTCACCTGTCGTCCTCTCCGGGGGGGGGGGTTTCCAACACACGGCAGTGTTGGTCTTTATCCATAGAATAATCACTGTATACAAAGCATAATCCGTGCCTGGGAAGGCGGGCTGTCGTCGGTAGAATAATCCGGTATGCAGGTCCACTCGCTCGTCGGCTCTGGGGCTCCTCGGGTGCAGCCTCACATGGGGTCGGCCACCCTGGATAAGCAGCCAGTTCTACCCGAAACGATGGGGGTACTGACTACGATAGTATTCTCACCGCACGAAGCACTACATATGAATAGACTATTATTAGCTTAATAGACTACGTCCAACTCGACGATATAGTGCCAAATATGACTATTCAAATATTAATATACACGATGTCTCAATACCGATGGTAGGCCGAACTTGGCCTTACTCCCACACGTGGCGTCGCGGGGAGGCTTTACGTCTGTCACTCTATTGGAGGGTAAGAAACTGGACTAAAAAGAAGTCCTACTTTAGTAGCGCAGTATATATACGCACTATGAACAAATAGTACCATTAGTGGTGCGGTAGCCAGATTCCTACGCGGAACTAGGACTTGTTCGTACATGTTGAGCGGTACGTTTGAACTGGGTCTGGGGGGTATGGCAGCCTGGCACCAAGGTCTCGACCAATAGTAGAATGGAGACTATTATGGGATGTTCAGTAGGCTAGAATGGATATTCAATGCATATTGTACAAGGAATATACAAGGGATATCAGGGAATATTAGAGAATATACAAATACAATTAAATATATATATATAAATAAATATATATATTCGGTTTAATCTGGCCCTTCACAACACTAATGCCACATGCTATTACTACTGCTAACTGCTACGCTGTTCTAATGTCTCCGCCGTGAGATGTTGTCACTTCTCCCTCCTCTTGCCCGGTTCATCAATGAAGGTCAGTCGGTAGCTGTTGTGGGTTTTGTTTGCTGAGTCCTATTTACCTTTTTTCGGGTAAATGGGTTGACAACAGGGTAGGCCGTGGCTAGGTTGCCTAGCCAGGTATGTTACCTTGTGTTCCGGCGGAGTCTGTTGAACGGTGTCCCCATCTGGGGCGATGCGTGAGCTCGGCGGTGTAGCAGTAGAGCTATATTACTGCAGGATGGGACTTGACGGCGGGTTATGGCTCAGCTGGCTAGTTCCTATCCACATTGGCGTCGGGTAGTGGGGCTATGGGTCCAGCCGACATGGTAAACATGTTGCGTGTCTGTGCGCAGGCAATTGTTGATCTGGGTCCCACATCGCCTCACGCTAGGCTGCAGTAGTATAAGGGCAGGGCCGCCTGGGAGAAATGTGAGGCCCTGTGCGTATTTAGACGCGAGGCCCACCACCCCCTGTGTAGTGGGCTATTGTTTCGTTCTGTCACTCTGCTATGAGAAGGTCTGTCTTGCTACAGTTTTCTCTCCTCTCAACCATTCATACTGACGGTCAATCGGTATACTGGGGGAGTAGTGCGGGGGGGGGCTTTGTTTACCTTTTTTGGTAAATGGGCTAAACTAGGGCTGGTGTGCTGTTGTGAATATTTTGAATGAAGGCGGGACTAGTTCGCTCTGGTCCGCCTCCCCTTAACTTTGTGTGTATGGGTTTGCTCATTCTACAGTTTTTTGTGGTTTAGTTCTTTTATTCATTTAACCCTTTCATGGTGCACACCACAGTGGAGGTTGCTGTTTGCAACCACCACTGGTGCTCCGTGTTAACATCAGTCCTTTGTTTTTGACATATTGAAACAGTGCCCCGCCCGGCCGACGCCATGGGTGGGTCGGCCTGGCGAGTGGCTGGTGGGCTGTTAAAGCTTGTACCGCCATGGTATGGAATTGGCAACGATTAGAACTGTGTTCGAATTGCTGTTTTTTTCTATTAAAAAAAGAAAAATGGTGTCTGGTGGCGGGGCCTTGAGGGCCAGCCGACGTCGACACATCGCGCGAGGTTGTTGACGTTATTAGCTTTGACCCAGCCGCAAGCTATAACCGCTCAGGGTTCCCCTCTCCGCAGGGGATTTTGGTCTTCTGCAGGAGCGCGGGCGGTATTGTCCTAGGCCCTACATCGCCTCACACCGCGCAGCCAGAAGAGGAGAGAGCACGGCCTCGTCAGCGGCGATGACGAGGCCCTCGACAGGCGGCCATGTTTTCCCCCGCCGGAGGTATCCTGGGCGTTGATTCGACAGGTGTCCACAAGGCCGACAGCCTTGGCGGCCGAGGGATCGGCCATGTTGGATGGGTTCGGCTTGAACAAACAAGCCGTCACCGTCCTGCCGCGAGCAGCCCGCTCTTCGATCACTCCCTTCCCCAACACCAGCGGAAAAAGTGGGCTCTGATTGTGCCTTCGTTGATGCGCGGGCGGCCCCCCTTTCGCTTCTCATGGGGACAGGGGCTGACACCCAGTTGATGGCTGAGCCTGGGTCTGTCCGTGAGAATGTTGTGCTGTCAAGCGGCTCCCACACCTTGAACTGTGTTGGTTGAGCCTGGTGTTACGTCTGTCAACTTAAGTGTTGTCAGCAGGGGGGCTCGAAACCTTTTGAGGCACACAGTGCGGGCTTCCCCGGCCTCGCCTTCGCCAGGCCAGGTATCATGTTGGTGCCTCCCACTCCTGAAATATTGGCAAGTGGTCGCAGATCACATGATTTGGGGTAGTAGTAATATCACTGCAGGGCTACGGTGTGTAGGAACCCATGGGGGCCTTACACCTTGCATGTCCGGCTGCAGAACAACTCCTCAGCATGTTCTGGAGGGATGTTCAGTGGGGGGGCTTTTTTCATCGGAAGCCCCCCGTATCAGACCGGCCCTTTCTGTCGGGGTTCCCCCTTGGGTGCGATTGCCTCGTGGGTGGTGTCAGGGTCAGATGTTCCGACACGGAACGCGCTGCTCGCACGGTTCCAGGGTTGGCTACGCACAGCGGGTGGACCGGGCCAACTATCTACAGTTCCTGGCGGACCTGCGCCACGTGACGGCGGGTGCGTTGGGAGTGTTGTCACATATGACTACGGCAGTACCATATGTCGAGGTGGATGGAGAGAATGCTGAGGCGGTGACTTGTGTTTACACAACCCCACCCGTTTTCATTTTTGGTACAGACCCTATTGTCAGGGTCTCCAGCAGTGACAGCTCTGGTCAACGAGATCCAATCTCTGTGGACGAAGCAAGCCATCGTCGTGGTGTTCTCCTCCCGGTGTTCTCTGCCTGAGAAGTCGGGAGGGAGGGGTGTAAGACCCAGGCTGGACCTGTCCCATGGGAAGGTTCAGCATTTTTTGGATCATCTCCTACCTGTTGAACACTGTCAGGTGAGGGTCTGGTTCTCCTCCATAGACCTGTAGGATGCGTATGCGCATCTCCGATCTTCCATCCTAGGGCTTACCTACGCTTCCTTTGCAGGGTTAGCGTATGAGTACCAGAGGCTGCCGTTCGGTTTTCTCTGGCTCCCCGCATCTTCACCAAGTGCGTGGAGGCCGCACTGGGGCCTCTGCGTCGTCAGGGGTTACGGAGTGTTCTGCCCTGATGACGTTCTGGTCCTTCGCGGTCAAGGTGGATCGTCAGGTCTCGTACCAGGCAGGTCTCTACCAGCCTGGGGTTGCTGTAGACTGGATGTAGAGTACTCCTCTTCCCAGTCAACGGTTGGAGGGCTATGGGCATCCATCTCAGAGCGTGTTGTCAACACGCTCGGGAGGTTCCGTCCTAGGACGGTTACGGCGCTGTCTCACGTCGCGTTTTCACCGACGCCTCCCTCGCTGGTGACGGGTCGGGCCAACGCAGTAGGGGGCAGCTGGCAAACCATGCTGCCCGGTCTGCGCTATGTTCAATGTGTTGGTGTTGAAAGCGGTCCTTCTGGTCCACAAATGGTGTTGATCAGGACGGACGATACGACGTCAGTGTCGTGTATCGACAGACAGGGAGGAGTACGCTTCCCCTGTCTGCACCAGGCGGCGGGCGGCTGGCTATGGGCGTCCTCCATCTGCGCGGCCTGAGGGCTCCCCACGTCCCCGGCATGGAGAATGTGGGTGTAGGTGTACTGTCGCGGGGCGGTCCTCATCCTGACGGGTGAGGATTACGTCTGGACATGGCCAGGCGGGTCTGGGACCGATGCCGTGCCGCCAGGGATTCTTCCCCATACATCTGTTAGGTCAGTTGTTGGGACGGGTACGTTGAGGGGCGCAGGTTCTTGATCCTGATGGTGTTACCATCTGGAATGCGCATGCTCCCTCCACTGTCGCGCTTACGCGGGCAGATGACGTATGTTCCAAGTGTGGTGTAAGGCGGGGGGCCGGGACTCAGTCTCCTGCCCCCTGGATGCTGTCCTTAGTTACCTCCAGTCTCTCCTTGATAGACTGTCGGTTTCGACGGTGAGGGTATATGCAGCAGCTATATCCTCCTATCATGTGGGGTTTGAGGGGATGTCTTGTTCAGCCACCCTCTTGTGAAGTGTTTCCTGCTTGGCGCTCGACGCGTTAAGCCGGTGCAACGCTCCTTGGCTCCGACTTGGGATCTTCAATTGGTCCTCGGTCGGTTGTCCTTGGCCCCGTTTGAGCCGCTCGAGCAGGCGCCGTTGGGACAGCTGTCCTTCAAGACCGCGTTCCTACTGGCTGTCACTTCCGCTAAACGCGTAGGTGAGCTCTGTGCTCTCTCGGTACGTCCAGAGTGCCTGTCTTTTCGGACCGATTGCGGTGCCACTCTGCGACTTAATCCTGCTTTCGTGCCTAAGAATATCCGGAGTTCCTTCCGCTCCCGGGATATTGTGGTTCAGGCGTTTCGTCCTCCTCCTCACACTAGTGAGTTAGATGCGGGCCTTCACCTGTCATGTCCAGTCCGTGCTTGGGGATTTACCTCAGCCGTACTCAGGACTTCAGGGTTACCGACCAGCTTTTTGTCTGTTACGGTGGGGCTCGTGCTGGTAAGGCACTGTCGGGGCAGCGCCTGTCCCATTGGTTGTGCGAGGGCATTACCCTCTGCTACACGTTGGCTGGGCAGGATCCCTCTGGGGGCGTCAGGGCGCACTCCACTCGTGGCGTGGCTGCTTCTGCCGCTCTCCTGGGTGGGGCCTCGGTGGAGGACATCTGTGCTGCAGCTTCATGGTCCTCCCCGGGTCCCTTTGTAAGGTTTTACCTCATGGACATGACCGGGGGTTCTGTCTCCCAGGCGGTTCTGGGGTCTGTGGCCTTTCCTGCTTCCCGTCCTTTGGTCGGGTAGCAGGAGTGTATGGGTATGGGCCACAGTGTGTTGAGTCACACGTGGTTCCGCCTGTACGGTGTGTTCAAGGGGTTCTAGTTCCCTCTTGTTCGCATTCAGGTGGAGTTGACTGCGCCCCCCCTTCATTAGGAAGGATGGGGTGACAGGGCTCCCCGCACCCCTTGATGTGGGCTTACGGGTCCTCAGGGGGTACATTTGTCGGGTCTCGCGTCCGCTCTTCCCCATATCTCATAAGGCTCAGAGCGGGACGCGAAAGCAAATACGATATATAACGATAGGTTATGTAGATAACCTAGTTATATTAGTATTGGCTGAGCGTCCCGCTCTGCGCGGCCCTGAGTTCCCTCTTGAGGGATCTTTTCCTGGGACGGGATTTGGCGAGGAAGGGTGTTTTGGTGACCAGAGTCACGGTTATATGGGCGGTGCCACCATAGGGGCGGGGCCCCAGACAGGTGGGGTGCATGTAGTTGTTTTCGTTGGAGATACAATAGGTATCATAGGAGATAAGGGGTATCTCATAAGGCTCAGAGCGGGACGCTCAGCCAATACTAATATAACTAGGTTATCTACATAACCTATCGTTCTAGTGCTACCCCTTTGTACATTGTGGCTGTGTCTGACAAAAGTTAACAATAAATAATGTTATTAGTAGGGGTGTAACGATGCATCGATTAATCAAAATGCATCAATTCTAATGTGTTCGATTCGATGCATCGATTTGAATATGTTAGAATCGATTATACATTTTTATAAAAAAAATGTAATGTATTTTTTGTGTGTATTGTTTTTATTGACCTATAGTCCATTCATGCTGAGTGAATCAGTTCCCCCAGCCACATTTGTGTATACATTTTTTTTGGGGGAATTAACTGATAGAAAATTTATCGAAAATTAATCGAATCGAGGTCAAATTAAGAGTTTTCATGATGCATTGAATCGTTGCCTGAAGAGTCGTAATCGAATCGAATCGTTGTGAGGTCGAATCGTTACACCCCTAGTTATTAGGAATACATTTGCCTGCTGCGTGAACTGTGCATAGCTGAATAGACTGTATGTTAACGTCAGTCATATGGTGGTACTTGGAGAGCCAGCTACGTTCTCAGGTGGTACTTGGTGTAAAAAGGTTGAGAACCACTGCCCTAGAGAAAAAGGCTGCTTCTAGAGAAGTTTGTATTGCTATTAACACATTCGGGACGGGCCGCGTATATATCCGTGTTTCGAATCCATGCTTAAAGGACCGAAGGACGGATATATCCATGGCAAGTTGTTTTGGCTTTTATTCCATTTTAATAACCTATTCAAGGTCGCCGAGCTGCACTGCAGATCTACCCTACTCTTTGAATTCGAAAAAGTGCATTACCGGCCAGATCCTCTTAGGGGCGCTGTTGCGATAATGCAGTGTGCCCTGTGGCTGAACGGTGCATTTTTTTTTTTTTTTTACTTTCAATGGAGTTTCCAGTTAGCTGGATTCTGGATGTGCAGCCTGTAGCTTGGAATACGTTTTGGATCGCGGATTTCAGTGTGCAGTAAAGGAATTTATCATCAGCCAATGGACATATCGATCTACCAGATGGCGATCGATAACTGGGAAATGGTCTGGTGGATCCAACCGGCTCATGGTAAGATCTTTTTCACGTAAATTACAGCCTGATCAGGCCTTGTTATGATACTCAACCAGCCGATCAGCCTATGTGGCTACTTAGACGAACATGGTTATTGGTAATCAATAATAAGAAACGACGTCCCCCGCCCCCCCCCCCTTTCATGCATACATGCTTGAGGATCGTGCCGATCATATGCAGTTTGAGTTTTAACTGTAGCTTATGTATAATGGAAATGCCATTGGATATAACGTTAGTAGCTATTAGCCCTTTATCTAGCCTTCCAGGAAATATACTAGACCAAATGCCGTATAATGCTTATATTCACGGCGCTATAAAATGAGAACGCATTGATGAAAAATTATTTCTTTAAGCCATTTTGAAGGGACGGTTTATGGTCTCAATTGACAATGAGAATGGACAGATAGCAATACTATAAAGTATAGATTTAGCTCTACAAACAGCCCCACGGACTGTGCAAGTCTGTTTACATATGCTGGTCGTCTAGAGTGATATTAGACTCATCCCAATGGCCGCCAATGTGTTAAGAAGGTCAAACAAATGTATAAGGACAAGATAGAAGCTCAATATAGCAGTGGAGACCTTAGAGCCGCATGGCTTCCACATGGCTTCCATAAACATAAACACAAACACTAAAACTGTGAGGAATAAATCCACTACTATTAGAGGAGTAAATAGCACTGACTTGACAAACACTTTTAATTCCTTCTTCTCCCGCTTTGAAAGTTCTGACTTTTTAGATAATATCTCTGTATGCATGGATTCCCTGGAACCCCAAAACGAAATGGTTATTTGATTTCCCAAGATTGGGTCACAGCATCATCTAAAAAGGTTAAACCAAGAAAAGCTGCTGGTCCGGACTCGATATGCGGGCGCACCCTGCACCACTGTGCTGATCAGCTTGGTTGGGTGTTTTCTAGACTCTTCCAGGGCCCCGTTCCATGTACCGGGATAACCGAGTTAGCCGGATAACTTTATCAGGCTAACTGTGGCTGCGTTTACATGGACAGTTTATTCCCCTTTTCATTCGGAATTAACGTTAAATCCTATTTAAAGTTATCATGTAAACATGTGAAAATACTTAATTCCGAATGAAAATGGCCATTCCGAAATAAAATCCATTCCGATGTAAGTGGCCGGTTTATTCCGTTTATCATTCCGAATTAAAGCTTTTTCTGTCCATGTAAACGCTTTTTCGGAATTAGTTCCCCCCGGTCTTTCTGCACATGATCGCGCATAGGCTACAGTACACATAGATGATCGCGAACAGGGGCACATATTGTTCCATAGCATACGCCTTCAGTTGATCATGACAAATCCTCTCTTACCTTGACGATTAAAAAGCCTCCATAATTTAGTAAATAAAGCTGTAGCCAGCCAGCTAGTATTGATGCTACACAAAATGCTATCCACAAATACAATGGTATCCTGAGGTAACGTTAGATACAACGTTTGCTAGTCGAAATGACTGGACACACACAGGGACAAGTTAAACATCAATCAATTAATTTATTCCAACAGGTAGTTTGAGCTGCATGTGAGCCGCGGTCTTTCTCTCCTCTCCTTTGGAAACGAATGATGATACGTTAGCTAGAAAAAGCACAGAACCGGCCGGCAAAAGTGAAGCTGCTAGCAACAGACACTATAATACTTCCGTCGGGGGATTTCAAAATAAAAGAGCGACGTCTAAAAGCACCGTAAATAGGTTTATTTTGTACATTATCTAACGTTAACACGAACCTAAACTAACTTTAGATTAGTTTAGGTTCGTGTATAGATATATATATTAGATATTGTAAAGAATAAACGTATTTACGGTGCTTTTAGACGTCGCTCTTTTATTTTGAAACCCCCCGCCCGGAAGTAAAAATTATGCTTATTTGTCTGCTTGTTATCAATGGGTTGCTAGTATACGGGGTACAATGTTACATAGGCTGTGCGTCGATGTTGCAGAAGCATAAAGGCCTGCAACACCTTTGCTTTGTCGATGTTGTGGTGCAGTTGCTTTGAAGTTGCTGTAGCATTTAGAGGCCTTTAACGTTAGCAGAATAGACACACAGAGAGTCTGGTTAATGTTGTTTGGTACGCTAGCACAGTAGCTGAGAATACCGGTCGCAGCTGTTTGTTTACTTCTGGTAAACGTAATGACGTTAACATCCTGTTTACGTTTACCCAATCAGAAGCCTTCCCAGCCCCAAACCTTACGATGACTCGAAAACTCCCGATTAGACAGTGACTTTCATGTAAACACCTTGTCGGAATTAAGATTTGACATGTAAACTCGCATGATTTTTTTTTACATCCGAATGATTTGATTCCGAAGTTATAATTCGGAATTAAAAGTCACCATGTAACCGCAGCCTGTGTTAGCCTGACTTTCCGATTTCATGTACCTGGATTTCCCAAATCACCATGACAACATATCCAAAAGTTTGAGCCTGCTCGAAAGCAGAGTTCAAGTTCAAGTTAGCCTGAACTATCGCCACGCCCCCGCAAAGAAGTGACAGCCCGTTTCCTGAAACTATTCCCACAGTCTACGATCTGCATTATACCATTCTGAATTACGTTTTTGTGCTCCATTCTTCCAGAGGGGGCTTTTGAAATGTAAAATAGACCCAAAATGCTGATATTAAATTCACTTTGTCCTAAATAATGCACGTTATATATACCGTGGCGACGGTGGCGCTCGCTCGTGCGATGTACACATGATGTGGTTATTTTAATTGTAACTGGGATTAAGATGTCTGATGAGATGCGCTGTTTGACGGATTTGAGAAATTGAATGAGCCGTTGACGTCACATTAATGAATGAGGATAAAGAGATAAACTTCATTCAAAACAACGGATATTCTAAACACGGGTCTCTCGTTCATTAATGTATAAACAATGAATTTATCCCATCTGGCCCAGTGGCCCAGCGGTAGTGCTCATCCCTGCCAGTTCAGCGACCGGGGTTCAAATCCCCGTGTTTCCAATATGATTTTTTTGAATATAATATTAATGATTATACGCCAAAGTAGCCTGGTTTTAAGTTAAAATATTATAAATCTACATGCATTGAGGATGTCATTCTTTATATAGCTCTCAACGTGCACCAAATTGAATTATTCCTATATTGCAAAAAGAAGGAAAAGACTAGGGCCTTGAACCCCGGTCGTCCGTGTGAAAGTCAAAAGAAGAACCCGTTACACCACAGAGAAGATAAGTAAAAGATTGACTATACATCAATCAATGGGTAAGAGAGCCGTATCGTAATTCTGTATAACAGTTAACTAATAATTTTCGCTAGCAAGATCTCATTTGATTATTCAATCCAGCAGGCAAGTTTAAAGAAATATAATCTGATTGATTGAGGTAATGAGGGACTTAGAATTAGCCTATAGATAACGCATTTAACTTGTCGGCGAGGCGATTGAGCCTATTGCAATCTGTCAATAAAGTCTTAAATCAATTAATCAATCAATGCCGTTGAGAATCAGGGTCTCTGCCATCGATACGTGCTGGCTTTCCACCTAAAACGGGAGCGCGCATCTAGCCTGACTTGAGCCTGACTCTCAAGTCTGGCTTGAGTTAACGAGACTGAATCCTCCTTTGTGAAACAGGAAAATCCCGGCTTTGAACATCGGGTTAACTGAAGCTGGATAATGGACATGTTGATCGACTTAGTTGAACCACGTACATGGAACGGGGCCCAGATGTGTGTAGATTTAGGTCAGATCCCCACATTATGGAAGACGTCAACCATCATACCCATCCATAAGTCAAAAGACTCAAAATAATTGAAGGACTTTAGACCAGTGGCGCTTACCTCATTAGCAATGAAGGTTTTTGAGACGTTTTAAAAAAAACACTATGCCTTTTATTGAGGGTAAAGGGTGGAGGACGCTATGCTCTTCATCTTGGACACTGTGTACAAACACCTAGAAACACCTGGACCTCATGCTAGACTTTTATTTGCAGATTTTTCTGCTTTTAATAAAATGCAGCCCCACATTTTAATTGGGAGGCTTGACTCTTATTTTAATCTCCCACACCAGCTTATCATACTGATTCTAAATGTCCTTACTGAGAGGGTCCAGCAGGTCTTTGTGTCAACATGTCGATTTCTAACACTGGCTCCCCCCAAGGTTGCGTTTTGTCTCCCCTCTTATTTATTATGTATACGGACAGCTGCAGATTGCTTCACGACCAAAGGCTAGAGCCATATGAAATCCGTTTTATTATTTTCCAAATTCCATTAAATTTTTTCCCAGATTCCGTTTTTTCCGTTTTAATATTTCAGAATTCTGTATTTTGCTTTTTATGCTCATTTTACCATCAGAAATAGTGTCTAATAAGTGGGAATGAATAAATGTCTACAATTGAATATGATATAACAGTCCATTTAATGTTTTTAAGTGCTGCAACTCAGAAATACAGTTAAATTTTACACAATACTTTTCAAATAATATTGTGACAAAATAAAAATACACATTTCAAGTGTAAACAATAGATACAGCTAGCTACTACTGACATTATCACAATGTCAGTAGCCTAGCTATATCTATTTTATTGTGATGAAATATAGTAATGCATAATTTAGGCACCTTTAGTTTAGTTTATTTAGATTATAAAGGGCAGTGTATAATGACAATCGTTTGCATTAAACAAATGGATGAGTGCACCAGATTTAGCAAGAAGCTATCATTTCCATCTATAGTCCTATGTACTGTAACGTTTCATAGCTATTTAAGTTTATTTAGATTACAAAGGGCAGTGTATAATGACAATCGTTTGCATTAAACAAATGGATGGGTGCACTAGATTGAGCAAGAAGCTATCATGTCCTAACGTTATAGCTATTTAATCACAATAGTGTCGCAAGTGTTTTTGTGGCTCCAGTCCACGGAACGTTGACAGAATTAGCAAAACACCTTATCGCCGGAGGCATAAAAGTCATTAGGATACTGCTCTGCTCTGAATTGAGGGCTTATTGGGGAATTTCTTAGCTTCTTGACGATGTTAACACCGAAGCAGCGAGATGCTTGGAGACTGCTGTGTTGTGTGTAACCCGCTCTAGCGTCCGCCTCCCCGGTCGCGTGTGCACCAAGCGTTCCACCCAAAAACGGAATTTCAGTCCAGATTAGGCCAAATTCTGCAATATTCCACGTTTTGCAGTTGATTCCATTTTTATTGGTTAATTCCGCGATTCCGTCCGCGATTCCGTGAACGCGGATTTCATATGGCTCTACCAAAGGCATCTGGTTAAGTTTTCAGATGACACTGTCCTTGTATCCCTACTGCAGTGCTCCGAGACTGATCATGGACCTGTACTTCACGACTTTGTGAAATGGTGTGATGAGAATTACCTCAATGTCTCTAAGACTAAGGACATGATAATTGACTTCAGACACAACTGCGATCATCAAGCCAGTGTAGCTAGTGTAATTCACGACGAGGACGTCCAGATTGTTGAATCGTACAAATACCTGGGAACTGTGTTTGATTGTAAACTGAAGTTCAACTTAAATACAGTCCATTGTCAAAAAAGGTCAGCAGAGGATCTACCTGCTGAGAAATCTGAACTCTTTTAATGTTAGTGCGAAAATCCTGAGCACTTTTTATAGTTTTTATTGAAAGCCTCTTAACTTTTTCTTTTATCTGCTGGTTCAGTGGCCTATCTATTAAAGATAGGAACAGCCTACACAAATAAATTGTAGGCCCTATATCATTAACAGATCTAGGCCGGAACAGATTAACTATTTCATAGCAATATATTGAGGATCAGAGCCTTGCATCTTTAAAGGTAGAATAATGCTGTCAAACAGTGATAGATATATACTAACAGTGGTTCTCAACCTTTTTACACCAAGTACCACCTGAGAATGTAGCTGGCTCTCCAAGTACCACCATATGACCGACGTTAAAATACAGTCTATTCAGCTATGCACAGTTCACGCAGGAGGCAAATGTATTCATAATAACATTATTTATTGTTAAGACACAGCCACAATGTACAAAGGGGTAGCACTAGAACTAGCAAACCCTTCCACACAATTCTCATACAATGCAGCGTCTCTACAAATAGTAGCTCCAGTTCTGCAGACCCCTGGCTCTCCAAGTACCACCATATGACCGTGAGAATTGTGTGGAAGGGTTTGCTAGTTCTAGTGCTACCCCTTTGTACATTGTGGCTGTGTCTTAACAATAAATAATGTTATTATGAATACATTTGCCTCCTGCGTGAACTGTGCATAGCTGAATAGACTGTATTTTAACGTCGGTCATATGGTGGTACTTGGAGAGCCAGGGGTCTGCAGAACTGGAGCTACTATTTGTAGAGACGCTGCATTGTATGAGAATTGTGTGGAAGGGTTTCCTAGTTCTAGTGCTACCCCTTTGTACATTGTGGCTGTGTCTTAACAATAAATAATGTTATTATGAATACATTTGCCTCCTGCGTGAACTGTGCATAGCTGAATAGACTGTATTTTAACGTCGGTCATATGGTGGTACTTGGAGAGCCAGGGGTCTGCAGAACTGGAGCTACTATTTGTAGAGACGCTGCATTGTATGAGAATTGTGTGGAAGGGTTTGCTAGTTCTAGTGCTACCCCTTTGTACATTGTGGCTGTCTTAACAATAAATAATGTTATTATGAATACATTTGCCTCCTGCGTGAACTGTGCATAGCTGAATAGACTGTATTTTAACGTCGGTCATATGGTGGTACTTGGAGAGCCAGGGGTCTGCAGAACTGGAGCTACTATTTGTAGAGACGCTGCATTGTATGAGAATTGTGTGGAAGGGTTTGCTAGTTCTAGTGCTACCCCTTTGTACATTGTGGCTGTGTCTTAACAATAAATAATGTTATTATGAATACATTTGCCTCCTGCGTGAACTGTGCATAGCTGAATAGACTGTATTTTAACGTCGGCCATATGGTGGTACTTGGAGAGCCAGGGGTCTGCAGAACTGGAGCTACTATTTGTAGAGACGCTGCATTGTATGAGAATTGTGTGGAAGGGTTTGCTAGTTCTAGTGCTACCCCTTTGTACATTGTGGCTGTGTCTTAACAATAAATAATGTTATTATGAATACATTTGCCTCCTGCGTGAACTGTGCATAGCTGAATAGACTGTATTTTAACGTCGGTCATATGGTGGTACTTGGAGAGCCAGGGGTCTGCAGAACTGGAGCTACTATTTGTAGAGACGCGCCTCTGATCAGGATTAGCCTGTTAGCTTGCTAACGTTGTAGTGATTGTAATGGTACATAAACGTTAATTTCGGGCGATGTGCGCATAAAGGAATGGCGACGGTGCAAAACATGTAGATGCATTTGACCCGTTGCTAGAAAAAAAAAACACCACAGACTTATTTCGGGACGTGTAGGCGCACTGCTGTGTTAACGCAGCAGTGCGCACCAACCGACCAACGCGCTGCTCTGCTTGCAGAAGCACGGATATGACTCGTCGAGTTGTCACAAGAGTTTTTTCAAAATAAGAGTATTATGCACCTGAACGTTGCTAGCTTTCGGAGCCTAGCTGGAGCTGCGCGTGGGCAGAAATGAGACCCGCTACAGGATTTTCAAAATAAGAGTATCTATATGAACCGAATCCCTATCGCACCAGTGCTACTGAAGTAAATCCATCCATCGCACAGACCGCTGTTGCTGTAGCACGTGCGATATATATGTCGCACTGTACAGCCCTGCTGTACGATGAGGTTTTCAACGCCCCTGTGGAATCAGTCCCAGGTGAAGTTCATTTTGAGTTGGACAGTAATGTAGCCCCAGTGCAAGCTGCTCCACGTAATGTTCCAGTGGCACTTAGGGAGGCAGTGAAGGCACAATTAGATAAATATGAGAAATATGGTCACTTGGTTTCAGTGTCGATGCCAACAGAATGGATCAGCAATATGGTGATTGTCAGACGGCCAGAGAAGCTGATCAGGATATGTATAGACCCAAAGTCATTAAATGTGGCTTTAAGGAGATCTCACTACTTAATGCCGACGCTGGAGGATGTCCTATACAAGCTGCCCAGGGCTCGCATTTTCACTCTTGTGGATGCACGGGATGCTTTCCTACAGTGCAGGCTAGACGAGGAAAGTAGTTACACCACCACATTTTGGACACCTTGGGGCAGGAAGCGTTGGTTAAAGCTGCCATTTGGGGTGTCTGTGGCCCCAGAGATATACCAGCGAAAGCAGCATGAGCTTTTAGCAGGGCTCAGTGGAGTAGAGCCCATCGCAGACGATATACTGGTAGTGGGCTGTGGGGAGACAGAAGAGGAGGCTATACAGGACCATGACACTAAACTGATAGCACTCATGGAGGTTAGGTTGAGGCTAAGTTTGAAGAAACTGCAGTTCAGGCTCAGAGAAGTCAAGTTTCATGGACACATCCTGTCAGCAGAGGGGCTCAGGGCAGACCCAGAGAAGGTCAGGGCGGTCCAAGACATGCCACAGCCCACGGACACCAAGGCGGTGCAGCGGTTTATTGGGTTTGTGACATACCTCGCAAGGTTCATGCCCCGCCTCTCTGAGATATGCGAGCCACTGAGGAGGCTGTTGGACAAGGCCGTCCCATGGCACTGGCTTCCCAAACATGGTGCGGCGATCGAGGAGATCAAGCGTCTGATCACAGTGGCCCCGATCCTGAAATATTACGACGTGACCAAGCCGGTCACCATCCAGAGTGATGCAAGTCAGAAAGGACTTGGCTGCTGTCTGTTCCAGGAGGGTCAGCCAGTAGGGTACGCATCGCGGGCACTGACTCAGACAGAACAGAACTATGCACAGATTGAGGAGTGTCTGAGTATTGTGTTTGCGTGCCAACGTTTTCACTATTATCTGTATGTACGGGGGGAGATTGTGGCGGAAACGGACCACAAGCCACTCATTTCGATATTCAACAAACCCCTCCTCAATGCACCCAAACGGCTCCAGAGCATGCTGCTCACGCTGCAGAACTACAACCTCAAGGTCACATACAAGCCAGGCCCGGACATGCACATCAGTGACATATTGAGCAAGGCCACGGCTCCACCACAGAGGACTGACACGGGATACATGAAACACACAGTCTGCAACCTGCAGAGGGCACAAGAGGACACTGAACAGATTAATCAGGCTGATTATCTGAATGTCACCAGCCAGCGGCTGAATCAGATCAGGCAACACACTGGGGAGATGAAACCCTTCAGTTGCTGAAAGCGGCAGTGCTCCAGGGATGGCCAGATCACCGGGAGAAGACTCCCATGGCGATCAGAGAGTATTGGTCAAAGGGACGAGATCAGCGCACAAGATGGGGTGCTCTTCAAAAGTCAGCGAGTCATAGTGCCGAAAACGTTACGGGCAGAAATGTTGAAACGCATACACGCCAGCCATGTAGGAGGAGATGCCTGCTACAGACAGGCCAAAGACACACTGTACTGGCCCAACATGCAGGGTGAAATCAAGGATTACGTGAGCCAGTGTTCAGCATGTAATGAATATTCTCATGAGCAGCAGCGGGAGACAATGATGTCGGATGCACTCCCAACACGGCCATGGCAGATTGTCAGTATGGATTTGTTCAGACAAGCGGGCAAAGACTTCCTACTCATGGTTGATCATTATTCGGATTTCTAGGAAATAGAGCTACTCCCTGACCTCTCAGCAGACACCACGGTGTTAAGGTGTAAGGTCCAATTTGCACGCCACGGGCAGCCTGACCGGGTGGTAACAGACTGTGGATCTCAGTTTGACTGAGAAATTTAGAAAGTTTGCAAAAGAATGGGATTTCGACCATATCATGTCCTCACCCAGGCACCCAAGGTCTAATGGAAAAAATTGAATCGGCAGTGAAAATTGTGAAAAACCTGTGCAAGAAGGCAGCTAGTGCAGGTAACGACCCATGGTTTGCTATCTTGCAGTGGAGGAACACGCCCCACAGAGGGCATGCTCAGCAGCCCAGCACAGAGACTGATGTCCCGGAGACTGAAGACCCCACTTCCGGTCGCTGACTTGCTCCTGGGCCCCAGCGTAGTCACAGGGGTTCCTGAGAAGCTGTGGGTTAAGCATCAAACGGCCAAGCTGGGTTATGACAAGTCGGCCAGAGATCTGCCCGAGCTGTGTATCGGCCAGGACATAAGAATGAAGCCCCTGCCTGGAGACAGGACGGGCAAGTGGAGAAGAGGAGTGTGCCTGCAACCGGTGGCCCCCAGATCGTACTTGGTGGATGTCGAGGGGACATTCTACCTGCAGAACCGGGTGGACCTGCGACCAGCGGAGGTGGATGTGACTGGACGCCGCCCGGAGCAACACAGAGTGCAGCACAGCGGCCCACCTGAGGAGCAACACAGCAGTCCGCCCAGCAAAGGGATGGACAGTAACACGGGCAATGACACTATCACCCAGGGGGGAAAAAAAGAAAGAAATGCACAGAACAGATGGTTAGGGTTTTAAATAAGGACGTTTATGGGGTTTCTTGTAATAATAATAATGTGCACTAAGGGATGCTGTAACTGTTGTTATCTAAAAAAAAGGAGATGTTACAAGAGAATGGGATTGTTATATAAACCCCCCCACAATGGTGTGTGGGTTGGTACGGTCCAGCAGGGACCAGGATGGAAGCTACGCTGTTCAAGTCAAGTCAAGAGTTTTATTTGTCACGGCATACAAGTATACAATGAAATGCGGGTGGTCTTGCCCGCAACGATGTGCAATACAGTAGTACAACATATAATAGAATCCAATAGACAACATTGTGCAATAAACAGGTAACATAGTGGGACATCACGGTATTTGTACATAGTTATTTACAGAGCATGAAGGACATGCTAGGTCCCTAGGTAGTGCAATACACTGTTACTATACTATTTTTAAAGTGACCTTTCTTTGTGTCCATAAGTGTGGGCGTGTGCAGCATGAGTGAGTGCTTTCTCATGTTAAAGTGGCTGCTAGTGTGCGAGTGTGCACAGCGTGTGTGTCGTGTGTGTGCTAATGTGTGCTTGTGTGTGTAGGGTTCAGTGTTCTGTGACCCTCAGTGTTCATTGTTCAAGGCTCTGATGGCCTGGGGGAAGAAGCTGAGCCGTAGCTGGTGTTCGCAGGCGTCTGCCTGACCTCAGCAGCTGGAACAGGCTGTTATTGGGGTGGTGAGGGTCTTTCATTATTCTGCAGGCTCTGGATTTGCACCTTTTGTTGTATAGAACCTGCAGGGGAGGTAGTGCAATACCCGTGGTACGCTGTAGGGCCTTCTTGTCCTGTGCCGTGCTGTTACCATACCAGGCAGTGATGTTTCCAGTCAAGATGCTCTCTACAGCTCCGGAGTAGAAGGACTGGAGTATCTTCCCCGATACTCTGAACTTCCTTAACTGTCTCAGGTGGTAGAGGCGCTGCTTCGCCTTTTTTACAACTGTGTCTATGTGTGTTGACCATGTCAGATCCTCTGAGATGTGGACCCCCAGGTACTTAAAGCTGCTCACCCTGTCCACGGTGGCCCCGTTTATCCTCAGTGGTGTGTGTGTCTCCTGCTGTCCTCTCCTATAATCCACGATCAGCTCCTTGGTTTTACCAATGTTCAGGAGCAGGCTGTTGTCCTGGCACCAGCGTTCCAGTACCTCAACCTCCTCCCGGTAGGCCTTCTCGTCGTTGTCCGAGATCAGCCCCACCACCACCGTGTCGTCTGCGAACTTCACTATGGAGTTGGAGCTGAACTTGGCCACACAGTCGTGTGTGTATAGTGAGTACAGCAGGGGGCTCAGAACACAGCCCTGGGGGGACCCGATGCTCAGGGTGATGGTGTTGGAGGTCTGACCCCCCACCCTGACCGCCTGGGGTCTTTCACTCAGAAAGTCCAGTACCCAGGCGCTCAGAGCGGAGCTCAGACCCAGCTCGATCAGCTTGTCCACCAGTCTGGTGGGGACTATGGTGTTGAACGCTGAGCTGTAGTCAATGAACAACAGTCTCACATAGCCCCCCTTCTGACGGTCCAGGTGAGAGAGGGTGCTGTGCAGTACTTGGGAGACCGCATCGTCAGTGGACCTGTTTGGCCTGTATGCAAATTGCATAGGGTCCATATCGCTGGGGAGGGAGGCACGAATGTGATCCTGTTGTGTTATGGGTTGGGATTCAATACAGACGCACAGTGGATACACTCTAGTCTCCTGTCTCGTTATTTAACACAAACAATGGTCCCCCATTTTCAATTCATCATAACATATATGACACACACGACATACAGATAGACAGTACTGCTACATCTATACATTTATGACATACCAGATTTGCAAATACAGTACTGTTTGTGATACAAAGTGTCCAGAAAAAGAGTATATACATTTAAGATAAGATATTCCTTTATTGATCCCCTTGGGGAAATTCCAGTGACACACACATACAGCTCATCGTCTCATTAACAACAACATATCACAATCATTACATTTTTACAGTAACAACGGCACAACATAAATTCAAACAGACATGTACATTTGTTGACACATGTCGACTACAGAATGCCTGAGACACCATATGCGATAGTCGGCTGCGACAACACCGGGGTGTTGTTGCGCCAGGTGGCGGGAGGGAGGGTGGGTGGAAAGATTGTCCAGCGGGAGGGGGCAGGGCTTTGGTGATGAGACAGTCATTTAGGCTCCCCCCTCCAGCATGCGTACTAGTCGGCTGCCGTCACCAGATTGGCGCCGGGCGTACACGCGGGAGGGGGGATTGGGGGTGGGGGAAGCCGCTTGCCACTCTTATCTCCCAGAGGGCCTTCGACTCCAGCAGTTCCCTGTTTCGACCTTGGTCCAGGAATTTGTTTTGGCTGAGTGACTGGCACATTTATCCCAGCCACGTCACTTTAAATTTGATTTGAATAGAGTGAAATATAACTCTATTGATTTGAGTCGAGTGAGTTTTAACAACTCCGTCCAAATGACTGAATGCATTATTAGTCCAAGTGTCCAAGTGTCTTAATCAGTTCATTTTGGTAGGTCCTGTGCGCGGTAAACAGATCCAAAATCTTCTTATTGCAGTCCAAAAGCTTCGATAATCCAAAAATGACCACGTCTTCAAGTTGGTAGCCCGATTATGATGTCCCAATAGGCAGAGAGGGTTAGCCTTATTCTGCTTCTTGAAGAAAATATGCAATCCACTGATTAGATCTGTAACTGCCCCCCGGCTTGGTCTTGAAATAAAGATGCGGTTATGTTTCGTACAGATGCTTTTATTTATTTTCTCTTTTTTCTCTTGCATTTCAGCTTAGCAGTACTGTAGCTTTTCTTTGGTACTTTGTACAGGTAGTGACGGTTGCCTCATTTGGTCCGTTTGCACCTCGTTTGCACCTCGTTTGCACCGTGAAAACTGCATAGGACAGTCAAACACAAACATACAATTAGTTACATATTTCACATTTCAATATTGTTCACATGTCGTTCATTATTATACCAAAGTGTTCAAACAAACAATTGTATTAAAGATATTTAAAGGGTGAACTCGTCTTCCATAGCAAAGGCACTCAGGGAAAAACAATGATATATAATAACGTTACTTGTCCGGCAGCAGGTGCCTTTGATTAGAATCTGCTTCGTGAGTGCACCACTTTATATGTTTATAAATGTTTGGCGGTTACACACATAAATATACAACAACATATCTTCAACAACAGTAATAATAATAATACATTTGAGTGTTCGACATACCTTATTCCGCTTTACCAAGGGTAGTTAATTTAACTGGAGTAAGGTCCTTCCATCATACAATTCGCTGCCTGCTCCGTCGTTATCTGAGTTACTTCCGCCTTGGTCACACAGAAAGCTGTGACCTTTATACTAAAGAAAGACGAGCTCTGCCCCCATGTGGACACTAAATGAAAGTGCACAAGTGGCTCCGAAATATTATTTTCTTAGATAGATAAATAGAGGGCTCAGTATTCTGAGCCTATACAGAGAAATTGATCATCTAGACCAACGCAAATCAAAGCTTACTGACAGTAAAGATGATAGGCATCTTTACCCTTGGCGGTCAGTTACACTCCCACCAAATCCTGCTATGACGGATAAGCACAAAAACAATAAATTTAGTCATACAGGATTTCCTTTTAGATTTCACATAGCATCAAAATAATATTTTTCAAGCATTTCTATACTAATTACTCTCGAGGAGGAGTACCAATTTCTGGATCGGTCGCTCGAGGACTGAAGGTCTGGTAGACTGATCTTTTCGCTCCCCAGTCTGTATTTTTACTCGACGTACTAGACCGTCGCTCTCTGGAGTGGCTTCGACGACCCGACATAGTTGCCACTGGCTTCTTGGCAGGTTACTGTCCTTGAGGATGACTATGTCGTTCACCTTGAGGTTACGCTGTGGTACGTGCCACTTCTGGCGTGTAGAAATGTTCAGGAGGTATTCCTTCTTCCAGCGGCTCCAGAATTGTTCGATTAGGTACTGGACTCTGCGCCATCTCTTGGTTGCATACATGTCCTGTTTAACAAATCTCCCAGGGGGTGGAAGAGCGATTTTAGACTTCATCATGACGAGATGGTTTGGTGTTAAGGGTTCTAGCGCCATAGGATCGTTGATACCATCTACTGTCAGTGGTCGGCTGTTTACAATAGCTGTAGCTTCATAGAAGAGTGTTCTAAGAGAGGCGTCATCAAGTCTGCCTGGACACAGAGCGATAGTGGCGTTCAGCACATTTCTTACTGTCCTGATTTGACGTTCCCAGACACCACCTGCATGGCTGGCGGATGGAGCGTTGAAGACAAATTCACACTGTTTCTCTGCTAGAAAGATCTCCAGTAAACTGGCGTCACATTGTTTGAGTGCTTCTTTAAACTGGTTTCTAGCTCCCACGAAGTTAGTACCGTGGTCGCAATGAAGTTGCCGAACAGCTCCTCTGAGGCTGATGAAGCATCTCAAGGCGTTAATGAATGAGTCTGTTGATAAGTCTTCAAGCATCTCAATGTGGACAGCTCGTGAAGCTAGGCAAGTTAGTATCAGGCCATACCTTTTGTACTCCTTTCGAGCCTTTTTAATCAGAAAGGGGCCGAAGCAGTCCATGCCACTGTATGAGAAAGGCGGTGAGTCTTCCACACGCTCTTTAGGGAGTTCAGCCATTTGCTGCTCTTCAGTAGGTCGTCGGAGTTTCCTGCATCGTACACAGTTGTGAATCAGCTTGGCTACTAATTTGCTCCCACCAATGACCCAGAATCCATTTGCTCTCAGTTCCATTTGGGTTTGACTTCGGCCTTGGTGACAAACTTGAGCGTGGTGATGAGCCGTAATTAGCTTGGTGATAGGGCTGTCTTTTGGCAAAATGATGGGATGTTTCATTTCTTGACTGAGGGATGAGCGTCTCAATCTTCCACCCACACAGAGAAGTTCTCGATGCAGAATTGGATCAAGGGAATGAAGAGCACTTGAACTTGGAAGAGCATCTCCTTCCTGGCATCTCTTAATTTCGTGAGAGAAGGCTTGCTGCTGGACGAGCTTGATCACTATTTTGGCAGCTCTTTCTCGTTCTTCGACTGTCACCAGTTCGGTGTTGTGTACTTTTCCCGATCCCAGCCTCTTGATTCTTGCGACTACTTTCAGGATCTTTGACCATGAAGAGATCTGATTTAGGTGAATTAGAATGTCTGTACAACTGTTAACTTTGGTTGTGAAAGCTTGGACAGCCTTAACCTCAGGATCGCCTACGAGTAAGTCTGCGAAGGGATTCAGTTTGGGATGTACTTCTTGCTCCCAGAGAAATGTAGGACCTGACATCCAGTTTGTTGAAGGAATGTGAGATGCCTGAAGGCCTCTGGAGGCATGATCTGCCGGGTTCTCTGCTGTTTCGATATAGTGCCATTTACTTGGGTCAGTGTTTTCTCTTATCAGTTGGACTCTGTTCGCGACGAACACATGGAACCTTCTTGCCTCATTATTGATGTAGCCCAGAACTACTTGTGAATCTGTCCAGAAGAATTCTTCATCGATCTTCATCTGCAGTTCTCTTTTCAGCAACACACTTAATTTGGTTGCGACCACTGCCGCTGAGAGCTCTAGTCGTGGGATGCTTGAGACCTTGGTGGGTGCTACTCTTGCTTTGGCCATCACAAGACTGGAGTGTACTGTATTTTTGTCATTTTTGTACCTGAGGTATGAACAAGCGCCGTACCCCATGCTGCTGGCATCGGCAAAGTGATGCAGTTCCGTCTTGATGATGTTGCCGAAGTCATGTGGGTGATAGCATCTAGGGATTGTGAATTCCTTTAAGTTATGTAGCCCGATCTTCCATTCCTCCCACCGTGGCTTTAAGTCATCTGGCAGTGGATCGTCCCATCTTATGCCTCTGCGGCATAGTTCTTGGAGTATGCGTTTCCCGCTTAGGGTGAATGGGGCAACAAACCCGAGTGGGTCATAAAGAGAGGCGACGATGGAGAGGATTCCTCGACGGGTTGAAGGCTGGTCTTTCATGTTGACATTGAAGCTGAAGGTGTCGTTGTCTATAGACCACTGAAGGCCAAGTGCATGCTCAGTTGGGGTCGCTTCCAGCTTAAGTTCGAGAGGGTCAGTGATTGTTGCTCTTTCTGAGGGTTTCACACAGTTGAGGACGTCTTTGTGGTTAGAGTTGAATTTGTGGAGGCGCAGGCCTCCTCGTTTGCACAATTTTTGTGCCTCGATGATCAGTTTCTTGGCCTATTCGACTGATGAAACGCTGGCTAACCCATCATCAACGTAGAAGTTCTTCTCAATGAAGGCTGAGGCTGCTGGGTAGTCTTCTCTATGTTGGTGTGCCATGTACCTTAGGCCAAAATTGGCACATCCAGGAGACGAAGCAGCTCCAAAGAGGTGAACTGCCATCCTGTATTCCTGTGGTTCCGTTTCCAAATCACCTTCTCTCCACCACAGGAACTTGAGGTATTTTCGAGAGTCAGGGTGGACGAAGAACTGGTGGAACATTCTTTCCACGTCGCAGATTATGGCCACGTCTTCCTTTCTGAAGCGGCATAGAACTCCTATTAGGGAGTTGATTAAGTCGGGACCGGTCAATAGACAGTCATTTAGGGAAACTGCACAGAATTTAGCTGAGCAGTCAAACACGACCCGTAGCCTGCCAGGCTTTTGAGGGTGGTAAATGCCGTGATGAGGAAGGTACCAAGCGGTCTCTCCATATGCAGAAGGAGAGCCAGTCAGAAGGAGAGCTGCAGAAGGAGAGCCAGGTCCTCCGCCACTTGACCCTGATCAACTGTTCACCTTTGCCCCCATCTTGACTTCTCAGGTTCACAAAGCTTTAATGAGCCTAGATGTAAAGAAATCTTCAGGCCCAGACAAGATAGAGCCGTTCTTCTTCAAAGTTGCTGCAGGTCTGATTGCAGAACCCATAACCTCTATTTTGAATCTCAGTCTTTGTGCTGGTGAATTACCTAGCTCATGGAAGTCGGCCATGGTTCTCCCCTTGTTAAAGGGCGGAGACCCCTCTGACCTAAATAATTATCGCCCTATTTCCAGACTGTCTGTAATGGCCAAAGTCTTTGAATCTCTTGTAAACGAACAACTGAAAAAGTTTCTAACTGACCATAATATTCTTAACGAGTCTCAGTCAGGCTTCAGATCAGGCCATAGTACTACTTCAGCAACTATGCTAGTCTCAAATGACATAATTGAAGCACTGGACAAGAAAAAACACTGTGCAGCATTGTTTGTTGATCTGTCTAAAGCTTTTGATTCTGTGGATCATGCATTGCTACTGCAAAGGCTTGGCTGCATAGGTCTTGGTAAAATGGCTTTGAGCTGGTTTAAAAACTATCTATCTGAAAGAACTCAGTGTGTTTCAGTAGAAGATTATACCTCAGCTGCTCTTACTGTAAACAAAGGTGTTCCACAAGGTTCTATTTTGGCCCCTGTCTTATTTTCCATCTTTATAAATGAACTAGGAAATGGGATAAACCCAGCACGTTTTCATTTATACGCCGATGATACAGTTGTTTACACAGTGGCTTCCTCTTTAACTCAGGCCATAGAGCTTCTACAGGATGCTTTTAATACACTACAACACTCCTTGCTAAGGCTAAGACTGGTCCTTAATGCAAAAAAGACCAAGTACATGACCTTCTCTCGCTCTCGAGCTAATACAGCTGTCCCCCCGATTCTGACACTGGAAGGGACATGCCTTGACAAAGTAGCATCCTATAAATATCTGGGCATATGGATTGATGAAAAGATGGCCTTTGATGTTCATATTGGGAACCTACTGAGAAAACTTAGACCTAAACTGGGCTTTTTCTTCCGGTTAAAGAAATGTTTCCCGTCTGAAGCCAGGAAGAGAATTGTGCAGAGTTCCTTTCTGCCTGTATTAGACTATGGCGATGTAATCTATATGCATGCTCCTTCCTCCCTGCTTAAAAAGCTGGATTCTGCGTACCATACTGCCATACGTTTTGTAACAGGTGCAGGCTCTCACACCCACCACTGCACTTTGTATCAGTCATTAGGATGGTCCTCTCTGTACCAAAGAAGACAATCACACATGTTGATTTTTATCCTTAAGTCATTGCTAGGTAAGCTGCCCTTATATATCTCCAGACTTCTGTCCTTTTATACTTGCTTTTTTAATACCAGACGAGCAGCAAATGGGATGCTGTTAAATGTTCCTTTGATGCAGTCAGAGCTTGGTAAAGCTGCATTCTCCCACTATGCTCCCTTTTTATGGAATACGCTGCAAGTGAAACTTTGTCTACAGGCACTTCCTACTGTGAATGCTTTTAAAGGTATGCTACGATTAGCCCTTTATGAAACATGTAACTGTTTTACCTGATGCTATTGTTGATGTGATTATGCTCCTTGCCACTGCACAAATGACCCTCTGTATTTATATTTGAATTGTATGTTTTTTGTTTAATGCCCTGTTTTATGTTGAAACTTGTTGTGTGCTGTGTTGGTCAGGACTCCCTGGAAGAAGAGATCTTGTATCTCAATGGGACATTCCTGGATAAATAAAGGATAAATAAAATATGAAGTGGTATGGTCAAGTTCTGCGTCACCTTTCTCGATGATGTCTTTCATGAAAGCCTTATAGCGTTCGTGATACTCTTTATCCGTCTTTAGCTTCTTCTTTAGAGACTGGAGGCGGACTGTAGCTAGTCTCTTGTTGTTTGGTAGGGATGGTGGGCTGCTACCCTTGAAAGGTAGAGGCATCTCGTAGTGTCCATCTTCTTTCTGTCTGATGTTCTCGCTGAGGAATTGTATGAAGTGAACATCTTCTTGAGACACGTACTTGTCCTCGTAGTTCCTTTCAGAGAAGTCCGACTCAAGTACTTTAAGGACATCTGTTGTAGACGGGGCTGGTATTTCTTTTACTGACACTCTATGTACAAAGCTCTGGCTCCCTTGTCGGTCCAGATGAGGGTTAGATGAGCCTATTATGCTCCAGCCAAGCTCTGTCCTCTGTGCGAAAGGTTCGTTTTCACAGCCTGTGATGACTTCGAGTGGAGCTAGCGCTGAGGGACAATCACATCCTATTAACATACCCACTTCACAGTCTAGAAGTGTTGGCAACTTGTTTACGAGATGCTTGAGGTGAGGCCACTGTAGCGCTGTTTTACCAGTAGGAATGTAGGATTTGTCTACTGGGATGAAGCTACGAGTGTAGGCTTGTGGCACTCTGATGTTGTTTGCAGAATGGAGTCCTCTGATTTGTAGGCCGCTGACACTCTTGCTGGTTATAACTGTATTTACAGCAGTCATTGTACTGAGTCTCAGCTTCACAGGTTGACTTTCCACACTTAACTCCTTAAGCAGGTCCTCTAAGATAAACGTTGTATCACTCTGTGTGTCGAGTAGTGCGTAAGTGAGCACCGTTATCTGTGGCTCTTGAACTGAAGACACAAGGACTGGGACAATGCTTGAGGTCGCAGAAGCACATCGGGTTGTAGTGTGAGACACGACTCTGCGGACTTCTTGGCCCCGGTAGTTTGCAGTAGATGTGCCACTCTGGGTTGTCTCTGGTGCTTGTGACCTCTCTTCGTGCAGACACGTTGGATGACGACGGTTGCAGGTGTTGCAGGTATGTCGCCGTTTACAGTCCTTGCTGGAGTGTCCCTTCTTTAGACATCCAAAGCAGAGGTGATTTTGGTAGATGTACGTTCTCTTATCCTCTATAGACCTTGATGCGAAGTTAGTGCATGTAGCAATGCCATGATTCTCATTCTTGCAGATTGGGCAAGGTGGTCTGGCTCTATAGGGTGAATACTGTGTCTCCACGATGTTGCTCTTTATGTGAGTGCTTGTATTCAACGCTCTGGCTCTCTTGGAAAACCTCTCGTCTGAGGCTCTGGAGTTCAACAGTAGTGGGGTAGCGATGGGGTTACAAGCTATTCGAGCCTCTTTGTTCAGAAACTTTGAAAAGTGTGCAAGACTTGGATAGCTTCCAGATTTATCTAGCTCTTCTACGATGATCCTGCTCCATCTTCGCACAATCCACTCAGGTAGTTTCTTGAGCAGTTTGTGGTTCTCTTCACAGTCGTTCAAGATGTCCAGCCCTCGGACATGTGGAATTGCCTCTGTGCATCCCTGTAGGAAGTCTGCAAACTCTCGGAGCGCCAGAGGATCGTTTGTGTTTATCTTAGGCCATCTCATTAGCTTGTCTCTGAACGCCCTTTGTATAATGAAGGGGTTTCCATACCTCTCTTCCAACACTCTCCAGGCACCTTTATATGCTTCCTCGGAGTCTCTGTAAAAGAATCCTTCCACAGACTTACGAGCTTCTCCAGTAAGGTACATTTTCAGATAAAACATCTTATCACTTGTTGGGAGAGGCTTTCGATGTATCAGGGTCATGAAGGTCATCTTCCAATCAACAAATTTCATAGGGTCACCGTTGAATATTGTTGGTTCTGGTGTAGGTAGGCGATTCATGCTTAATGCACTTGTGATTGCTTCGGCTAGACTGAAGGCCTCTTGGTTTGCCGTCGCGCTGGGAGATGCTTGACGTTGGAATGCTGTAGGATGTAGCGGAGCACTATATTCAGGATTTTGGTAAGCAGTATTTATTTCATGGTCAGTGACTTCTTCTTCTTCGTTGTCTAGATCACTTCCCGAACTGTATGCCCTCACTCGGGCTGCTGCTACCTGGACTTCCTTCTCTGCTTGTAGCTGCTGTAACTTCATCCTCTCCTCCTCCAGCTTACGTCGACTCTGTACCTTCAACTTCTCCATTTCCATCAGCATGGCTGCCTCTTCCCCCTCTAGTTGGAGGAGACTGGTTTGCTGAGCCTGGATCACTTGCATGGCCTTTACCTCTTCCACTTTAGCCGCGAGTTCAGCTTCCCTCCGCCTGTTTGATGCCTTGGAACGTTGAGAGTGAATTGTTTCAGTATTTGTGTGACCATATACAGATCTGTACTCTTCTTTGTTCAGAGCTATTCTCACCCTCTCCTTCTCAAGTCTTTCATTAAAATCTTCCTCTTTTGTTTCCAGCTGCTTACACACAAGCTCTTGGGTGTCTGTCGTCAGCTGAATACAGGCGTCCATTTTATTTGCGATCTCAGGAGTCGTGGCATGGTTACGTAAAATGGACTCATATAAACTTCTTACTAAGTCACAACTTGCTTGAATGTCTTGTTTTAGTCTTTCAAGTTCTTCTGCTGGACAGAAGGTTCTTAGCTTCCCTCTTGCTTCCTTGGCTATCTTCTTCCACTTCTGATAAGCTTTGTTAAAAGCTTTCTCATTCCTCTTATCCTCCACTTCACGGTTTTCTTTTCCTTTCTCGGTTAGAGTTCTTTGGCGAGCACCCGTTCTGTTCTGTTCCAACTCCAAGAGGTTGCCAGCTTCGTCTTCTTGGGCCGACATTGTGCTTGATCACATACACTCAAAATATCAAATAACTAGATGGTATTTAAGAGTTCCACTTGCTGGGATGGATATCAGACAGCATAATATTCATTAAACATACAGGAGTTGCCACACGACGGCTTCTCAGTTACAGTGGGTGACAATATTGTCACAAGGAAAGACGAAATTACCTACCTGGGTTCCATCCTAGAGGCAAATCTTTCCTGTGACAAAATGGCATCCAATGTAATAAAAAAAGTCAACCAACGAACTAGATTCTTGTACCGGATCTCCTCTCTGGTAAACAAGAATACCCTGAGGACTCTGGCAGGAGCACTCATTCAAGGGTACTATGACTATGCGTGCACCTCATGGTACCAAAGCACCTCAAAGGCGCTTAAAACAAAATTACAAACATCACAAAACAAACTGGTCAGACTACTACTTGACCTGAACCCCAGAACCCACCTCACCCCTGCCCACTTTGCCAACCTAGGATGGCTTAGAGTAGACGACAGAGTACAGCAACTTGCAATGGGCCTGGTCTACAAGATACACTATACGACCGGGGTGCCCATGTACATGTCAAAATACTTCCCAAAGGTCAGTGAATACCACAACCACTACACCAGAGGAAGCTCAACAAATCATGTTAAACCCAGATTCGGCTCAAACAAGGGACTAAACACGTTTCGCAATTATGCCACAACAATGTGGAACGCCCTACCCAAAGCTGTAAAGGAATGTGAATCCCTGCCCACATTCAAAACCGCCCTTAAAGAGCACCTACGGGAGGCTGCAATTCGAAACTGGCCACCGTAAATGCCCAAAACCCCCACCACCTCCTAATAGACAGTCTCCTCCCCACCGCATGTATATATTCCCTCCCCGCCGTATGTATATTCCCCTCCCACCCACCCACCCCCTCCTAATGTACAGTCCCCTCCCCATCATATGTATATACTCTGTCAGGATCTAGGGGTAACAGTACTGTATATTTGAATACCGCCTATGTCACAAATGTATCAGTACTAAATACCTATATGTCCCTATGCCATAAATGTCATGTATGTTATGTATGTCATAAATGTCTATATGAATTGAAAATGGGGGACCCTGATGGAAACAAGACAAACGTCTTTCTCAGGTCTGCATCCCCTTAACAATTGTATGTATTGAGCCGTACTGTATTGTACCCATTCTGCAATCTGTTAAATAAAGTTTTCATTCATTCATTCATTCATTCATTCATCATTCATTCATTCACGTCTGTGGTATTGCTGGGATGAATACCAGACAGCATGAGGGTAATTAGATATACAGAAGTTGCCACACATCCGTGGTATTGCTGGGATGGATACCAGACAGCATAGGGTTAATTAGATATACAGGAGTTGCCACACATCCGTGGTATTGCTGGGATGGATACCACAGCATAAGGGTAATTAGATATACAGGAGTTACCACACATCCGTGGTATTGCTGGGATGGATACCAGACAGCATAAGGGTAATTAGATATACAGGAGTTGCCACACGTCCGTGGGTTTGCTGGGATGGATACCAGACAGCATGAGGGTAATTAGTAGGTTCATTCTTCATTCTCTTCATGCATGTACTTTCTTTAGTGTAGGGTCCTCAACATACATGTGTTCTCTTCGGAGTAAGATCTTCAACATACATGTATTTTCTTCAGAGTGAGGTCTTCATTGTACATGCATTTTCTTCAGAGTGAGGTCTATTTCACATTTATCCACTTCAGAATAAAGTCTTCATAATACATCCATCCTCTTCAGAGTAAGGTCTATTTCACATTTATCCACTTCAGAATGAGGTTTCATAATACATTTATCCTCTTCAGAGTATGGGTTTTTACTCACTGTTTATCATCTTCAGAGTATGGGTTTTACTCACTGTTTATCATCTTCAGAGTATGGGTAAGTCTTCGCTCACCACTGGTCGGTAAGTTTTCACTCACCACTGGTCGGTAAGTTTTCACTGTAACTGCCCCCCGGCTTGGTCTTGAAATAAAGATGCGGTTATGTTTCGTACAGATGCTTTTATTTATTTTCTCTTTTTTCTCTTGCATTTCAGCTTAGCAGTACTGTAGCTTTTCTTTGGTACTTTGTACAGGTAGTGACGGTTGCCTCATTTGGTCCGTTTGCACCTCGTTTGCACCTCGTTTGCACCTCGTTTGCACCGTGAAAACTGCATAGGACAGTCAAACACAAACATACAATTAGTTACATATTTCACATTTCAATATTGTTCACATGTCGTTCATTATTATACCAAAGTGTTCAAACAAACAATTGTATTAAAGATATTTAAAGGGTGAACTCGTCTTCCATAGCAAAGGCACTCAGGGAAAAACAATGATATATAATAACGTTACTTGTCCGGCAGCAGGTGCCTTTGATTAGAATCTGCTTCGTGAGTGCACCACTTTATATGTTTATAAATGTTTGGCGGTTACACACATAAATATACAACAACATATCTTCAACAACAGTAATAATAATAATACATTTGAGTGTTCGACATACCTTATTCCGCTTTACCAAGGGTAGTTAATTTAACTGGAGTAAGGTCCTTCCATCATACAATTCGCTGCCTGCTCCGTCGTTATCTGAGTTACTTCCGCCTTGGTCACACAGAAAGCTGTGACCTTTATACTAAAGAAAGACGAGCTCTGCCCCCATGTGGACACTAAATGAAAGTGCACAAGTGGCTCCGAAATATTATTTTCTTAGATAGATAAATAGAGGGCTCAGTATTCTGAGCCTATACAGAGAAATTGATCATCTAGACCAACGCAAATCAAAGCTTACTGACAGTAAAGATGATAGGCATCTTTACCCTTGGCGGTCAGTTACAAGATCCATTTAGAGTTGATTTGAGTATAGTCCGGCAACCGGCACGAAGCAGAGCATAGCAGCGTCGGGCTCCATGGAGCAGTAGAGGCGGCGGTAGGAACGGCCTTGAGGAGCCTGGGGAGAGGAGAGAAATGCGACTGTCTCTGGGAAGGGCTGGGAAGGAACTGTACATTGGAGGAGGCTGGGTTGATGTGATGTCGATTGATATGAATAGCGCATTATGTTAATAGAGAGATGCAAACAATACGTTATTTATATTGATGTGAGAGATGAAAACAATACGTTATTTATATTGATGTGATGTCGATTGATATGAATAGCGCGTTACGTTAATAGAGAGGCGAAAACAATACGACGTTAACTGAAAGCTGATGCACGGCGCTTGAGTGATTGTAGTATATTGAGCGAGTAGTTAGGCGATAGTAGGGCTCACGCGATTGGGCGCTGAGAGGCCAATCAGGGCGCGCAAACTGAATGCAGAAGGACAACTGCCTTGGGTAAAGTATTCACGCGTCCTGGCACCACATCACCCCCACCCTCATCCACCTCCACTGGCTTCCAGTCAAGTCCTGCATCAATTTAACGATCCTCATCACCTACAAAGCCTTTCACTCCCTTGCCCCCCGGTACCTAGCTGACCTCCTCCATCCCTACATCCCGCCCCGGAGGCTGCGGTCCTCTGACTCCGGTCTCCTCTCCATCCCCACCACCAACATGCAGACTGTTGGTCCCAGAGCCTTCTCTGTTGCCGCACCCACCCTCTGGAACTCACTCCCTCCAAACATCCGTAGTGCTACATCCCTGCACTCCTTCAAATCCCAACTCAAAACCCACCTCTTCACCAAATTTGTAAATGACTGATTTCCCTCTTTTCTTTTTCTTTCTTTTCTTTCTCTTTCTTCGTTGTTCCCTGATCCCTTCCCTTAGCTGCGGAGTCCTGTTAAGCGCATTGGGTCTCCTGAAAGGCGCTATATAAATCTAAGATATTATTATTATTATTAATCCATATTCAAAATAATGCAAGTATGATGCAAAACCACTTTCACCTGTGAAAGTGTGTGTGTGATGGACTTGCAGGGAAGAGCGGGGAAAATCATGAAGATCTGCACTAGCCTCAAACAGAATTACAGTACACCTATTTCAGCACTAAATGTCAGCCGTCAGCCTAAGGTGTGATATTTAAATCACATGCGGGCTGCTTCAGAGGGCCCCTTCATGTTCTTCAGAAACACGGCAAATTGAAGTAGCATCTCCCTCCCAAACCCACCGACTTCATCTGTCTTTTAATGAACACATTACAGCTTTAGTGGGGTGGGTGGGAGAGAGGAAAAAATAACATGCTGGAATTTGTTGAAGGCTTAGCTAGTAACGCCTCTAGAGATATGTGGGCATTAATAGTATGTGGTAATATGAGAGACGGCCGGTAGGATACATTCTAATTCTTCACCTTTATCTATTTTAAAATTTAAAATAATTAGTTCTGGAACATCATTTCTTTCCATTCCAGAATGTAAGGAAGTCACGTGAAAGAATGATGCTTGTTTACTTCCTGAAACTCCGCCATTGCGATCAGGGCTCTCGTTTTCCGAGACACTAACTTATTATAGTCTCTCTCTTACCAATAGCAATAGATTTTAGAACACCTAGATGTATCGATAGCAATAGTAATATAACGTTAATGCAACAAAACGAATGCCTTGCTTTGTTAATCATAACGTTGACGCAGTAGCATATGTCGGTGTTGGCTGTAACGGACATGACAATAACAACGTGTACACATTAACACTTTGATTGCCTAAGGCTAAATTCATGATATACCATAGGTTGCCAGCTCTATTTGTCTATGGATAAGTACCCCTTCTTTGCAGGGCTATAACCTTTTAAATTCTATTGCTAAATTGCCATTATTATGGCCCATTCAAAGTCCTATATGTATTGTTCATTGTGTAGCAACGTTAAACTTTTTCATTCACATATTCATAGTAAAATATGGTCTAATGTAGTATGTTATGTTTTCATCTCTTTCTGCAGCTTTCTCCAGAACGTGATCTATAGCCCCAAATGCATTATATTGATGATGAAATACAGTTTGATGGCAATCGGCACGATATAAAAAATTTCAATTGGACGTACTTCTAGAAGGTTCTACGTATCATCTGATGATGACCGGATGGGCGGGGGATCATTTATAATTCCGTGGGCAGCGTTATATCATTCATCTAGTGTGGGTCATATGTTCATCAGAGCAGTTTATATCGAACACGTTCAAAAATAACGCTGAATCTTACCTTATCTTCCTCGCGCCGTTGGACGATCAGCGTGGTGTAGACCGTTTTCGATTATGGGATGTTTATCCTGATGAACCATTTCCAGGTTGTATAATAGACTAGGCAGAATTTCAGAAAATGTGCTTGTATAAAGTGCTGAAGGCATTTCGTGTTTATTTTTGGTACACAACATTTCTAGGGGTATTAATGGGTGCTGAATCTAAATCTGCTGTATACCAAGCTCAAACATTTCAAATAAGGCCTCAAAATTGAGAAATCCAACATGGCCGCCAGCACCAGGCCCTCTCTCCACAAAAATCTTTGTATAGGCGAGGATAAAATAAATGACATTTCTTCAGTGTTTGCAGGAATACTACAGCAATTAGGTAATAACTGTACAGTGTCGGACACCAACATTAGAATCCCCCAAGTCTTAGCTTTCTTCAGGTACCAAGTTTATGCAAGTAGCTCTTATAAATCTGGATATATAAGCATTTTAATGTAAGCATGCTGTTTTAGGCGAATTTTCAAAAAATAAATGGTGGGGCTTAATGAGTTAAGTGTGACTACACAAGGTACAAACCTGAATTAAATGTGCTTTTGTAAGTTTTCTTACATACATCAACAAGGACGTAGTCACACCGGAGATTCAAGAATCCATACTTGGCGCAGAACACCTTGGACAGGCACAACTGAACATGTTTGTGGACAAACGTTTGTGTGAACCTCCAGATAGTGACCAGCACCTGAACCTGAAATCACCCATTCGAAAGAACAAAGCCAAAGACATTTGCCTCTTTGTATGAAGTTGTGCAACTTTCCAAGAACAAGCAAAACACCATCAAAGTGGACAGGCTCATCACAGTGTTTTAATGACAAACCAAGTACATAATCCTATCCAACATATGTGTAAAGGCACACACAACATATTCCAGTTAACGGTATATTTTTTTAATGATTCGTTATGGCGTAATCAATACTTCCATGTGTATAAATTGCGTTCGCGACCTCCATGTTTTGGGGCTATTCATCAGAAAACTCGGATCCGAGATTTGGCTCCCATCCGGCGGGCAACAACTGTGGGTTTTCAGCCTCTCTCTCTGGAGCTTAACGGAGTTTCGACTCCTGACTAGAGGAGCTTGTCGCGGCTCATGCGCATGCGCGCGCTCGGCCAATCAGAGAGAGGTCTGCAGAAATGGAGCTCAACCAATCAGAGAGAGGTCTGCAGAAATGGAGCTCAACCAATCAGAGAGGGGTCTGCAGAACTGGAGCTACTATTTGTAGAGACGCCCCTGTGTGTGTGTGTGTGTGTGTGTGCGTGCGTGCGTGCGTTTGGAAAGACGATGAAGTCACTAGTCAGGACTCAGGACAGGAGTATATTATAGTAAACTGAGGATGGACAGATAATGTTGATATTCAAATATAAACAAGTTTCGAGAGGAGTGGAAGTTTGAAGACAGACTAGACTACAATATGATGCGGGGGTAGTGAGTTGAAACAGTGTGTGTGAATGAATGAATGAAAACTTTATTTAACAGATTGCAGAATGGGTACAGTACAGTACGGCTCAATACACACAATTGTTAAGGGGATGCAGACCAGAGAAAGGCGTTACTATTTCGTTACTATCTCATCATAAATTCATAATGCAGGCGGAATGCAGTATTTTATTTCGTTTTCGACAGTCAAAAATACATTTTGAGCTGTTTTTCTTATTTGGGAGTGACGTGGTGTGGCAGTGAAACGGTTAAATACAAGAATGTGTCCCGCGGCGTGACTGGACCCTCTGTCTGTGAGTGACTCTGCTTTGGTCCAATCACATTCCCCATCCACAGTCTGCGAATCAGAGGCAGAGTAGGGCGGGTCTTCACTGCACGTCATGTGACATATGCGCCAATCGTGTGACAGCAGGGCTCCGTCGTCGGAGAATTCCACCCCAAAACGCTTGGCAAAATTAAAAGTGAAACCGCAAGATGACTTTTGCGGTTTCTGTTCAGAATTCCACCCCAATAGGGATAGGAAACAAAATACTGTCTACCGCTAAAAACAGCACATCCAATTGCATTGAAAGCATCTGGAATCACAACACTAGCCGACGCTTCAACTAGGTACAGGAGGGTTGATGGTGGCAGAGCAAAAGCTCTTATTTGCCAGATTTACAGTTAATTTACATGTTAAAGAGAGACTGATTGTATGTTTATAGAGAGACATTTATAAAAACAATTTAATAGTTACAGTTGATATAATTGAATAGTTCAGCCTGCATTTGTTAGATGTGATACACTGGTTTTGTAAAACCACTGGCTGGCTGCTCTAATGCTGTGAGCATCATAGACTGTTGCTTTACCATACTTGATGGTATAGAAGCTGAAGCACTAGTTTAACAATTTACGTTATGTGCAGAGAAACAAGTTAAAAACAATTTATGCACTTTCAATAAAGCGTTTAAAAAAAACTGTTGGGGGAACGACGACGACTTCGTAACCTAGTTACTTTCAAAGTAACTAAGTTACTCTGATAATCAAGTAATCAGTAAAGTAACTTAGATTACTTTTTAAAGGAGTAATCAGTAATCAGATTACTTTTACAAGTAATCTGTGGCATCACTGGTCGTTTATGATATTAATTGAAAATAGCATATGAGAGTATCATAGTAATAATAACACATGGCGATATACTAAATGACAGCCAAACATGGCACTGCAACTAAATAACACAAATACAATAGGCACATTTGTGACTGTTACAAATATAACACGTTTTATACTTGTGCTACAAGATTTTGGCCTGTGCTACAAAACTATCAACCTCTGTAGCACCAGTGCTATGTGCAAAAAAAGTTTACGTACAGCCCTGTCGTACAGACAAGTTGCTGCCTGATTAGTGGAACTGAGCTGCTATGTCCTACCATCAACAGCTCCTCAGGGATGGTGAAGCGCATTAAGCCTAGGCGCTCATTGGTTTCACCTGACAAAAGGGGTCTCTGTCTGCTTCTTACTACCTTCTTACACCCCCAGCACTACTTTGTCTCTTATCAACTGCTCTCTGAGTTGCCCATTCTCGAAGACACTCTGATGTCACGAGACCGCCGCCATCTTGGTATAGGGGGACCATACGGTTTTCTACCATCAAATCCATGCATTGAGCTCCGTTTTTATTACATGTTTTATCACATTCTTGTTCATTTCATAACATTTTCATACGATTTGTTTTGAAAATATTGAGGCCAACATGGCATTTCACTATTTCGAAAGCCTTTCTGGTGATTCTAAAGGCGAGATATGAGTCAAAGAAACTCCCCCTGATTACCACGACCACAACATCAGAGCGAGTTAGCCGAACGTTAGCCACCAGCCACTTTTTCCTCTGATGGTATAAAACTTCCGATTTGGATTTCTGTTTTTGTCATTAGTATAATGCGTAACACAGCAGCTCTTTGGCATTGTGAAGGACTGAAGAAAAGTCTGCTTGATTGTCTTTAATTTGCCGCTTTAACTATCCGTTTCTCCACTAAATAGTGTACACAATGTACCAGGCGGGGCAGTTTCCCCCCACGCTGCAGTTGCGTAGCAATAACAGACAGGAAGTTGACTTCGAGAATAATCACAAGAAGAAGCCTTCTCCCTCAGCCTTGTTATAAATTAATCTATGGGTTACCCTTCATCTTGATTGCATTTCCCAAACACATATCTTTAAAAAATAATGTTCCTTGTTGGCTTAAAATATGCCTCTAAAGCAGCAATGATGACGGCCACGTCCTTCCCCTGGTCCGCCGTAAGTCCTAAATTATGTCTGTATATGGAAATTATCCCAGTTACTTGTGAGATCGCCGCTTATCTTCATCTCCTCTGGTGGTGGTATCGCTGTTGCCATGGTGATGCTGTATTTTTGTTTGTAGCTTAGCTTGCCGCAAACGCTCACTGCTTCACTCCCCGACTTCTCCTTTTCCTCGATTTCCTGTGCCGTAGCGCACCATATCCGTATAATTACTCACGTAATTATAGCCACTTCTGACACCATGTTTGTGTTAAATAACGAGACAGGAGACTAGAGCGTATCCACTGTGCGTCTGTATTGAATCCCAACCCATAACACAACAGCGTAGCTTCCATCCTGGTCCCTGCTGGACCGTACCAACCCACACACCATTGTGGGGGGGTTTATATAACAATCCCATTCTCTTGTAACTAGTCTAGTTTATTAGCCATAAAGCATTGAGTGATAGTGAGTTGAGTGATAGTTAGTTTTAGTATTATGATGCACGGCGGAGATGAAAACGGGCAATACGAGGAAATGGGCGAGGACTGTGGAACTGAAAGCTGATGGTAGCGAGTTGAGTGATAGTAGTATTGAGCGAGTAGTGCAGCGATAGTGCGGCTAACGCGATTGGGCGCTGAGAGGCCAATCAGGGCGCGCAAACCGAACGCGGAAGGACAACTGCCTTGGGTAAAGTATTCACGCTGCCAGGACTTGCTGCGGGTGAGAACCCTAGCAGCAGAATTTTGGACGTATTGTAGCCTGTTCAGGGCATTGCTGGGTAGCCCTACGAGGACAGAGTTTGTGTAGTCGAGACAGGAGGTGACAAAGGTGTGAATGAGAGTCTCTGCTACAGAGTCGGGGAGAGATGGCCGGAGTCTGGACATGTTCCTGAGGTGGATTAAGCAGCCATCCACTTCAAGGAGGAGATAAGCAGTGACTGCTTGGCCACAACCATGAGCTCAGTCTTCTTGCGATTTAGCTTCAGGAAATTGGATGACATCCAGGCCTTGATGTCAAGGAGGCAGTTGACGAGGTGCTGTGGGGGAAGAGGAGTGGAGGGTGAGGTGCTGATGTAGAGCTGAGTGTCATCAGCGTAGGAGTGGAAATTGAGACCATGTTAACTTGTCTGGCTGCCAGTTAGCCTAGCTTAGCACCATGAATGGAAGCGGACAGGTATGGGTAGCCTTCGGGAGAGGTGTTAGTTGGACAATGCCTAGGCTACCCATACATGTCCGCTTCCATTCATTGTGCTAAGCTAGGCTAACGTGCAGCCAGATAGCTTTCTACTGAACGCACAGATGAAAATGGGGGACCCTGATGTAAACAAGACGAAAGTCTTTCTCTGGTCTGCATCCCCTTAACAATTGTATGTATTGAGCTGTACTGTACTGTACCCATTCTGCAATCTGTTAACACTTTGAGTGCCACGCCGGATTTTCCTTTTTACCCCCTTGATGCCACCATCCACTCCCAATGTTAACGTTAATATCGCCTAATCTATGTTTTAAATTATGGCTGTGTCTAATCTGCCCATCGCTTATCAAAGAATCATTTTCCAGTCAACATTGGCAAGGCAGATTGTATTTTTATCGCTTCATTTCCGTTTGATAGCATTATGAAAATCACCCGTTTTCTGGGGAAAAACAACCCATTCTATGATAATCGCCTTTTACTGGAATATTCCAGAACGTTGTCATTTGTCGGTCTATTTATGAATCGTTTTCAAATAAACGCTAGATGATCGATAGTATATGTGTGCGCACGCACGCTCGTGCCGTAATCGCTGCTATTATTTCCTCATGGCTTTTACAGTAAAAACAGCTATATCACATATAGTGGAAACGCTTATATCTCTGTGAAAACAAGTCTGATTATCCTAACACTGATAACATAGATTCCTTACCTGACATCAGATGGTATCCAAATGGTATATTCCAATTCCTGATCACCATTTGAAAAAATCGATAAGTGTATTGATCCAACGTGTATACAGTAGAACACATGATTCCCGCGGCTCAGAGGCTCCAGAATGAACTCTGGTAACCCCGGCTGCATCAGTGAGAAGTAAAATGTGGAGTCAGAAATCCGTTCTCCCATTCACTTTCATTGAGTCCATTCCAAAAGGGTGATTTACCATCTGGGAGACGATAGGGGGTGCTTTTTTCACATCTGATCGCCGGCGGTCCCTGGATCTCCAACGGTAGGCTCGCGTGATGCAATATGATTTCAGATCGCTAATAAAAAAAAAAAAAAAAAAGAGAATAGCCGTGACGTGGCATTCAACGGTCGGGGCGTAAACCCGAATAAAGCCGTGAGTGACGCTCAAAGTGTTAATAAACTTTTCAATCAATCAATCAAACTGGTATCTATTTTCTTGTCTCTCTCTGGAGAAGGCGATAAGCTAATTTCCCAAAATATTGGCATGTTTCTTTAAGGTTCCACAGTCTAAAGAGACAAATATTCTGCTCTGCATTACACCTGACCTCGTGCCAGCAGAAAACACACCACACGGTGAGTCAGTGTTCCCACCTGCAATTTCAGCTCCCATATAGCCCTGTTCACGGATCGCCTGCTTTAGCATATTCAGGACTGCAAAAAGAGTAATGATGCACTACCCTCTTCAAGCCATCTGGAAGCTATGGACAAAAAAAAGAAAAACACATGTCATGCAATTTATATCTGTGTGGAAAATAGCAGCTTGAAAAATATTCTCAGCTAGAGATTCATCTAATTGCAATATGATTGGGAGAACTTCACGTGGAAGTGAAGTGATGTATTGTGATCATGATGAGGAACGCCACATGAATGTCAATATGACACATCAATCAATCAATCAGATTTATTTATATAGCACATTTAACATGATTAATTAATAGGATATTTTGTTAGGTGGCTGTGAATCCCCAGAAACGTCTACCTTTAGCTGAAAGTGTATTTGCTCGTTTTAATTGGATAAGATAGATATATTGATCTAATGTAACAAGATCATGCACAGTTTGAGACAAGATAATGAAGGCACTAAAACCAGTTCTTCGTATTAGCTCCGCTCAGCGTCAACTGCACATATCAAACTCCAGTGACTGCATCATGGAAACCTGCTCCCCAAGCGGGAATCGAACCCTGGACCTTCTTGCTGTGAGGTGACCACCGTGCCGCCTATAATACCACCGTGCCACCTATAATACAAATAGATATGGCAGATATGAAGATTTGATAATGATTTTGCTTTCAGCATAATTGCCAAAATCTTCAAACTCACAGCAAGGTCAATAATCTCCACTAGCAGCACTGTTGCCGATAGGTTATGAATATAACCGTAGTTCTATGAGTATTAGTGACACTCAGCGTCAACTGCACATATCTCACTCCAGTGACGTGCACTGAATAAAAACTCACAAATGTACCTTTACATACCAACATCCGTCTGGCCACACCCCCATCTGCTACCTACATAAGCAGGGGTGTGGCCACACACTCATCTCCTTCTCAAAATTCACAAGAGAGTGCCTGTATACCAATCACTTGGCGAGGTTGTTTAGTTGAAGAAAGGAAAACAGAAGAACAAGGAGATACGTTGACGTTATATCTTTATTTTCTCTCACTATTTTCGAGAAAATACGGCGATAATGTCTTCGTCACTGGAGTGTCTGGAAGATGATGATCATTCTGACCTCCACCGTTTTTTTCGTATTAGGGGCTCGCGTCACTGATCTACTCCCCACCTGCAGTCCTCCTTGCTGCGGCTGGATAGGTATTGAACCTCCGGTTATACAGCTGGACTGTAGGAGGCACCGGCTGTTTGTGAGACATTGGTTTGCCTCTGGGCTGGGTGAGAAATGTTTGCTATGCGGGCGCCAGTTGTCTGTTAATGCTATGGGGGTTAGCTGACAATTTTACGAAGGCCGGCCCCAGATTGGGGTCCTCTGCTCGGCCTCTTAGGCGGCGGACGGAGGGTGCTGGTCTGACGCCCATGATGGTCAAACTAGTGGGCCGCGACCGAGACCTGGTTTGTACCCGGGATTCTCTGGACAAGCGGATGCTTCTCTGTCCCGTGCAGGCCCCATCTTTCACAGAGAGTACACCCTAAACACAAGGAAATGTGGGTCTGGATCTTCTTTATCGGTAGTTCCATGCTCAAGTCGGCTGCAGCCCGTATGGGAATTGTGCAGACTCCGCTGTATGTCTGGTAAATCACAGTTGAAAACTGTGTTTGACATTTCTTTTTCTCTTCTCTCTTAGGATGAGGAGGGTTTCAGGCGGCGGCCTGTCTTAAGTGTGGCTTGTTATGTCGTTGTGTACAGTTCAGGTGATAGCTGCTTAGCTTGCGTGCTAGTTTGTGGCCTACTGTTAGCCAGTCAGCTGTTAGCTGCGGTGCTAGCTCGTTGTGTTCACTAGGCTAGGAAACGTTAGCTTGTTGCTATCAGTCGGGAGCGGCTGTTAGCTTAATGCTACACTGTTGAACGTTACTGTACGAGCGAGTATAACATGCCTTAAACACTCTGACTACGACGTCATCTTTGACAGAGCATGTTAGTTGACCCTACACCGGGTGCCATGCCAGCGAGGACTTCGTCAACATGGAGAACGCCGGCTGGGTGGCGCAGCGGACATTACCCTCGTCACCAACGCAGGAGACGCCGGGTTCGACGTCGGTTGTCCCGTTAACCAGTGTAGCAGTCCTCTCGGCCTGCGCTCAGGGTGAAGGTAGGAGTCCTGCGGACTTTAAACACTTCTTCTTTCCTTCCCTTCTAAATGTTTTGTAATAACGATGTTTTCCAAAGCGTGTGTTGCTGCAATACATTGATGATACGATGCGTGTTGTGTGTGAATTGTCTTGTCACTGGTATAGCTTCTCTCTACATAGAAAATCGGCGTTGTTTACATAAAATGTAAAAATGAACTGGTTAGTTGTGATGAGAACATGTGTGTTCATGTAACGTTTGTAACGTGGGTGAACTCACAACTAAGTGGGTTAATTAACCTGTGAAGCTATGCTTAGTGACATGTGATTGAGGAAAAAATCTTTTTCTCAGCCTGTGATGACAATGAACAGCGTGTTCACATATTAACAGGGGTACCTGTTCAACCTGGTCGTATCAAGGGTAAGGTAGGAGGGGTGACCCCCCCGGTTTTTCCCTGGGGCTTCCCCCCCTCCTCTCAGACATGTTTGTTTACAATATATTGTGTCACTGTGTTTGTGGGGATACGATGTAACCCTCAGCTTAAGCTGCTGGGGTTGTACTTCTGCTTGAGAAACGATTATCTTCCTAGGGAAAAGGTTGTTTGGTCACTATCATGTGTGCTTAGCAAGGCCTGTGGCCAATACGTAATCGAGGACTTATGTCTCTCTCGTTATGAAAAACGGCGTTCCTCTGTAGTAAGAGTGTACTTTGCCATTTTTTGTTGTGATGAAGGCTTGTGTGTGTCGTTGAGATCTACAACTGGGTTAGGTTTTGGTCCACAGAAGCACATGTGTAAGTCTGGTACTGGGGCTCTTAAAGGGGCCCTCTCTGTTCTGTGTTTTTTCCTTAGTAAAAATCAGATAGCAGGTTAGCACATGAGCTATGTGAAGCTGTTAAATGCTTCATGTAGCATGCTATGACTGGGTCATGGCTCTACTTTGTCATTACATCGTATCAGGGGTGAGGGGTCGTAAAGGGGTGAACTGGTAAACCTTTCCTCCCCTTTTCTGATTGGTCAGGGGTTAAAACCCCCTGTCCTTCAGGGTTCCTGTCACGTTGCTGTTCGGCACGTTACAGGGTAGGGGGGGGGGGGGGAGGACGTTTCCATGTCCCACGGCCTGAAAGATTGGGTGTGTGCACCGCGGAAATTCCCCCGCCATAGAGTACATCACTGAGCGCGTTTCTATTGGTAAGACTTCCGTGAGTTGTTCAGGTTCCATGTTATGGATCTGTTTCAGGGAGTTGTCAGAGCCTCCTCCTCATGAAGCTCCTCCTCAGGGAGAAGAGCCTTCTGTGAGTTCGGACCCTCCTTCCCAGTGAGGGAGCCTCCTTGGAGTTTCAGAGCCTCCTCCTCAGTTCAGGTTCCATGTTATGGATCTGTTTCAGGGAGTTGTCAGAGCCTCCTCCTCATGAAGCTCCTCCTCAGGGAGAAGAGCCTTCTGTGAGTTCGGACCCTCCTTCCCAGTGAGGGAGCCTCCTTGGAGTTTCAGAGCCTCCTCCTCAGTTCAGGTTCCATGTTATGGATCTGTTTCAGGGAGTTGTCAGAGCCTCCTCCTCATGAAGCTCCTCCTCAGGGAGAAGAGCCTTCTGTGAGTTCGGACCCTCCTTCCCAGTGAGGGAGCCTCCTTGGAGTTTCAGAGCCTCCTCCTCAGTTCAGGTTCCATGTTATGGATCTGTTTCAGGGAGTTGTCAGAGCCTCCTCCTCATGAAGCTCCTCCTCAGGGAGAAGAGCCTTCTGTGAGTTCGGACCCTCCTTCCCAGTGAGGGAGCCTCCTTGGAGTTTCAGAGCCTCCTCCTCAGATTGTCAAGGTGAGTAGAACTTCAAAAAGGAGTTCTGCTCTATTGTATGTGTATTCGATTCAATTCGATTATTGAGTGTGTATTGGTTCAGAGCCTCCTCCTCGGAGAGTCCTAACCCAAGTGTTACATAGCTCAATGTTGCAATATTTCTTTTCAATCTATACAGCTCGCGTGGGAAGTCTCTCTGGGGGTTCCCTGTCCTCTCCTTTTTGGAGTAGGTGGACGGGGTATTGTTTAGGGTTTCCCTGACTCGCCTTACAGGTCTGTTGAGTCATGGGTTTCCCCCGTCATAGGGGTACGTCGCTCACCGTCCCCTCTTATGAAGTGTGGTTGACGGGGTGGTGTTTCCCTCAGCCGCTTCGCATGGGGCCCATGTCCGTATTCTTTTTTCTTTTTTCTGAAAAATGTAAAATTAAAAAAGCGGCTTCTTGTCGTTCCCCAGGCGGCTTGGAGGAACGGTATCTGGTGTCTTGTTAGACTATCCATTGATGTGTTTTGGGTCTCGACGTGTACATAGTGCTGGCTCTGGGTGTTTCTGATAGGAATCACGCATGAGGCTGGTGCGCCTTGGTTGCTCGTTATTAAAACAGCGTTTTTATAGGGCAACTGGGATGGAGTTTTTCTCTTCCGAGCGCCAGTTTACTAGGTTTGTCTCGACGAATTCTCGTTCATATCTGGGGGATGTTAACGGAATAGATCAAAGCATAGGTAGAGGGGTCTCACGCCCTTGGGGTGGGCCACTGAGCACGGTTCGAATGGGACCATCTGGGTGGCGCCCTCTATAATGTTTTAGATCGACACGCGTACCTACCTACCCCCCCTTCTGGAGTTGGGGATGTCGGCGTGATTAGGGCACGGGACTGGTTCTGGTCATGCTGGTCCAGGTCAGTTAACCCGTTGTCCGCCGGGGACGCAGATCTTCTGTTCTGGTACCCTGAGGGACTTGTGCTTTTTTTAAGGGGAAAAATGCCGGGTCGGCCCGGGTGTCACAGGGTTTGATATTATGGAGATGTTCGTTTTCCATTATTTTCGCCCCTCTCTTCTCCGGCTTACGCATGGCTGAGAGGGGGCTGTTGAGGTGGTTTTTATAGTACTCCTCTGGCATCCCTGTGTACGTCCCGGTCCGCCGGGCCCGGTCCAAAGTCGTTTTCGTCGACCCGTAGGCCTGGGATAACCCCTTTTTGAAAACTGAAACACTTGTACTGCGGTATAGCCAGTGTATACCCGCAGGTGTGTTTGAGTTTTTTCCTGAGGGGTTATAGGAACAACCACCGCATGTTGAACCAAGAGGGTGGTTGATTCCCTGGTGTGTTGGAGCGGAGTCAACTCCCGGGTTACCCGGTTGAGTGTGCCCCTGCACGTTCATAACGTCTGCCAATCGTGTCAGCCTTCTCTGCCTCGGCCCCTCTAGAGCATCTGGGTTTTTTGGTGGAGGCTTTGACATGGTGCTCAACAATGCCAGCATACGCCCCTTCCGCCGGGGTGCTGTTTTCAGTTGACCCTTTGGCACCTGTCTTGTCCGCAGTGCTCCAGGCTCGGGTCAAGTGCCTGCTGCCTGGATTGAGGGATCGGCCTCTTCTGGAGGTCGTCTCCCCGGTGCGCTGCCTGCTCCCGCTGTAGTGTAGCCTCTTGAGTGCTTCGAGTTACAGCCATGCTGACTGCCTGAGTATGCCAGGGTCAGTGTGCCAGGCGGCCTGCTAGTGGGGGGGAAGGGCCTGCTCTTGGATGGGCGCTGTCTGAATACGCTGGCGATGTGGGGGGCGGTGTCACTAGTGACCGCCTGGTGAGGTCTTGATGCTGTGGCGTCATTGGCCTCTCCGGGCCCCCTTCTGGGTCTTCCTTCGCGCTCCGCTGCTACGGCCTTGCCACGGGGTTGAGTTTGCTCTTGACCCCGTGATTTTGGGGGCGGTAACGAGGTTGTTCCTTCCATTAGTTCCCTGGTGGCATGCGGGTTGTGCATGTGCGTAGTCGTGGGGTCAAGCCACGGTCTGCTCACCCTGTGCGTTGAGTTGCTCGAGTTCCTCTTCGCACGGTCGGATCCGTTCCCTCCCGTCCTCCAATAGGGAGGGTATCCCTCCATTAGGGAGGGTCGGGGGGCTCGGTCCTCCCCGGTTCTGATGGTTGTGGGGGGCCTTAGTGGGGTACATTTGTCGAGCTTCAGCTCCCGCTCAGCTCCCATTGTGCAGTTGACGCTGAGCGGAGCTAATACGATATAGAACGATAGGTTATGAATATAACAGTAGTTCTATGTGTATTAGTGACGCTCAGTGTCTGGACGCCACTGCGGCCCTTGATCTTACCTTGTGGTGAAATGATTGAGAAGGAGATGAGTGTGTGGCCACACCCCTGCTTATGTAGGTAGCAGATGGGGGTGTGGCCAGACGGATGTTGGTATGTAAAGGGACATTTGTGAGTTTTTATTCAGTGCACGTCACTGGAGTGAGATATGTGCAGTTGACGCTGAGCGTCACTAATACTCATAGAACTACGGTTATATTCATAACCTATCGGCAACAGTGCTGCTAGTGGAGATTATTGACCTTGCTGTGAGTTTGAAGATTTTGGCAATTATGCTGAAAGCAAAATCATTATCAAATCTTATCATATCTGCAATATCTATTTGTATTATAGGTGGCACGGTGGTATTATAGGCGGCACGGTGGTCGCCTCACAGCAAGAAGGTCCAGGGTTCGATTCCCGCTTGGGGAGCAGGTTTCCATGATGCAGTTACCCAGGTGGGGTATCTCCCGGGCCTTTCTGTGTGGAGTTTGCATGTTCGCCCCGTGCTCGCAAGCGTCCCCCCGCCTATTGTTTAATAACAGCGCAGCAGTGCTGCTTTTGCTTCCGCGTTTTCCCTGATTGGCTGCGCCATGCCCCGCGGCAGGCGCGGCAACCGCAGAGCGGAGCGGCAGAGCGAGCGGTGCGGCAGAGCGCGACCGGAATTATGTCATGTCCGCCATGATTTTCATTCGGCGCTTCAGCTCACCTGGCAGAGCAGCGGTCCTGCGGTCCGTTGTTGACGAGTTCGAATCCCGTCAATTTTTTTTTTTTTAACATGATTTTTTTTTAACGTGTATTCTTTCGCCGGTTAAGGTTAGGCATGGTTAAGGTTAAGGTTAAGGTTAGGCATTGTTTCGGAGTTGGTTAAGGTTAGAACGGTTAAGTTTAGGCGCTGTTAAGGAGCTGGTTAAGGTTAGAGTTTGTCTTAGAGAATGGCAATATTCTTTCTATGGTTAAGGTTAGGCATGGTTAAGGTTAAGGTTAAGGTTAGGCATTGTTTCGGAGTTGGTTAAGGTTAGAACGGTTAAGTTTAGGCGCTGTTAAGGAGCTGGTTAAGGTTAGAGTTTGTCTTAGAGACAGCCTATTTCCGCACTGCCGCTCTCCCGCGGTCACATGGTAAAATTGTCACATTCTTGCACTGCTGCGCTGTTAAAAAACAACACGCGTCCCCCGTCCCCCCCCCATAAGAGAAACCCAATGGAAGAACATGCAAAAACAACAGATCGCTAACGCCGTCGTGTCCGTGACGAAGACGGGCAGGAGCACTTGGATGGTCCCCGGGCGTGGCTCACACCACAGCCCTCATCTGCTCCCGGCTGCCCTTGGGGGGAAGGACGACGAGATGGGTTAAGGGCAGAGGAGTATCGCATCGGCATCCTTCCGGTGTGTGTGTGCACGATCTGCACGGTGATTGATTGAATGAACATTTTATTAACAGATTGCAGAATGGGTACAATACAGTACACACAATTGTTAACACTTTGAGCGCCAGCCGTGTTTTCCTTTTTACCCCCTTGAATGCCACCATCCACGGCCAATGTTAACGTTAATATCGCCTAATCTATGTTTTAAATTATGGCTATGTGTCTAATCTGCCCGTCGCTTATCAAAGAATCATTTCCAGTCAACATTGTCGAGGCAGATTGTATTTTTATCGCTTCATTTCCGTTTGATAGCATTTTGAAAATCACCCGTTTTCGGGGAAAAAACAACCCATGCCTATGATAATCGCCTTTTACTGGAATATTCCAGAACGTTGTCATTTGTCGGCCTATTTATGAATCGTTTTCAAATAAACGCTAGATGATCGATAGTATATGTGTGCGCACGCTCGTGCCGTGCGCTGATAATCGCTGCTCTTATTTCCTCATGGCTTTTACAGTCAAAACAGCCATATCACATATCACATAAACACTTATATATCCGTGAAAACGAGTCTGATTATCCTAACACTGATAACATAGATTCCTTACCTGAGGTCAGATGGTATCCAAATGGTTTATTCCAATTTCCGATCGCCATTCAAAAAAATCGATAATTGTATTGATCCATCGTGTGTACAGTATAACCCATATTCGCCGTGGCTCAGAGGCTCCAGAATGAACTCTGGTAGACCCCGGCTGCATCAGTGAGAAGTAAAATGTGGAGTCAGAAATCCGTTCTCCCATTCACTTTGATTGAGTCCATTCCAAAAGGGTGATTTACCATCTGGGAGACGATAGGGGGCGCTTTTTTCATATCTGAGCGCCGGCGGTCTTTGGATCTCCAACGGTAGGCTTGCGTGATGCAATATGATTTCAGATCGTTAATAAAAAAATAAATAATAAATAAACCGAGAATACTCGTGACGTGGCATTCAACGGTCGGGGCGTAAACCCGAGAAAAGCCGTGAGTGGCATACAAAGTGTTAAGGGGATGCAGGCCAGAGAAAGACTTTCGTCTTGTTTACATCAGGGTCCCCCATTTTCAATTCATAAAGAATTGTAAGTAAGGGTGCAACTTGCTCCGTGCAATCCATTCTTTGTGGATCTAGCCAGAGTGTCGTTGCATGCCAATTAAAGACCTCTGCGACAGGTCCTGCATTATTATTATTATTATTATTATTCCCCAAATCAAATTGTTCAAATATTTAATATTTAACTTCCTTTCACTAACTTCAGTTGTAAACACTTCCTATGTTAAATGATTGGGTATTCCATGGGCATAACATACTCACATAGCAACATATTAAAGTTTTAGGCCCATAGCCTAAACACATGCAATTAATGTGTTGACTCATACTTTCCACAAACAGTGCTAATGCATGTACTAGTACTAATATTAAATAAAAGTGACATCAGCACCATACATTTCAAATTTGAACACGTGGATAATACAGAGAATAATCAGCTTCAAATCACATTGGCACCAGTGTTTGCTGAAGATACCTGTGTCCTCTCCAATAACCCCTCCAAATAAAACATTATAGGCCTACTGTTATAGCAGAGACAAGAATGGGAGACTTGAGTTGAAGCGCGGGGGCTTTATCTTGCTGTCAGAGTACAGTTAGGGCTTGCGTCCACCTGCCTCATATTTATGACCGCACGCGTCTTTTTTCAATGTATTCCAATGGGGAGGGGCCGTATGCGGCCGCCTATAGGAAGTGCGCTGCAGTCGGTTTCTTTTTTCAGCGCCTTTCAGCTTTATTGTGCGGCCGCCCAGCGTTTAAAGTTTAAACTTGCTGAACTTTTTTTCTCACTGCATGCGCCCGCGCCAGTACTACCGGGCGCACTGCCAGCGTTTTTCAGGTGAAAATGTGAGATAGGTGGACCCGGGCCCTTACTCTTCCTCCCAAGTGGCAGAAAAAATAATTTCCTGGAAGTATAGGTCAACCATAAAGGTAGAGGAAGATTGCTTCCATCTTCGGGACGCAGAGAAGATAAGGCCAGAACTTATATGTCAACAGAATTACATTTGAATGGGTAGAGGAAGCTGGTGGTAGAAAAGACAGAAGCTAAATGTTAATCGGTGGGGTCAAACCAAGAGTAAACTGCACTCATCATTCACCATTACCACACAGAACTTACAAGTAACCTTTGGAAGGCATCAAAGATTCAGTACAATGACAATCTTATTTTCCCATCTCAATAATTTGCCACGCCGGGTTTTCCTTTTTACCCCCTTGATGCCACCATCCACTTCAATGTTAACGTTAATATCGCCTAATCTATGTTTTAAATTATGGCTATGTGTCTAATCTGCCCATCGCATTATCAAAGACTATTTTCCAGTCAGTGCTGTCAAGGCAGATTGGTTTTTTATCGCGTCATTTCCGTTTCAGAGCATTTAGAAAAGCACCCGTTTTGAGATTAAAAAAACAGCCCATTCTGGACCATTCTATGAAAATCGTCTTTTACTGGAATATTCCACAATGTTGATATTCGTCTGCCTTTTTATGAATAGTTTTCAAATAAACGCTAGATGATCAATATTATACGTGCACGCAAGCACATTCGGGCCGCGCACGGATAATCGGCGCGTTGATTTCCTCTTGGACTTTTACAGTGAAACCGAAAGAGCCCATTTCACAAAACAGCTTATAACTTTAAATTAGTCTGATTATCCTAACACTGATAACATAGAGTCCTTACCTGACATCAGATGGTATCCAACTGGTATATTCCAATTCCTGATCACCATTCGAAAAAATCGATAAGTGTATAGATCCAACGCGATACAGTAGAACTCCATGATCAGCGGGGCTCAGAGGCTCCAGAATCAACTGTGGTAACCCCGGCTGGATCAGTGGACTGGAAAATGTGGAGTACCGGATTTTTTTCCCCATCCATTTTCATTGAGTCCATTCCAAAATCCCTTATGTCATCTGGGAGACGATAGGGGGCGCTTTTTTCCATATATGATCTCCGGCGGTGCTCGTGTATACTCGGGTAGGCTCACGTGATGCAATATGATTTCAGATCGCTTAAAAAAAAAAAAATCCGAGAAATCTCGTGAGTGGCTTTCAACCACATAAAAATAAACCCGAGTAATCTCGTGTGTGGCAGTTAAAGTGTTAATCGCCAATGACGTGTTTAGACGTCATTCCTCGCCATGCGTAATCTGCCAATGACGTCGTACAGCGTCTTTGAGATCAATATTTAAAAAATATGTCATGGCAATCATATTTCACCCACGGAGACTTCACGGGTGCTGTAGAGCTCCTCTCAACTCTCCAACGGTGCAAGACCGCCATCTGGTGGCCGATCGGCGAGGTGCCAAAACCAGAAGTAAGCGGCCGGAAGTGATGCTCACCCATATTTCGTCCGGCCACTCGCGATACACTGGATAGCGATCCGTTGCCAATAACTCGATAAACAACATGATTTGGACTAATATAGTATTATACAACCTGGAAATGGATCGCATATATCAACATCCCATAATAGCGATCTTTCTGCTCCACGATGATCACCCAACGGTCAGAGGAAGCTGCGGTGAGTTTCAGCGTGTTTGATTATTATTGTCCATACAAACTGCTCTGATCTATGTATCACCCATACTACATAAATGATTTAACGTCGGCCACGGACTTATAACCCCCCCCCCCCCCCCCCCCCCTCCGGTCACCAGCAGATGATGAGGCATGACGTTTAGGACCTTGTACAATTGAAATTTTTTATCTGACGTCAATCGGTATCAAACTACATTTGATGATCTAATATATGTATTTATGGCTATAACTCACGTTCTGCAGAATGCTGCAGAAAACGATAAAAATATATTTATACTTTAGACCGTATTTTTGTATGAATATGTGAATGAAAAAGTAGAACGTTGCTACATCCTAAACGATAGATACTTGACGTTGAATGGGCCATAGTAATGTCAATTTAGCAATACAATTTAAAAGGTTATAGCCCTGCAAAGAAGGGGAACATCTCCATAGACTTACAGTGGGGGCAGAGAGGTGATTAAGATCAGAATAATCCCTGGCAGATAAAGGGTTAAATTACCCAAAATGTTAGAACTGATGTTGTTTTACAAAAGCCCTTTGAACACTATCCCCCCTGGATATCAACAGAATCAAACCATTTCAGATATTCAATCTGCTTCCCTTAAGAGATTGTTTTATCCGGGTTACCCTGATAGTTTTTAGTTCATTGATCTAGTAATATTTGATGTCAATATCTTATATATCTGTGCACCTATTGTCTCCCCCATGATGCACGCTGTAGCCAGGGCGTCTCTCAGTCTGTGACCTGCTGACCTCGTGGCTGTCTCCTTCCACACACACCCATTAATGCACACACAGGGCCCCCTGTACATCCTGACTGTTTGTGGCTCCCTCCTCACACACACGCACGCGCGCCTCACACACACACATCCTCCTCTTCCGACGCGCACACACACACACGCACGCGCACACATCTCCCCCACCCAGCTGTCGCGCCCATGATTTGGTGGGATGTTGTTCGAGACTAGGGGTTTACATCTGGAACCCATTAGCCCCCTTCTGAAACAAGCACACACACAGACAAGCACACACACACCACACACACACCCATACATACACACAGATACATATACACACATACACCCCTCCCCTCCTCCTCTGTATAAATGACATGTAGTCTGATGTATTCTTTCTTCTACTGGTGGTGCGAGGAGCTGAGCCCGTGCGGGCTGCAGGAGAGTTCTCTTCTCTGTGTGACCAACAAATAAAAGCTGTTTGAAATACTCTGTCGTTCCGCGAATCTTTGGTCAGAGGGTCCATGACCATATCAATTCAAGAACTCACGAGGGACAGGTTATCCATTTCAACCCTGATTGGCCCATCAGCCTGTCAGTTTTAAGTAGTTGGATATCAGGTCCACAAACATGAAAAACATTGAAATAAATCAAACCTGGACTAGATTTGGTTGTTTCCCACACAAAAGCCAGACGTCGGTGTGGATCTGGTGTTGAGACGCCTCACGAGTGTCGCAGCCTCACGGATGTATCACCCTACAGATGAAAAGGGGGCGGTACCCTGATCTACCAGCACTGAGAGAGATAATAGACCACTACACTTCCGCGTTACATTGAAATCGGGGAGGAGATTGCGGGGGGAGCATATGAATGAATGTAGACGAGAGCCGTGATGTAAGTGGTTGCCGATACGGCTGTGGGGGTGCTAGAGACATGATCGAATAGACGTTTATGCGCCTCACTCTCCTGAACACGGCGTGACCCATAACTAATCGATCAGAACTAAATCGGCAGAGAAAAAGCCCATTTTAAAGCACCTATTCCGCATGGACATGCGCAGAGTGCCCATGGAGTCTGGACGACGTGAGATGACGCTCGAATGAATGTGGACTGTTCCATCAGAGGGGGGAGCTTCGGTGGCCAGTGTCCTTTCAGCCGAACAGGATAATGAAAAAATTATCCCACTAAATGGCCATACGCGTCTTATGGCGACATCTACAATTACCTCATTGAGTCTCCAGGTAGACTAATGTTTATATTTAAGTGCAGCGGTCTGTAGCCACTTACATGACCATCGAAGCTCCCCACTCTGATGGAACAGTCCACATTCATTCGAGCGTCATCTCGCGTCGTCCAGACTCCATGGGCACCCTGCGCATGTCCATGCGGAATAGGTGCTTTAAAATGGGCTTTTTCTCTGCCGATTTAGTTCTGATCGATTAGTTATGGGTCACGCCGTGTTCAGGAGAGTGAGGCGCATAAACGTCTATTCGATCATGTCTCTAGCACCCCCACAGCCGTATCGGCAACCACTTACATCACAGCTCTCGTCCACATTCATTCATTTGACCCCCCCGCAATCTCCTCCCTGATTTCAGAATCCCGGAAGTGTTGCGGTGGTCTATAGGGGAGCCAAGATGGTGGCACGCACAAACAATTGCCTCGCCAAACTGGCCACACATATAGATACATACAATGCACTACCCACAAAGGTGGATATAATAGTACCTCTATACTTTCTCACGCTTGTAAAACTGAGCCACACAGGTTTTTTTTATACTCTAGTCACAAGAAATTTTTTTATTTTATAATTTCTTTTAAATTTTATAATGTGCCCCTTTAAAAACACAACAAACTGGGGAATGGGGCAGGGAGGATGTGGACATGGGGAGATAGCTAATGACAGGGGAAGGAATTTGTAATAAATGGCGGTGCCCTCGGACGAAACAGCTCCACCAAACCAGCACAGCTCACACCGGGCAGAAAGCAAAAACAACAGTGCATCAATGAAGATCTCTATGCGAAAGTAGTCAAATCCTCTGTTGGTTCCGGCCACAAACCCTGATGTAAACAAGATGAAAGTCGTTTTCAGGTCTTCATCCTCTTAGCAGTTGTTAGTATTGAGCTGTACTGTATTGTACCCATTCTGCAATCTGTTGACACATTCGGGGCCAGCCACGGACATGTCCGTGTTTCGAATCCAACGATAACCTACTCAATGTCACCGAGCGGCACTGCAGATTTACCCTACTCTTGGAATTCGGAAAAGTGCATTACCGGCCAGATCCTCGTAGGGGCACTGTCTCGATAATGCATCTATGTGTGTAGCATGTAGCATGGAATACCTTTTGCGACGCCGAATTCAGTATGCAGTAAAGGAATATATCATCAGCCAATGGACATATGGATCTACCAGATGGCGATCGATAACTGGGAAATCCTTTTAGCAGTCCAACCGATCACAGGTAAGAGCTATTTGACGTCAATTACAACCCAATCAGGCCTTGTTATCATAGCCAACCACCCGGTCAGTGAATTAGGCTACTGAGGCTAACGCCGTTATTGGTAATCACTAATCAATAATCAGAAACGACGTCCCCCCCCCTTTTCATGCATTCATGGTGGAACATTATATCGATCATATGCATTTAGATTTTTTCCTCTTGCTTCTGTAGGGTCGAAACGCCATTCGATTTAACGTTATTAGCTTAGCAGCCTGTATCTCGTTTTGCAGGAAATATACCAGACCAAATCCCATATAACGCTTATATTCAAGACGCTATAAAATGGGAACGTATTGATGAATTTTTTTTTCTTTAAGCCATTTTGAAGGGACGGTTTATAGTCTCAATTGACAATGAGAATGGACAGATAGCAATACTATAAAGTATAGATTTAGCTCTACAAACAGCCTCACGCACAATGAAACATTATTATTATAATTTTTTTATTTATCTTTTTCCCCCTCCTTTTTCCTCCGATTTTCTCCCATACCAATGTTAGTCGTTATGCCAATTCCCAATCCCCTTCCTGGTCGCTGCGCACTTACCCCCCACAGTCGGTCTGGGAGAGAGTGGAGGCTATCACGTGCTTCCTCCGACACACGTCTAGCCAATCAACCGCTTCTTTTCACCTGGCAGCGTGGACTCTCACTGAGAGGGTGTAATGTGTGGAAGGATCACACTACCCCCCTTAGATCCTATCCGCGCTGAGCAGGCGCCCCGACCGAACTGTAGGAGTCGCTGTTTACAACGACCCGGACCCACCCCGCCAGCTTTCCCACCCTCTAATACAGCCAATTGTATTAGTGTGAACGGCCAGCCAAGCTGGTGACAACGCCGGAGCTAATGCAATCTCCGCTACGCCACCTGACCGCGCTAATGAAACCTTATTATGATATGCTGGCCTTATGTAAGGGATAATGTATAGCTACGAGGTCATTGTCGCAAAATAATTGACCGACACGGAGTTTAGAATACCGAGGCGCCTCGCCGAGGTGTTCTAAACGTCAGTGAAGGTAAATTATTTTGCGACAATGACCGAGTATAGCTATACATTATCCCGCTTATTACATGGCTAACTTACTAACAATATACCTAATTCATTTTACACCATCGACAAGACAAGATCAAATGCAGACGCAGTTGTTCTGTGGCTCTGTCAGCACAAATAAAGTGATTATTATTATCGCCGGCAGCCGGCAGGTGTGTCTGATTGCACTGTAGCAGTGTGTGTCAGTGGGCTTGATTGCTCCAGCTGCGAAAAGCAATAATCACCTGTGATTATTACCGTCCAATCGAATAATGCCAACAACGAGTAAACTCATTATTGGAAAAATAAATAAATAAAGTTATTATTTATTGTGATCGTTATTTATTTTATTCGCTATTTCCATTCATAATTCATCCACCAAGCGCTGTCAGGGGCTATTGACCAATCACAATCAAGCATTTCGACGCATGTGAAAACGCCATGTAATAAAGAGTGATATTAGACGGATCCAAATGGCCCCGAATGTGTTAATACAGTTTTCAATCAATCAATCAATCAGTCCCACAGGCGGCAATCAGCTGGTGGAGGAAACATCTCGATCAGTGGCTAGTTGTTCTTAGTTCAATATCCAATCATATACATGCAAATCAACAAGGGGCACTTAACACTTTGATCGCCGGGGTTAAATTCATAATTTACCAGCCCTCGCCAGCCCTATTTAACATGGAGAAGTTCCCCTTCTTTGCAGGGCTATAACTTTTTAAATTGTATTGCTCAATTGACATTACTATGGCCCATTAAACGTCCTATATCTATTGTTCAGGGTGTAGCAACGTTATACTTTTTCATTCACATATTCATACTAAAATACGGTCTAAAGTATAAGTATGTTTTTATCGTTTTCTGCAGCTTTCTCCAGAACTTGATTTATAGCCCTAAATGCATTATATTGATGATCAAATACAGTTTGGTAGGAATCTGTGCGAGATAAAAGATTTCAACTGGACGTGGTTCTAGGAGTTACTACGTATGATCTGATGTTGACCGGATGGGCGGGGGGTCGTTTATAATTCCGTGGGCAACGTTATATCATTCATCTAGTGTGGGTGATATGATCATCAGAGCAGTTAGTATCGAAGACATTAACAAATAACGCTGAAACTCACCGTAAGCTTCCTCTCGCCGTTGGGAGATGAGCGTGGAACAGATTTTTTTCTATTATGGGATGTCTAAATATCCGATCCATTTCCAGGTTGTATAATAGTATATACGTCCAAATCATGTTGTTTATCTAGTTATTGGTAACGGATCACTATCCGTTGTGATCAGCTCGAGTCCTGGGACTATTAGCGAGTGATCGGACCGAATTGAAATGAGCACCAGCTTCCACTTCCTGTTTCTCCCCTGGGCGATCCGCCGATCGGCCACCAGATGGCGCTCTTGAACCGTTGTAGAGTTGAGAGGGACTCAACAGTACATCTCATGTCTCCGGGGGAGAAATATGATTTCGATCACAGATTTTTGAAATATTGATATCAAAGACACTGTCCAGCGTCTTCGGCAGAATGAGCATGGCGGGGAAAGACGTGTTTCAGCGTCAACGGCGATTAAAGTGTTAACTGGAGGGGGGGGATGCCCCAGTTAGTGGATCTCCGAACCCACAGCGGTGTAGATGGCTTGAAGATGGAAGGTGTAGCTGGATAGTAGATGGTGGATCCAACATTTGTAGATGTAGAATGAGCTGCATGCGGTTGTGGGACTTCAGGGACTTGTGTCATGGGCTTCCACTCAGGAGTCCTGCTGATCTTAACTGGTTCTGCGCCAAAAACGAGTATACTCGTTATTGCCGTCCAATCGAATAATGCCAACAACGAGTAAACTCATTATTGGAAAAATAAATAAATAAAGTTATTATTTATTGTGATCGTTATTTATTTTATTTGCTATTTCCATTCATAATTCATCCACCAAGGCTCTGGGAAACTCTGACACTCTGTCTGCGATTGCAACGGCTTGATACCACCGCCTGGTGGATTTCGGCCGATGTTGCACTTACTTTCTACAGGAAGTATGACTCCGTGCATCGGTGAATGTCGTCCCGGCGCAGTTTTCTTGTAACGTGAAACCAGATGAACAGTCGAGTGCATTGAATCGCCTTTGAGACGCAAGAATCATTATGCTTTTGGAGTTTATGGTGTCGGCCAAATGGACATACGATCTAGCAGATGGCAATCAAATAATTGGAATATTTTTCCTCCAGTATCATCGGCCAGAGGTAAGAGGAATCTAACGTTAATTCCAGCTTGATTGTCCATTTCTTTCATTGCAATCCATCTGATGTATGATGTTGTACTAAAGAAAGCCGTTATTGACAATCAATTAATCAGAAACTACCCCCCCCCCCCCATTTCCTTCATGCATGATGGAGCATAATATATACCGATCATATGCATTTGAAATTTTTATTGTAGCGTGTATAGGGACGGAATGCCAATCGATTAAGTATAATATGCATCACGGTCTATAACTTGCGTTATAGGAATTACTGCAGACCACTCTAAAAACATACTTATATTCACGACGGTATTAAACGACAATGTATGAATGGAAAAATATAACGTTCCCACATCCTGAACGATAGATACCCGATGTCGAATGGGCCATAGTAATGCAGATATAGCTATACTATTTAAATAGTTATAGCCTTGCAAAGAAGATGAGCGACTCCGTAGGCTTACAGCGGTGGCGTCAGAGCTATATTGCGTGGCAGAGATTGTGTTAACACTGGGCTGCCATTATAAAGTTCAGGTCTCTCCAGAGACTCTGAAAAAGGCATAGGCAGGTCTTCCCACAATCAATCCAAACCCCCCACAACCGTGCCCACTCATCCACCAATCAGTCCATTATCACAGTCTTGGGTGCACAGTCATAGGGGGAAAAAACAGGGTCAGTCCATCAAAACAAGGCACAAAAAACCCACTCCTGTTCCTGTCAACAGTGTTAATTCCGTCAGCTATTTTTAGTCTCAAACTCTTTTTCGTTTTCATCATATTTAGTCACTTATCTATTTTTCGTTTAGTCAAGTTTTTGTCAACTACAGGTCTGAGCATTTTCGTTTGTGTTTTTTGTTTAGTCTCGATTTAGTCTTTTTTGTTTAGTCTCACCACTATTTAATGTGGTGGATCCTATTGTGGTGGATCAACATAATTCACCCACGGAACTATGTGTTGGGGATAAGGGTTCCGCACGGACAATATTTTTTGTTACTTTGCCTGTCGGCAATCTAGTTACTGTTAGCTAGCAAGTAAACAGTGTTGACGTTGATGTTGAATAAACGTTTAGCGTTGTCTTCCGACACCCCGCCTCCGACTCCTATTATTTGGCGCTACTCTATGTTATTATTGATGCTGACGTTATTAGGTGGAGTTGCGCGCCCTCTTGACTGTGACAGGTCTGTTGTGGAGTGGAAAGAGGAATTTCACATTATTACCATGCACGATCAAGCTGAAATTGACGTCAGATTGTCCTTACCTGTGGTCGGTGGTATTCCAAAAATAATATTCCAATTATTTGATCGCCATCTGGTCCATCCTATTCTCGAAGACGCTCTGATGTCACGAAATGGCCGCCATCTTGGTTTGGGGGGTTGAAAGTGAAACTGATTCATGCATGGAGTTCCCTGATGTATGCATGGAGCTCCGTTTTTATTACATGTTTTTAGCACACTCTTGTTAATTTCATAACCTTTTCATTTCATTTGTTTTGATAATATTGAGGCCAACATGGCATTCCACTATTTTGAAAGCCTTTCTGGTGATTCTAAGGCGAGATATGAGTCAAAACTTGCCCTGATTGACTTACAATCTTGTCCATACAAGACACCTGCAGACCACTGGGAGAACAATCCAAAGACTTGGCCATCTCTCGAATACCCAGATGTGTACCACTACCTGATCAAACATCCACGTAAGATTCGATAAGATAAGATAAGATTGATTGAAAACTTTATTAACAGATTGCAGAATGGGTACAGTACAGTACAGCTCAATACACACAATTGTTAAGGGGATGCAGACCAGAGAAAGACTTTCGTCTTGTTTACATCAGGGTCCCCCATTTTCAATTCATAATGACAACAGTACCGATAGGAGATAAGATAAGATAAAAAACTGAAGAATATTGATCAGGCCAGAGTTACATTATGTCTTATGTTATTTCAGGTGTATTCTCATCAGAAGCCATGGAGAACTATAAGTCTTTAGAGGCATACCGCTTCTTTGTCTCTGGTTGGGTAGAAACAGTGTTCCACCGGAAACTGACAAGGTGCACCTTGTTGCGGGCGGATGTCAGACCATCCTACAGAGTGAATGATGATCCACATCATCCTTGGGTGGCCTTAGATGGCACGGGAAAGGTGGTTGCAGGTCACTGTGACTGTATGGCAGGGTGAGTTATACAAAATAATATTTTTTAAATAAATAATAAAAAAAAAATTGCCACAAATTTTGTGAATTATCGATACATGTTATATACAGTAGCTGCACCAATACTAGTGTCCTTGTCTCGAGTGACTGTTAACTTAATGAGATTTGTGCGTAGAGCTTACATTGTTTCATATTATTTATTCAGCTTAGGAGAAACATGCAGCCATGTAGCAGCCTTGCTCTTCAAGGTGGAGGCCGCCGTCCGCCTCGGCTATACCAGGACCGTGGGCACAGATGAATCCTGCCAATGGAATCAGTGCTTCACAAAGTCGGTCCAGCCAGCAAGGATCTGTGATATTGCCTTTTACAAGGATTCCTGTAAGCAGAACGTCAAGCCGAAGAGGCCAATGCCCCCAAAACCCACAGAGAGAGAACAGCAGGCCTTTTTGGACGCCTTGGCTTCAGTGTCCTCTAAGCCTGTGGGCCTGTGTGCTTTCACTGATTTCCAGGCACGCTTCATTGCGCAGACACCAGTTGCTACCCAACCACAAGTTCCACAGCCTCTACGCTCCTTGTACAAGGAGGAGTACAGGTCTCTAGATGATGACAGATTGAGGAGTCTGTGTGACGACCAATACAGACAACTCAAGTCAGTCAGTGAGGAAGACTGGCATTATGTCAATGTGGCCACGATCACACAGCGCCTGAGCAATGTGTGGTATGAGCAGCGTGTTGGACGCATCACAGCCTCTTCCTGCCACAAACTCAGGCTGTCAAAGTCCATGTCTCCGTCCGTGGTCAGAGACATTTGCAGCCCCACCAGGAAGAGGTTGGACCACATCGCAGCCATAAAATATGGCATCGATAACGCATATGAGTATCTAGCACACATTTTGTCTGGATCCCCACCTCCACACACCATGCCCAGTGAGATCACTATTACCCATCCTGGGCCACACTCTGGCCATAAGATCACTAAGTCGGGCCTTGTCATCGACAAGGAGAAGCCTTTCCTGGCTGCGTCCCCAGATGGCCTGATCTCCTGCGAGTGTTGTGGGCAAGGTGTCCTGGAGATCAAATGCCCATATAAACTGAGAGCTGGTCTGGGCGCTATCAGAGACCAACAAGATTACTGTGTGGCTGAGGACTTTACACTAAAGCCTCAACACCCCTACTACACCCAGGTACAGCTGCAAATGTACGTGACCAGACGTACATATGCCGATCTTCTTATCTGGTCTCCCATTGATGCTGTGTGCATTAGAGTAGCACACAATGAGGCCTTCACTGACCAACTTGTGCTGCACCTTGAGGGTCTTTGGACAGGATTTGTGTTTCCTGAACTGCTGCAGAGAAACCTCGAGGCACAGGTACCAGTGTTACCCACCCAACAGGAGCAACAGGCGGCCAGCAGCACAAGCACTCCAGTCTACTGCTTGTGTAAAACAACAACAGAATCAGAGAGCATGGTTGGCTGTGACACCTGTGATGACTGGTTCCATCCCAGGTGTCTAAACCTCAAAAGGCTACCGAAAAGCAAGACATGGTATTGCCCGGAGTGCAGAAAAAAGAAAAAGAAGTCTAACCCTAACTAAGTTGCTGTACTCTGTCGTCTACTCTAAGCCATCCTATATTGTCAAAGTGGGCAGGGGTGAGGTGGGTTCTAGGAGTAAGGTCAAGCAGTAGTCTGACCAGTTTGTTTTGTGATGTTTGTAATTTAGTTTTTAGCCCTTTTGAAGTTTTATGTTATGGCTTCCTTCTTGGAGAAAATGTAGGTCTGCCAATGCTGCTGTTATGCTGCTGTTATGCATTGTTGTGCATGTTGAAACTTGAAATAGCACTTTTGTATTTTTGTATCTAAAAAAAAATAAGCATTTTTTACATGCATTGTTGTGCATGTTGAAATTGTAGGCCTGCCAATGCTGCTGTTATGCATATGTTATGCATGTTTAAACTTGAAATAGCACTTTTGTATTTTTGTATCTAAAAAAAATAAGCATTTTTTTTGGTTGTGAAATAGCACTCAGTCACAGAAAGTTAATGTGACAATACATTTTTTGTATTTTTGTATCTAAAAAAAAAGAAATAGCAGAAGTTAGTTTTGCATTTTTTTTACTTGCATTGTTGTGCATGCTGAAATAGCACTCACAGATAAAACTGCAATAGAAGAACAGAACATTTCATTCTTATTTGTATATTTGAACAATAAAGCAAGGTTATTCTTTCAAAATGATGTTTGCTATAGTTGTTGTGCCCCTGGTATGTGGTTGACAAACATTGACATTGACAAACATATTTACAATTAGCATTTTATAAAGTAGAACTGTAATGTGTACTTTCTCAGTCAGTGCTAAGTGCAGTCATCTTATGCAGCATCACTTTTCACATCAAAACAAAAGTAGAACTGTAATGTGGACTGTATCACAGGTCAATCACAAATGTCTCTCTAATCCTTGAGAACAATGCTGTCTCCCAGATTCACCAAAGCAGCACAGACTCGGATAATCTTGTCGATGCTGCTGTATTGATCACGATTGGCTTCACCTGCTAGACTCTGAACACAGCGAATTGGAACTGGACCCTTTAGTATCGTGTATCGGTTCTTGACTAGTCCAATCACCCTCTCAATGTGGATCCGCACTGATGAGATTTTACGGGCTCTCTCCACCTCCTCTGCAGACAGCTGCTTCTTGTTCCTCGTAAATGGGGGTAGAATTAGTTGTGCACCGCAAACAGATGCAAAGTCATCCTCAAGTGTGAAACCCCTGTCTGCCAGGATCTGATCCCGGGGCATGTGCAGCGCAGGGTTTATAAATCCACACTCCCTGACAATATGGATATCTGAGGCTCTGCCTCCCCAGGCCTGGGACACGAAGTTAATGTGACCCACTGGGCTGCACGATATGAACACTTTCACTGTGGCGTGGCGTTTGTAGGAGGAATAGCACTGAGCACGAGCTTTAAGAGTTCTGGGTGCATCGATGAAAATTTCAAAACAATCTATGATTGATGTGAGACGAGGAAACTTTGTTTTGAATACTGGGGGGATGGTTGAGAATATTTGGTCCCTGCGCTGCCATTTAATCAAGAAGTCAAGCTTGACGTACATCAGGTCTATCCAGGTCCAGAACACTTTGATGACTGTTGCCGTTGACACACCTCTGATGTGGGAGATGAGGTCAAAGGACATGTCGTGACGCAGTTAGACAAGGGTGATAAATAGCTGATCTATGGGTGAGATTATGGTGCTCCTTGTCTTCTCTGTGTGACAGTAAGAAAACAAGTTCTGAAGCACTGGCCAGGTAACACCTGTCATCATCTTGCATTTGGTGTTGTTGCTGTCCACAGATGAAGCAGTCAAGGAGCTTGACTCGACCTTGGTTCTCTGTTGGTCACTATCCTCCTTGGCTGCATCCCTCTCCTCTCTGAGAGACTGCATCTCGTCAAACAGAGACTGCTCAGTGATGGGAGGTGTGGCTGCTTCCTCAACTTGGGATGCTGCCTCAACTTGGATGTCTTGGCTGCAACGTTTAGTCCTCTTGTGGGGAGTCACTTTAAATGAAATAAAAACCATACTAATAAGGAACTGCAATTTAGGAACCCATTGATTTTGGCACATAACTGAAAACTAGATGATATCACTTACGATGGTATGAAGAGGAGTTCCTTTTTGCACGCCGCTCATGGCGACTGATGTTCGTTGACGTAGATGGTGTAGACTGTGATGTTGAAGGGAATACAGATGGAATGTAGTCTGGGTGTGTTTGGTCATTGACCTTTGCACCTGAATGAATGAATGAATGAATGAATGAATGAATGAATGAATGAATGAATGAATGAAAACGTTATTAACAGATTGCAGAATGGATACAATACAGTACGGCTCAATACACACAATTGTTAAGGGGATGCAGATCAGAGAGACTTTCGTCTTGTTTACATCAGGGTCCCCCATTTTCAATTCATAGTGACATTTGTGACATACTCAACATACATGACATCATGACATTTATGGCATAGGGACATACATGACATACAGGTATATAGTACTGTTACATTTGTGACATAATATGATATGCAAATATACAGTACTGTTACCCCATAGATCCTGACAGAGAGTATATACATATGACATGTATATTACAAGCAATACGACTATTCAATAACAAGTCCTTAGAGCAAGGACAACAACACTGAATGTGATTGATAAATAGTATACTAGTAACATATAAAAATGAAAAAGGCATGTAGGCTACACATGGACTATTATCAAGTTTCAAGTTTCTTTAATAGTTGTCATACAGAAGTACAGAATACTTTTATACAAAATGCTTCTTACTGTTGCGCTCCAGAGACTGTGCAAGACAAGATAAGTATGAAATAAAATAACATAGTAAAATTAGAAGTAAAAAAAATGAGGTCACAGTGTTCAGTTTAGACATATGTACAATGTTCGATGCAGAATAGACGTAGTTACCATACAATATACAATACTGTGCAGTGTACTAATATACAATACTATATAGTGCAAGGCAGAAATGGAGAAATGGGACGAGGTGCAATTTAGGTACAATTCACAGTAGGTGTACGAGTTGTAGTGCAAATCCTTTATCAATAAATATAAAGTGTAAGTGTGTTTGTGTGATCTAAAGTGTGGAGAGTGGGTGCTGCAGTGTGTTGTTTGTTTGAGTGAGTGTGTGCGTGTGGGTGTGTGTGCTGTGTGCATTTGATGGTTGTTGCATAGTGATTATTGTTCGTTTAGCAGCCTGATGGCCTGGGGATAGAAGCTTCTTCTGAGTCTTTCTGTGCTCGCCTTAAGACTCCGGTATCGCTTGCCTGACCGCAGCAGTTCAAAGAGGCAGTTGTTCGGGTGGCTCGAGTCCTTAATAATTCTCTTAGCCTTCCCCTTGCACCGCTTGTTGTAAATGTTCTGGAGGGTGGGAAGCCCCCCTCCAATTGTGCGTTCGGCTGAACGTGTCACTCTTTGTAGTCTGCTACGGTCTTGTGCAGTGCTATTCCCAAACCAGGAGGTGATGTTGCCGGTCAGGATGCTCTCTATTGTACATGAGTAGAAGTTCCTAAGGATCTTCTGACTGACTTGGAACTTCCTTAGGCGCCTGAGGAAGTAGAGGCGTTGTCGTGCCTTCTTCACAACACTGTCAATGTGTGTGGTCCATGTCAAGTCCTCGGATATGTGGGCTCCGAGGTACTTGAAACTGTTCACTCTCTCAACCGGTGCCCCGTCGATGCTGAGGGGGCTGTAGTCCTTGACCCCCGACCTCCTGAAGTCCACAATCATCTCTTTTTTGCTGACGTTCAGGGAGAGGCAGTTCTCCTGACACCACTGTGACAGGTTCTCTACCTCTTCCAGGTAGGCCCTTTCGTCGTTGGCAGAGATCAGGCCCACCACTACTGTGTCATCAGCAAATTTGATGATGGTGTTGTTGTTCCGCTGTGCTACGCAGTCATGTGTGTACAGGGAGTAGAGGAGGGGGCTCAGAACACAGCCCTGGGGGGCCCCTATGTTGAGCGTGATGGATGAGGAGGTGCAGTTGCCGGCTCTTACCACCTGGGGTCTGCCCGTCAGGAAGTCCAAGACCCACTGGCAGAGGTCATAGTTCAAGCCCAGGTCCCTGAGCTTGGCTATGAGTTTGGAGGGGACTATGGTATTGAATGCTGAGCTGTAGTCGATGAACAGCATTCTCACATAGTTCCCCTGCCTCTTGTCCAGGTGTGATGCTGCTGTGTGCAGCACATGGGCTATGGCGTCCTCCGTGGACCTGTTGGGGCGATATGCAAATTGCAGAGGGTCCAGGTTGATGGGGAGGGAGGAACAGATGTAGCCCTTCACTAGCTTCTCAAAGCACTTCATGGCTATGGAGGTGAGGGCTACAGGGCGGTAGTCGTTGAGGCAAGCGGGCGTAGATTTTTTGGGTACAGGGATGATGGTGGACTTCTTCAGACAGGTGGGGATGACAGCCTGTTCCAAGGACAGGTTGAAGATGTCAGTGAATACCGGGGCCAGTTGGTCGGCACAGACTTTTAGGACGCGGCCGGGGATGCCGTCCGGTCCTGCTGCCTTCCTGATATTCACTTTTTTAAAGATCCGTCTCACCTCATGCTCTGTTACCCTGAACACTGAGTCTCCATCAGCAGACCCCCCCCCCCCCATTGCCGTGGTTTGTAGGCTGGTGTTGTTATTCACAGCCTCAAACCTCGCATAGAAGGAATTGAGATCATTTGCTAAGGAGATGTCACTGTTCAGTTTGAGGGGGGTGCCTTTGTAGTCTGTCATTGTTCTGAGGCCCTGCCACATGCCTCTAGAGTCAGCCTGTTCAAACTGAAGTTCAACTTTATCCCTGTAACGCCGTTTTGCCTCTATTACTGCTCTCCTGACGTTGTATCTTGCCATCTTGTGTTCTTCCATGTTGCCTGTCACCAGCCCGGTGTTGTATGCTGATGTGCGCACTTTCAGAGCCTCACGGACGGATTTGTCTACCCAGGGCTTTTGATTTGGGTAGATTTTAATTTTGGTGGAGGGGATTGTTTCTTCTACCAGAGTACAGACATAGTCAATCACTGTTTCGGTGTATTCGTTAATATTGGCTGTGTTATCACGGAATACACTCCAGTCTGTGCATCCAAGTGCAGCTTGGAGTGACTCCTCTGACGTCACGGCCCAACGCTTAACCTCTCGCGAGACCACCGGCGTTCGCTTGAGACTTTGTTTGTACTTTGGCAAAAGAAAGATGGCGGCGTGATCGCTTTTACCGAATGGACTAAGAGCCTGTGACTTGAACCCATTCTTAAATTGCGAGTATACATGGTCTAATATGTTCTCGCCTCTGGTGGGACAGGTCACATGCTGATAGAAATTCGGCAACACCTTTTTAAGACGCGCGCTGTTGAAATCACCCAGAACCAAAATGGCAGCGTCAACATTAGCTGTCTGGAGTTTGTTTACCTCGTCGTGAAGTTTTGAAAGTGCGACCCCAGTGTTCGCGTGTGGTGGAATGTACACTCCGATGAGGATGATGGACGTTAACTCTCTTGGGAGGAAGAAGGGTCGACATTTTATCGTGATAAACTCCAGGTCTGGGGAGCAGTGGTTAGACAGTTCCTTTGTGTTGCCTAAATCGCACCACTCCTTGTTTATCATGAAGGCAATGCCGCCTCCTTTCTTCTTTAGTGACTCTTCTGCCGTCCGGTCCTTGCGGAGAACGAAGAAGTGGTCTGCCGGTTCTATTGCGTGATTCGGGACATCTGGACTCAGCCAAGTTTCTGTGAAACAGAGGACGTTACAATCCCGAATGTCCCTCTGGAATTGGATCCGTGCTCTGATGTCGTCCAGTTTATTTCCTATCGATTGCACATTGGCCAACAATATGCTGGGCAATGTGGTTCTGTGTCGTTTGGACCTCAGTCTGTTTCGGACCCCGGCTCTCTTTCCACGTCTTCGCGGCGGCTTCTCCTGGTCTTGGCCATGGCCATAACAAAGGATCTCGGCGGGCCATTTCTGCTGTTCAGCGATCCGATCCAGAGAGCAATCCAATCGGTAAGTTTTCCTTAATCCAATGTCAATGATTGACTGACGGTCATACACATATAATGCACCAACAGTTGGTGCAAATAAAACTCCTAATACTATAAAAATTAACAAAAGAAAGCACAGTCTCGACGGAGCGATCAGAAAGGCAGCCATCAGTGCAGCGCCAGTGTGAGTATTATGGGGAAGTAGCTAGCAGAGACTGCTAGCTAATCAATCAATCAGCTAGCAGCTAACATCTGCTGTTTACAGCCTCACAGCCAATACAACTTAATTTACTATATAAATATGTGTTCCTTATTCTCACCTGTTATGAAATGGGTAGAGCAGACATACGTAGAATTTGACTTGGGGGACCAGGGTCTGCTTTGGTCGACTCTCCCGTCTGCATCTACGTGTGCTCTCTTGATAGCTGCCAGCCACTTTTTCCTCCGTGATTCCTCGACGGGTATTATATAAAACTGCAGATTTTTTTTTTTTTTTGTCATTAGAACAATGCGTAACACAGCAGCTCTTTGGCATTGTGAAGGATTGAAGAAAATTCCGCTTGAAAGTCTTTAATTTGCCGCTTTAACATCCGTTTCTCCACTAAATGAAGCGTACACAATGTACCAGAATGAACAGGCTCCCCCCACGCTGCAGTTGCCTAGCAACAACAGACAAGAAGTTGACTTCGAGAATGCCCATCTGGGCCACGACATAACCCACCACAACATATGGATCGGGGGTCCAGAAAACGATTCAATGCGATCGAGTGAAGCCCTAGGTTTCCCATTACTAGAAAAGTCCGTCCGGAGACATTTGACTGTTACACCCGATCTGGAACAGGGTTTACTGCACTCCCGATACTGCCTACTAGCAGGATCTGGCCGGTACTGCACCTTCGGAGTCCCAGTATGCCTTTTAACGGCAACATACAGGTCCCTGACATTGAATAGGATATTCAAATCGAAAAAAGGGAAAACAACCTGTCCGTTAACCGTTGGCGCCCATTAACGTATACGTGAATGACCCCTAAAGTGTTAACGTGACGTCTCGTTTTCATCAGGGGAAAAAGCTTTGTTGACGACCATGTATTCATCAGTTTCGTTGCCTGTTTACAAAGTTGAGGAAACTTTTAGGTATCTCACCTGAAATACCCACTATCAGATTTTGTGTGGGCCACTCACACCTTGTAAGTAAGCATCTGTGAGCAGAGAAAAAAGTTGTATTATTGAATATGAAGATTGATTGATTGAAGATTGATAGTCGAGTCAGTGTGCAGTGGGTGGGTGGACGCCGGACAGCCTCGTCTTCAGAGTGTCAGACAGTGAAATTGTGGCAGTGCAGGCAGCCTGTCTGGTTCAGGGATGATAAGGCTTTGAGAATGAATGCTATATCATGCATTTTAACTGGAATTGGCTGAGGGAGTGCGATAGATTGCCAATGAGTGTATCGGCTTGTGAGCAAGATATATATATTTTTCTCTCTGCAACAGCCCGTGGTTTCACTGTGACCGTTTTTGAGAGTTGTGCCCACTGTGTGCAGATACTGTATTATTGGCTCTTCCGTGAACCATAAACATGACAGAAATACTGCTCGTAACTGTACCGCAAATGGTACTGATGGGCTGTTACATATACAGTAGTCTGTAGCTGGGAGACAATGCTATGCTTGTGGAAACCATAAGATCCTTGTCTGTTTGTCTATTGTCATTATGAGGGGGGAAAAGTAATTCACTGCATCACTGAAGAGTAATGCATCTGAGTGAAAGATCTATACCCCAACCTGATACCCCTAACCGTATGTAGAATCATCCAACCAAAGGCTGCGTATGGGGGAAAAAACCTTTACTTTTGCAAGAGTTTTGAGATTTGACAAAGGCAAGAACAAGAAATACGCAATTCTATTCAATACCTAAAGGGATATTTCACTTTAGTAGAACTTGTCAAAATTCAGTAGTGTTATCTCCATCTAAGATAATCTTTAACACTTTAGCGGCCACTGGGATGAGTCTAATTAATCTCAAGAGGACCGGGATATGTAAACAGACGTGGGGCTGTTTGTAGAGCTAAATCTATACTTTATAGTATTGCTATCTGTCCATTCTCATTGTGAATTGAGACCATAAACCGTCCCTTCAAAATGGCTTAAAGAAAAAAAATGTCATCAATACGTTCTCATTTTATAGCCCCGTGAATATAAGCATTATACCGGATTTGGTCTAGTATATTTCCTGGAAGCCGAGATAATGGGCTAATAGCTAATAACGTTAAATCCAATGGCATTTCGGTTATAGATACGCTCCAGTTAAAACTCAAACTGCATATGATCGGCACAATCCTCACGCATGTATGCATGAAAGGGGGGGGCGGGGAGACGTCGTTTCTGATTATTGATTACCAATAACCGCGTTAGCCTCATAGGCCGAACGCCTGGATGGCTATCAAAACAAGGCCCAATCGGGATGTACTTTAGTGAAAAAGATCTTACCGTTGTCCGGTGGGATCCCCCCGAGCATTGCCCCGTTATCGATCGCCATCTGGTAGATCGATATGTCCATTGACTGATGATAAATCCCCTTATTGCATGGTGAAATCTGCGATGCAAAACGTAATCCAAGCTACAGGCTGCAGATCCAGAATCGAGCTAACATAAAACTCCATTGAAAGTAAAAAAAAAAAGAGTCCACCGTTCGGCCACAGGGAACACTGCGTTATCGCAATAGCGCCCCTAAGAGGATCTGGCCGGTATTGCACCTTCTCGAATTCAAAGAGTAGGGTATATCTGCAGTGCTGCTCGGCGACCTTGAATATGTTATTAAAATGGAATAAAAGCAATAACAACTTGCCACAGATTTATCCGTGCTTCTGTCCACAACGGGTGGAATCGAAACACGGATATATACGTTGTTCGTCCCCATTGTGTTAAGTAAGCTAGCAACCACTGCTGTTCCTGTCGTTTGCTAGTTGTCAACACCACCATTGCTCTCTTGGGCAGAGGTGTTTGCAGGCAGTGACTAGGCATAGTGACAGTTCTGTGTAGAAGTGTGAGACTGTTTAGAATATTTCTTCCAGCAAGGCATGGTAACCACTCCCCAAATAGTCCATGCAAGGTAAAGATACACAACAAATGTACCTGATCTGCTTTTATTTGGTAGTTATAATGTAATTACTCGTCAAAACAAACCTGTGACTGTGAATTATCCAATTTATTGAAATCAGAACAGCAGTAGTTTCTTTATTCTTCAGAACTTGAAGTATGATATTTAGACTAGGTTCCCAAAAAGAATGGATGTGAATGAGGAGCCTGATGCCTGGGAGCAATGGTGGTTAACAGCGGATGACGGGAACAGCAGTGGTTTTACTTGTAGATGCACTTACATAGAGGTAAGGCCGCTGAAACTTGACACATTCTACTAAAGTGAAATATCCCTTTAACACTATGTGGACCGTCCACGAGTTAATTTGTGATTCGATTCCACCCGTTGAGGACCAGAGCCACGAGTTGTTAGTTTTATTCCATATTTATAACGCTATTAACGTCCGCGATCGACATGCAGGACCTACCCACATATTTGATTTTCGAAACATGCAATACCGGCCAGATCCGCTTAGGGGCGCCATCGCTCCACTGCAGTATCATTGAGGGCGATTGAAAAAAAAATTCTTTTCACTGTCCGTGGGCGTTTCATATGAGCCTCGGTTCCAAACAAAGACCCTCCATCTTTGATCCCGTTACCGAACGCATATTTCAGCCTGGAATAATGGTATTTATGATTAGCCAATGGACATATCGATCTACCAGATTCCGATGACTAATGACGAAATGCTGCCGGCGATCACATGGCCTGACGGTTGGATACTATTCCCCCAAATTACAGCTGGATTGGACATTGTTTTAAAACCTAACGTGATTGATCAGTGACATTGGCTACCTGAACGCACACTGTATTGCTAATCAATAATACTAATCGACGTTCCCCGCCGCCCCTATTTCATCCATAGATGCTCATACAGCAGAAATGGCGTTTGATATAACGGCGCCAACGTTTAGCTTATTATCTAGCTCCCCAGAAAAAAGACGAGACGAAAAGTGCGATAAACCTTATATTCACGACGCTATAAAATGACAACCAACCGATGGATTTTTATTTTCTTTAAGCCATTATGAAGGCACGGTTTATGCACTCAAGTGACAATGAGAATGGACAGATAGCAATACTATAAATTATATATATAACTGTTAGAAAGTACATCGGTTTGTAAACAAACCTCTGTCCTCTGGCCTATAAATCGGCGCAAGACTGTGGTCGCCAAAGTGTTAAGATACGATCTCATAACATTTGGATTTTGCTGGAGTATGCCGAGTTTATACGTGCAACGAATGCCAAGAGGAAAGGTTTTGCCAGAACTAACGTCACTGGAAACCATTCAGAAGTGCGAGAAACTCCCTGCAGACGGTAACAAAGCAAAGCTGATAACTCTAACAGAGAAAATAACCATGTGTATTGTGCAGTTTGTTTACCAATGATTTTAAAATCTCTGTGCATTGCACCGGAAAACGGGGGCGAGGACAGGAAGCCGTCATGAAATCGCTGTAGTCTTATTAACTTATTAACTAAAAGATTAACAAAATAAAAAGCAGCAGCACTATTTCATAATTGAGTAATATATGCTATGTATTTATTATTTTAGGGGAGTAGGATTTGTTTCACAGTTTTAGCATGTTTTATAGATGGCTAGGTTAAACACAGGTTTTAGTTTTTAAGAGGGGGGGGGGTAGATAGGTATATTCAGTTCATTAAAGTAATTTTTTTTATATCCAGCTCCTCTCATGAGTGCATAGGTCTCTGGAATGTGCCAGTGGGTCGAGTGACCACGCCAAGCCAGGCACCCAGAATACTCTGACCTGATGAACTCCACGAGCGAGATTGTTCACGGAGGCGCTGTCGAACCAAGAAGACACAACCCATGTTATGGGATAAATAAAAGGCTGGCGGACTTGTACACGGTGATGTCAGATATCAACGACTCCCTAAGACCATTGCTGCAATTCTGCCTGGACAGCTCAAAATACTAATAAAGACCGTTAACACTTTCAGTGCCACCAGGTGGCGCCAGAGTTAGCGCTTGAATGCCACCATCGGCGCCAATGTTAACGTTAATATCGCCTAATCTATGTTTTAAATTATGGCTATGTGTCTAATCTGCCCGTCGCTTATCAAAGAATCATTTTCCAGTCAGTGCTGTCAAGGCAGATTGTTTTTTTATCGCTTCATTTCCGTTTGAGAGCATTTTGAAAAGCACCCGTTTTGAGGTAAAAAAACAACCCATTCTGGGCCATTCTGTGATAATCGTCTTTTACTGGAATATTCCAGAACGTTGATATTTGTCGGCCTATTTATGAATCGTTTTCAAATAAACGCTAGATGATCAATATTATACGTACACGCACGCCCATTCGAGCCGCGCGCGGATAATAGCCGTGTTCATTTCCTCATGGATTTTACAGTGAAACAGCTGGAGCACATATCACAAAACAGCTTATATCTTCATCAAAATGAGTCTGATTATCCTAACACTGATAACATAGATTCCTTACCTGACATCAAATGGTATCCAACTGGTATATTCCAATTCCTGATCACCATTCGAAAAAATCGATAAGTGTATAGATCTAACGTGATACAGTAGAATTCATGATCCGCGGCGCTCAGAGGATCCATAATGAACTGTGGTAACCCCGGCTGCATCAGTGGACTGGAAAATGTGGAGTACAGGATTTTTTTCCCCATCCATTTTCATTGAGTCCATTCCAAAATCCCTTATATCATCTGGGAGACGATAGGGGGCGCTTTTTTCCACATCTGATCGCCGGCGGCTCTCGGGTAGACTAGGGTAGGCTCGCGTGATGCAATATGATTTCAGATCGCGAAGAAAATCAAAAAAATCTGAGAAATCTCGTGAGTGGCTTTTAACGTAATATTAATAATTCCGAGAAAACTCGTGAGTGGCATAGAAAGTGTTAACCACTGTTTGGCCATAACCATGCTGGAATATGAATGTCTTTATCAGTTTTGTTCGATTGGCTACCGGGTATAATATGATTTGTAGAGGCATACAATCTATTTTGTTGTCGGTATTAGGTAGCCTATATGAATTACATATAATAGCAGCCATAGCCTACATTATGCAACAGTAACTTGCGCATATATAATAGCACATGGCACAGCCCTGCGAAGCCTGCACAGTAAACTAACTTGATCGTTCATCTAGCTGTTGTATCTTTACGCTTATGAAAACATTAAATAATATGTATAGGCTATATGCCGTCGTTTTGCATTAATAGCCTATATTCTCAAATGGCATTTAATGGCAATCCGCTGTGGACTAAATCTCCTCGCTGACGACCAGTATACCTTATATCATATTCCTATATGTCTCCCAGGAATCGTGGGGCTCTGGGGAATAAAGGTTGGGAAGACCCTGCTATTATAGCCCATATCCTTTATAATGCTATAGGCTATTTCATTTACAGTTTACTCTATCAGCCTACCCAGCATGTAATACGTTCTTTGTTAGAACACAACTCGTTATTATTTTGCACATAGATTGCAGAAATACGGGAACGTTTTGATTTATATTTAAAAGGCTTTGACATTGTAAAACGAAATAAGTGGAATTTCGAAGTTATGTAAGCACCCACACGATATATGCTCTGTATCCAGAGCATGTATGCTTTTCATTAATTTAAGACACATTTATTGCAAGGGTTTTGTAATACACAAACTCAACAAATAACCTGTTCTCGTTGCAATGCGTTTTTTATTCTTTCTTATACAGTAGGAAGGGGGAAGAACACTATATCATGGGTGTTCATATGACTTGTATTCTGCTTACACCTTCGAAATTCCACTTATTTCGTTTAACAATGGCAAAGCCTTTTAAATATAATCAAAACGTTCCCGTATTTCTGCAATCTATGTGCAAAATAATAACGAGTTGAGTTACGCGGAGCGCAGTCAGTACACCCCGTATATTCCGATAACGCTATATATAAACCATGCTGCATTCATTCAGAAGGAAAGACCTATTATTCCAAATGCTATTTATAGGGTTTTGACCATAATTACACTACTGTTGCTATTTTACAAATAACTACAGTATAATGAATTACATACAGAACACGTCAGTCAAACTAATGAACGAAAGCTTATTTCCGCGTTGAAACGAATGCATGAAACTGATGAAAGCAGTATCCATATTCTACCGCCGGGCGCCAGGTACGCATAGGAACAATAGATATAGGACGTATAGGACGTTGAATGGGCCATAGTAATGTAAATTTAGCAATACAATTTAAAAGGTTATAGCCCTGCAAAGAAGGGGAACTTCTCCATGTTAAATAGGGCTGGCGAGGGATGGTAAATTATGAATTTAACCCCGGCGATCAAAGTGTTAATGAACTGTTGTGTTGACATATTTAATTAATGTCAAAAGAGGGGTTGATAGGTATATTCAGTTCATTAAAGTCTAAAATGTTATATCGAGCTCCGCTCATGAGTGCATAGGTCTCTGGAATGTGCCAGTGGGTCGAGTGACCACGCCAAGCCAGGCACCCAGAATACTCTGACCTGATGACCTGTGTGACCTAATGTGCATGCATGGCTATATCGGCCCTCATCCATTATAACGTTAGGTTATGACTATAACCAAGTTCTGTTAGTTAGGGGCGATGCTTGGCATCGCCTTCTGCACTATCTCGCGTACGTGCACGCGTACTGAATAAACCACAAATGTACCTCTAATGCCAGTATTAGTCTGACCACACCCCTCATCAGCTTACCTTCATAAGCAGGTGTGTGGTCACCTGCTCTCCTCCTTCCCAAGCTTTCACCACAAGGTGAGGACAAGGGCTGCAGCGGCGTCCGATGCCAAGCATCGCCCCTAACTAACAGAACTTGGTTATAGTCATAACCTAACGTTCTGTATCGTTAGTGGCTTAGCTTGGCATCGCCTTCTGCACAAGGGAGGCCAAGCGGAGCCACTTGGCTGACAAATACACCCCGCTGACAGCCCCCCAAAACCATCAGAACAGGGAGGGCCGAGCCCCCCCGACCCCCCCTAATGGAGGGTAGCCCCCCTATTAGGGACGTCACGGGAGGGCGACGGACCCGACCGTGCGAAGAGGCACTCAAGCAACTCAACGCACAGGGTGAGCAGACCGTGGCTTGACCCCACGACTACACACACGCACAACCCGCATGCCACCCGGGAACGAACGGAGGAACAACCTCGGTACTGCCCCCAGAATCACGGGGTCAAGGGCAAACCCAACCCCGTGGCAAGGCCGTAGCAGCGGAGCACGAAGGAAGACCCAGACCCACCAAAAGGACTGGACTCCCTGGAATGGGGGCCCGGAGAAGTCCATGATGCCAGCATCAAGACCCCACCAGGTGGGCACGTAGTGCCCCGCCCCCCACATCGCCAGCGTATTCGGACAAAGGCCCCTCAGTTACTGCACCTGGTATTCCCAGGCGGAACCAACCAGGCCAGAACCTGCCCAGCTTCCGAGATCGGACGAGACCGGGCGTGTTCAGGTCGGTATGGCCGTAAGCCGAGCGGGCCCCGTCCCCCCAATAGTACACCGCCTGGCACACTGACCCTGCAGAATAGGCAGTCAGCATGGCCGTAAGCACACAAAAAAGGTTAACCAACGGAAGCAGGCAGCGCACCGGGGAAAAACCAGGCAACAGGCTGTTAACCCTAGCCTGGAGACTGCGGACGAGACAGGCGCCAGAGGGGACAGCTGAACACAGCCGCCCCGGCGGAAGGAGCGTAAGCTGGCGGTGTTGCATGACCAAGCCTCCATTTAACAACCCCCACCCAGAGGGGTCGAGGCAGAGAAGGCTGACACGATTGGCAGACGTCATGAACGTGCAGGGGCACCCTCAACCGGTGAACCCGGGAGTTGACACTGCTCCAACACACCAGGGAATCAACCACCTCGGTGTTACCCAATGCGGTGGTTGTTCCTATAACCCCTCAAGAAAAAACTCCAAAACACACCTGCGGGTATACACCGGCTATACCGCAGTACAAGTGTTTCAGTTTCCAAAAAGGGTTAACCCAGGCCTACGGGTCGCAAACATCACTTCGGACCGGGCCTGGCGGTACGGGAAGCACAGGGTCACCAGAGGAGGTCAAAAAACCACCCCCACAGGCCCCTCTTCGCCATGCGTGAGAGAGGAGCGAAAAATAATGGAGAACCAGCCCCTAAGCACACCGTACCCGGTATTCCCCGGCGGTCTCCCAACCAAGTACTAACCAGGACCAACCTGTGTAGCGGCCGAGATCCGACGAGATCGAGCGCGTACAGAATGGCATGGCTGTAAGCCATGACGACAGTGCTGAGTAAAAACATACCCAACCAGGGTCTCCATAGCGCTTAACCCTGTGACACCCAGACCGACCTGGCATTTTTCCCCCTGAAAAAAGCCCAAGTCCCTCAGGGTACCAGAACAGCAGATCTGCATCCCCGGCGGACAACGGGTTCAACTGATCTGGACCAGCGTGACCAGAACCAGTCCCGTGCCCTAACCACGCCGACATGCCTACTCCAGGAGAAGGGCAGATATGCGTGTCGATCTTAACATGAAAAGAAGGCGCCACCCAGACGTCGGGACGAACCGCGCCTGGCGGCCCACCCCAAGGGCGTGAGACCCCACTACATATGTTCAGATCCATCCCGTCATCATCCCCCAGACATGAACGAGAATCCGTCGACAACCCACCCAGGTCATGGGATGTGGTCGCCGGAAGAGGAAAAACCCCCATCTCAGTTGCTTTATAAAAACGCTGTTTCAACCACAAGCAACTAAGGCGTGCCAGTCAATCGCCTGTTTACAGCGAGCTAGCACTATACGTGCGTCGGGACACACCCCCATCAATGAACAGGCTATTTAGACCTGTCATTGAATCCCCAAGGCGCCCAGGGGAACGACAAGAGGGGTGTGACACTCCCTAACTCCAACACTTCTGGAATAGAAAGAAGGAAGCATCAACAGTATGTATCCCAGTCTACACAGCCGGGGTAAAAAATGTTCACATTTTTACATCCCACCACCCTCCCATAGGAAAGAGACGGGGATCCCCAGAGAGACTTCCCACGCGAGCTGTACAGATTGAAAAGAATATATTGCACCTTGAGCCATGTAAAAAAACTGGTTTTAGGGCCTCCGGGGAAGAGGCACCGAACCCATACACACTCAATAAACGAATTGAATCGAATATACATACAATAGAAAAGGACCCTTCTAGAGGGTCCACTCACTTTGACAATCTGAGGAGGAAGGCTCTGTACTCTGATGGAGGCTTCCTCACATGGAAGAAGGAGTCCGAACTCACAGAAGGCCTGAGTAGGCGCTTGGTGAGGAGGAGCCCTGACCACCCCCCCTGAAAACAGATCCATCACATGGACCTGAACAGCACACGGAAGTCCTACCAACAGAGACGCGCACGGTGACGTACTCTATGGCGGGGGAATTCCTGCGGTGCACACGCCCAATATACCAGGCCGTGGGACCAGGAACTCCCTCCCCCCCCCCCCCCCCCCCCCCCCCCCCCCCGTAACGTGCCGAACCGCCACGTGACGGGAACCTTGAAGGACAGGGGGTGTACCCCTGACCGACAGAACAATGGGGAGAGGAAAGGTTACCAGTTCACCCCTTTACGACCCCACACCCATGATACGACGTAACGACAAAAAAGAGAATATGACACAGTCATAGTCAGCTCTATGAAGCGTTTCACAGCTCCACACAGCGCATGAGCTAACCTGCTATCTGATTTTTACTAAGGAAAAACACAGAATAGAGAGGGCTCTAAGAACCCCGGTCCAACATACACATGTGCTTCTGTGGCCAGTACAACCCAGTTGTAGGTCACATGACACACACAACCCATCATCACCTACAAAAAATGGCAAAAACACTCAACAGAGGAACGCCGTTTTTTTTCACAATGAGAGAATACATCATTCTTGATTAGTATCGACCACAGGCCTTGCTAAGCACACATGACAGCAACCAAACCAATTTCCCTTTAGGAAATAAGTTTCTCCAGCAGATTTAGCACAACCTCAGCAATCAAGCTGAGAGTTACATCGTATCCCTACCACACAAAAGACACAATTAATGCACAACATGTCTGATAGGAGGTGATAAAGTCCCCAGGGAACCGGGGGGGGAAACACAATCCTCCTATTTTACCCTCAATACGGCCAGTTAAAACAGGAAAACCTGTTAATGTGTGAACTCACTGTTCATTGTCATTACAGTCTGAGAAAGAACATTCTTTTACTCACTCGTCACCAAGCATAGCTTCATAGGTTAGTTGCCTTAGTAGTGAGTACACGGTACACATAAACACCATGATGTTTCTCACACAACAACCAGATCAATACATCACGACCTGCACGGAGAAGCTAACTGCCAGTGACAAAAACAGCTCACACACAACCCGCAACGTATCTCAAATGCATTGCAACAACACACGTTTTGGGAAAAAACACCGTTATTCACAATACAATTAGCAAGGTAAAACCAGAAGACGTGTTATGGGGTCTGGCCAACCCCGTACCTGCCCGGAACGCAGATCAGCGAAGTGCAGTCACAAGCCACCGTAGAACACAGCCGTCCCGTGTTGTTCGATCCGGGCAGCGTCGCCGCTCCACCAGTCGCTACAGTCCTCTTTGTTGACGCAATCCCCGTCTAGGCTCAGGCAGGGTCGACGAACATCCCCTGTCAAGGATGACGTCGTGGTCAAGAGTGTAAAACATGTTAAAAATCAAAGCACGTTCAACAGAATAGCATCAAGCTAACGGCTGCTCCAACCGTTCGGGTGCTATTGCTTCCGCTCGCGAGACGCCGATCTACGACGCACGCGATCAGGAGCGAGCTCCCGGCGGCGCGCGAGAAGCCAAGCCACCCCGCGCCAGGCCCACCGACCGGCTAACCGTAAGCTATGAACATGTAAACAATGACATAACACTCACCCAGACAGGCCGCCGTTCTGAACCCTCCTCACTTTTTAAGAAAAAAGAGGAAAACAAGACGTCAACACCGCTTCACAACGGTGATATTACCACGTCCGGCGGAATCAGCACAGTACCAACTGGCCTGTATAGCTGACTTTGAACATGAATCTGCCGCTATCGCACATTACATGCACATATCCCCTCGTGAAGGAATACTCTCATTTGGATATGAAAGATGGGGTCTTAACACGGTGACAGAGAGAATCCACTCGTCCAGAACACACAGGGATCACCAGTGTCAATGGTCGCGGCCCACTAGTTAAAACTATAATGGTCGCCAGACCAAGGCCTTCTGTCGCCTAGACGGCTAAACAAAGGACCCTAGCCTGGGGCCGGTTTCCACAAACTTTGTCTAGTAGCCCCCATAGCACTAACAGACAAGTGGAGCCCGCCAGCAAACACTACTCACCCAACCTGGAACGCACCGCTCCTCACAACAGCGGCATGTCCGACAGTTCAGCTGTGGCCTGACAGGTTTCACCCCAACAAACACAGCAAGGAACTGCAGTTGAGAAGCATGCAGCGGCGTGCTCCCAATACGAAAACCGGTGGAGGGTTTGTAGAATGATCATCATCTTCTAGACACTCCAGTACGAAGACAATATCGCCGTATTTTCTCGAAAATAGTGAGAGAGAAAATAAAGATATGATGTCAACGTATCCTTGTTTCCCAAGCTGTTCCTAATCCAATTTCTTCCATCATGGTGTCAAGTGTGGGGGATCTACCGAGGCACCTCTTCCTTGTGGTGAAAGCGAGAAGGAGGAGAGCAGGTGACCACACACCTGCTTATGAAGGTAAGCTGATGAGGGGTGTGGTCAGACTAATACTGGTATTAAGGTACATTTGTGGTTTATTCAGTACGCGTGCACGTACGCGAGATAGTGCAGAAGGCGATGCCAAGCTAAGCCACTAACGATACAGAACCAGTGGCTTGCTAAATGTGGAACTTGCAAGAGTATTTAAGACATGATGTGTTTGTCATTCTGGAGCCTTGCAGCCCCCATGGAGGGCTGTGGTCTCCAGGACTGTTCCTCGTTCTCTGTGTTCCTGTCGATAAAGACCATCGATTGACTTCACATTTGTTTCCTGAGTTTCTGTCCAGCTGGCTCATCATATCAATCCAAATAACTCAGTTTTTATACTATCAGGTAGGATCGATATCGGCCGATACTCAAGGCTGTGATATCGGTATCGGACATGAAAAAGTGTATTGTGCCATCCCTAGTCTACTGGAAACATAATATATTCACTACATTAAAAAAAAGAACCCCTTAACCCATTCTCTAAACATACGAATCATGAGTAGGGATGCACCGATATGAAAATTTGCGGCTGATACCGATTGTTCAACTAACACAATCGGCCGATATCAATATTTGTGGCAAAAGAATTCAAAATAATTTTTTTTTTATATTTTATGAAACTACTGTATATTTGTATGTCTCTAAATGTTTTGATGAATTGAAAATGGAGGACCCTTATGTAAAAAAGCCGAAAGTCTTTTTCTGGTCTTCATCCTCCAGTCTTAGCACTGTTGTTGTACCCATTCTGCAATCTGTTAATAAAGTTTTCAATCAATCAATCAGACAAATGTATAGAAAAGCTTTTATTATAACCATATAACAAATAATTATATTATTGTTTATGAAAATGTTTTATCCCTATGCTTGACTATTATTTTAGGCATGGCAACAAATAAAATAATAATAATAAAATGAATAAATAAAATATTAAATAAATAAATAGGCTACACGTCTCTCTTTTTGTGTTACAAATTGTGCTCACCGATATGAACATAGCTTTACTTACTTAAAAAAGGAAACATCAAGAAATATGTTTATGGTATTCCATCATGCCATGTGTTTTTTTATATATTTTATAATGCTCATGATTATTGCTGAAGTCTGAGTCATACAATACCCACTGGCTTTCATAACCTAACAGACTAACTTGACTAAAAAGACTAAAACGTTTTAGGGTTTTAAGAGTTTAAGAGACGGCACTCTACTGGGCCAGCACTCACACACTCACTGTATCTCTCTCAAACAAAGCTCCATGTTCTCCAGTAATATCTCCATAATCTGAGTTTGCAATGCATGTGTCGTGTCAGGTACAACAGAACAATTTTGATTGACAGTCGATTCTGCCAATTACGTCACACCGCTTGCACCCACCTCCTGCTGTTCTTACCACCAATCGGCAAGCGCTTATTCGTTTTTTACTTCTGGGAAGTCCGCCATTGATCTTCACGAGAGAACCACAACAAACTTACCGTAGCTAATAACGCTAGCTCCCCGCGGCCCACGAGTAGGCTACCAGCGCTCCGCAGGAGTACTAAACGAGGCATAATGATTTTACTGCAACGAATGTTATAATAAAAGCTTTTCTATACATTTGTCTGATTGAAAACTTTATTAACAGATTGCAGAATCGGTACAATTCAGTACGGGCTCTCTGAGCAAAGGAAGGAAGTGAGAGATATGAATGAGTAATGCTTGCTATGGTCGGGTAAATACGCTGATGTTATTGAACGTGTAACTATATAACGTTAATGCCACAAAACGAATGCCTTTGTTAATCATAAGTAACTTTGATGCAGTAGCGTGTGGGGGCGGGGTTGTGCAGGTCGCTTGACTGAAACTTTTTTCAAAGTTTAAATGTGTGGACCAGATTGACGCGATACAAATTGACAGATATTTATCGGCCACTGCCATCGGCAAATTTGAGCTGATGGCAGACAACAAGGCACTTATCGGCCGATACCCGACCGATATATCGGTGCACCCCTATCTAAGAGGGACCAAAAGCCTCTCAGCAACCCTTGCACGTCCTCTCCAGTAACATCACAACATCCAGAAATATCTTTGCTGTATCTACAACCACCTCAATTCTCTGCTCGGTTCTTCAGATTCCCAAACAATAACACAGCAGGACATCAGAGGTAGATCTTTATTTGGTCAAATTGAATGTACAGGTAAAAAACATTTGGCCTCATTCATGAAGCGATATAAGAACAGATTTCATTCTTAACTAGCATTTCCTCTTGTTTTGTTCTCACCTGGGATTCAGCAATGTTTTCTTATGTTTTCACACCTGTAGTTCGTTTGCTTTGTTCCGATTCAGGGAGACACAGGGACTATAATGATACAATGTTGCACTTGTCCTTTAGTTCGTTTGTTTTCACACGGCTGTGTTAATAGCGGACCAAAACAAATGCACGCGCGAGCAAACTGTCACTCATTGGTCAGATTTTGGGGTGTGTCGCCCCCCCCCCCCCCCCCCCCCCCCAACTCTGACTTTACTGATGACCGCGGAGAGAGAGAGAGAGAGAGAGAGAGAGAGTCCCGCACGGTGCTGCTGTTGCAGCGCCACTACAAACCCCGGCTCTTCTCTCCTGCGCGGCAGCGGGGACACAGCTGACTGACATCCGGCAACACAAACACCATTTCAGGGTCTGCTCTGCTTGTTGTATCTCCGCTGTAACAACGTGCAGCAGCAGCAGCGCGACACTGTTCGACAGACCTTTCAAAGCCCCTTTCCCTCATTCGGTCACTAAACTGTCTGTACACTTCAGTGTACTTGTGTTCTCCAGCATCTGACGAATGTGATCGTCTGCCCAAATATCAACGCAGTGTACCTCATCGCTGCTCCACGTTGACCCACAACGTATTATTATTATTATTATTGTGTCGGTTTGTTAAGTCGATTGCATTCTCACAGCGTAAGAGTCGCGTCGGGTTCGTTTGGAAGTGCGCCGAGATCACCCTCTCTAGGTGGTCTCGGCCCGCTTGTTTTGTTCCGCAACAGAATGTGATTGCTGTGTTCATATATGCCCAACTGAACCGAAATAGGGGGGAAACGCTCCAGGTAGGAGTTCATGGGTTGAAAGCAAACCATTGGTCAATTGCCCACAAATACGACTTTATAAACCCAGAACTTTTCAATAATAATAATTATTATTATAACTTATTGCGTGTGTTCTTCTGAAATCGATTATATATTGCCGTTAGAACAGTTAGATGCTGGCTGCCCAGGCGTACGCATAGAACGCATATTTACAACATCTCCTCTCCTGTCTTCTCTTCTCTGCTCCTACAAGTTCTGAGCGAATTTGGGGTTTTAGCCACAGGGACCTTTCAGAGAAAGGTGACAGATCCAGTATTTCCCAACCTACTGCGCGATTGGTTCTTGACAAGCGCGCAGTCGTTCAGTATTGACAAAGCCTACTTTGCTGGAACGATTAATTTCGCACTATACAGTATGCGGTATACGTAAGTACAAGTATAAGTCTTTATTTGTCATCAGATTAACACACATGCGATGAGCAACCCACAGGAACACACACACATGCACTGAGTCGTGAGGCATGAGACGTGTGTGTGTTTGTGTCATTTTGAGATCAGTCGCAAATCGCTTCCTGTTGAATGGATCAGACAGCGATCAGATGCCGAAACTCGGCTGTTTTACACACGCCTCATTCGCCTTATAAGGAGATGGCGGTCATGTCTGTATGCAAATGTTTTGAGCGTGAATGCGCATTTGAATTTAAGAATGAGTGGGGTTCATCATGCAACAGACCTGGGTAAGAACAGATTTGGACGTTAAGAACGGCTTGATGAATGTGGCGGTGGCTTTTCTTATTGTTCTCTTAACACATTGGGCGCCATGCATTGTGCCCATCATTATGCCCTCTCTGCCACCGCTGTAAGCCTATGGAGATGTTTACCTTCTTTGCAGAGCTATAACTTTTTAAATATTATAGCTATATCTGCATTACTATGGCCCATTCAACATCGGGTATCTATCGTTCCGGATGTGGGAACGTTATATTTTTTCATTCATACAATGTTGTGTTAATACCGTATGTATTTGTGTGTGTATGTATGTGTGTGTGTGTGTGTGTGTGCTAGTCTGTGTGTGTGCTTAATGGGTTCCAGATGTAGGCAGGGAGAGGCCCCTAGTCTCGAACAACATCCCAACAAATCATGGGCGCGACAGCTGGGTGGGGGAGAGGTGTGCGCGTGTGTACGTGTGCGCGTCGGAAGAGTAGGATGTGTGTGTGAGGCGCGTGATACAGGGGGCCCGGTGTGTGTGTTAATGGGTGTGTGGAAGGAGACAGCCACGAGGTCAGCAGGTCAGACTGAGAGACGCCCAGGCTACAGCTTGCATCATGGGGGAGACAATAGGTGCACAGATATATAAGATATTGACATCGAATATTACTAGATCAATGAACTAAAACTATCACTTGAGATCTCCTGTTGATCTCCTCTTAACTCTCCAACGGTTCAAGAGCGCCATCTGCTGGCCGATCGGCGGATCGCCCAAACAGGAAATGAGCGGCAGGAAGTGGTGCTCATCCATATTCGGTACTCGAGCTCGACACACTGGATAGCGATCCGTTGCCAATAACTCGATAAACAACATGATTTGGACGTATATATTATTATTATTAGGGATGCACCGATATGAAAATTGGCCACCGATACCGATTGTTCAACTAACACAATCGGCCGATACCGATATTTGTGGCAAAATATAAGTATTTGTAAAAAAAAATATATATATATATACATTTTTTTTCATATTTTCTTTTAATATTTTTTTTTGTATTTTTTATTTATGTTTAACACTTTGGTTGCCTAAGGTTAAATTCATGATATACCATAGATTGCCAGCGCTATTTGTCTATGGAGAAAGTCCCCTTCTTTGCAGGGCTATAACTTTTTAAATTCTATTGCTACATTGCCATTATTAGGGCCCATTCAAAGTCCTATATGTATTGTTCATTGTGTAGCAACGTTAAACTTTTTCATTCACATATTCATAGTAAAGTATGGTCTAATGTATAAGTATGTTTTCATCTCTTTCTGCAGCTTTCTCCAGAACGTGATCTATAGCCCCAAATACATTATATTGATGATGCAATACAGTTTTATGGCAATCAGCACGATATAAAAAATTACAACTAGACGTACTTCTAGAAGTTACTACACGTCATCTGATGTTGACCGGATGGGCTAGGGGCCGTTTATAATTCCGTGGGCAGCGTTATACCGATCATCTAATGTGGGTCAAATGTTGATAATAGCAGTTAGTATCGAAGACGGTAACGTTACACGCTGAAACTCACCCCAGTCTCCGCGCGCCGTTGGGCGATCATCGTAGAGTTGAAATCTTATCATTATGGGATGTAAATTTACCCGGTCCATCTCCAGCTTGTATAATGGTATATACGTCCAAATCATGTTGTTTATCGAGTTATTGGCAATCGATCACTGTGTAGCGTGACGAGCCAGAGTCGCGGGACCTATAGCGAGCACCCGGAAGTACTACGGACGTAGCACAACCTCTATGCCACTTCCTGTTAAAGCGATTGTGCCGATCGGCCACCAGATGGCGCTCCTGAACCATGCCATGTAGCACTATCCCTCTCCCAGTATGGTCTGGCGGCCTGCAGATGGATACTATTCTCTCAACCAGAGCTCTCAAACCAATGCAATAAAACCATTTTGATTGACAGTCGATTCGGCCAATTACGTCACACCGCTAGCACCCACCTCCTGCTGTTCTTACCACCAATCGGCAAGCGTTTATTCATTTTCTACTTCCGGGCATGCCGCCATTGATCTGCTTGCGAGAAGTTGAACCACAACAAGCTAATACGTTAGCTGCCCGCCGACCAGCGCTCCAGAGTCCACAGGATGACCAAACGAGACACAATGATTTTACTGCAACAAATGTTATAATAAAACAAAGCCTTTCTATACATTTGTCTGGTTGAAAACTTTATTAACAGATTGCAGAATGGGTAGTTGGGTACGGAATGAGCAACGGAATGGAACTGAGCTATGAACGGAGTAATGCCTTGCTTACTTGCCATCTTCGGGTAAATAATATGCTGATGTTATTGAACGTGTAACACTAACTATATAACGTTAATGCCACAAAACGAATGTTTGTGTCATTTTAACAGCAGATACTTTCTTAAATGCCATCTTCCCGAGAGAGGGGTGTTGACGGGGAGCTGTGATGGGTTCGCTTGGTTGTGTTATTAATAGCATTGAACAGCTAACCGAAAGCTAGCGTTAACTAACGTTAAAGGTTTAGCCATAACGTTACCTTGGCTAAAGTTGGGGCTATTCATAATCCAGCAATAATGGCTGCAGACCTGCAAGCAAAGTACAGCAAGTTGGCAAAGGAGTATTCCAATGTAAATCACATTTTCACCAGTAACGTTAGTCTTCCACCCCCCCGTAGCTCATGCTAGCTAACCTAGCTCACGTTAGCGTCGTCACTGAACCACCTCGCATACACAATTAATGACATGCCATATCGGTGACAATGTTTAGCTTTTAGTGCCAAATGATAAGAGTCTGAAGCGGAGTCTCAAAAGAGAATGTTGAATATTTAGTAGTAACTTTGATGCAGTAGCTTGTGTGTGTGTGTGGGGGAGGCGCCGTTGTGCATGACGCACTGAATTTATCGGCTACTGCCATCGGCACATTCAAGCTTATCGGCCGATAGGCCGATTGCAGTCAACAAGGCACTTATCGGCCAATACCGATACCCGACCGATACATCGGTGCACCCCTAATTATTATACAACCTGGAAATGGATTGCATATATCAACATCCCATAATCGCGAACTTTCTGCTCCACGCTGACCACCCAACGGTCAGAGGAAGCTGCGGTAAGTTTCAGTGTGTTTGCTTATTATGATCCATATAAACTGCTGTGATCTATGTATCGCCCATACTACATAAATGATTTAACGTCGGCCACGGACTTATAAACCCCCCCCCCCCCCCCCCCCTCCGGTCACCAGCAGATGATGAGGCATGACGCTTAGGACCTTGTACAATTGAACATTTTAATCTGACGTCAATCGGTATCAAACTACATTTGATGATGTAATATATGTATTTATGTACGTTCTGCAGAATGCTGCAGAAAACGATAAAAACATATTTATACTTTAGGCCGTATTTTAGTATGAATATGTGAATGAAAAAGTAGAACGTTGCTACATCCTAAACGATAGATACTTGACGTTGAATGGGCCATAGTAATGTCAATTTAGCAATACAATTTAAAAAGTTATAGCCCTGCAAAGAAGGGGAACATCTCCATAGACGTACAGTACTGGCAGACAGTGGATTAAGATCAGAATAATCCCTGGCAGATAAAGGGTTAAAAAAAGATTAGTGTTTGTATGGACTCACATTCAGAGTCTTCCGCCAGGAAGGGTCTGCCACGTTGACTGCTGTCTCCATGATCTCATTACACACCTATGGGAAACTAGCAGAGGGCTGGGGGAGGCGCCCGGGAGCCAACCAACAGCCAATCAAATCACCAGGTCTCCTCCCGACATACATGAGTCATTTGTCCACAGCTGCGCCCAATCACATACCAATTAGTCACTAATATCAGTAATGTTCTGGGCACAGCTGTGGAAGAGACACCCTGCAACACATATTACTTAAATAATATAATTAATATATTATTAGAAATGGGTTAGTAGGGGGAGTTCTGTCCTGTCAGCCTGTGATAATAGTCCACAGCTGTGTTGGAGGTGTGTCCATGATCACATACAGCCTATTCATAAAATATTTCCTCAACTGTCAAAACATACAATGTCTATTGTTGTACATATTCAGAATAATTTTGATATCATACAAATACCCCATGGGGTCCTCTAACTTTAGATTCATCCACGTACAAATATATACAAACCAAAACACAATTTCGGGAGGACAGGCCCACCTAAAATAAATGAATTAATTAATAAAATAAAAGGTAAAATAAAATATATATATATTCATGTTTATATACACACACCTACTGTAAATACTATATCTATATAGTAGGGCTGTCAAAGTTAATGCTTTAACTTTGGAGATTAATTTAAATTAATTAAAGCATTAAAATAAATTAATCTATGGAGTGAAAAATCTTACATTTTTGTGCCGTGGATATAAGAGGTCTAGCTGAGTCAATGTTGATGGTTTTGTTGAACATTTGTATTTCAGAGAGAAACTTTATTCAAAGAAAGCTATTAAAATAGTCTTTGAATCTAAATATACTTTCTTTGTGTTGATTTTACATTAATTCCATGATTTTACTCAAGTAAATATCTGTTACAAGCTTCGGTCTTAAGTAGAAAATGCTATTTTTAACCTAGATTAATTACAGAAAATTGTGAGATTAATTCGTTGTTTTTTTTAATCTATTGACAGCGCTACTACATATCCCATACCTACTCTTATTAGTTATACCACAGGCCAGTATGGCTTACTACTGTGTAGTATTGATACTGTATTTATACTTGTAGTTCTGTACATAATAATACTGTACATACAGTACAGTATGGATTACTACTGTGTAGTATTGATACTGTATTTATACTTGTAGTTCTGTACATAATAATACTGTACATACAGTACATCAGATTAGCATATTACTCAGTAGCTTCATTATATATATTCCACTTACATTTAATCACACTGTGTATTGTTAATGCACTTCAATGTTACCTTTCACTCTGGTTAGATGCCAACTTATTTCCGTTATACTGTACTTGTGCTCTACGATGACAATACATTTATATGTAATATAATATAATCACACATTTTGTCTTAATGAGATATTTGTGGCCTCTCCTGCTGGCGTACAATAAACCGAATGCCAATGTCAATGTTTGTGCATCCAATCAGCTTGAGCTGGAACAGTGTTTCCTCTGTCAGCCTGTTTTTCTCTTTTGACTTGATGTGCTTCATTGTTAAGAAGGTGCTCTCGCTGATGCCCACCATTGAGAGTGCAAAAATCCCTGAGCAATGGAAAGTGGGACTTGGGTAGCAGTCTCCAAAATTTAATTATCTTCTTTTCATTTGTTTGAAAGAAGGGGTCTGACTGTAGTTCGCACACTTCAAGCTGCAACTCTGTGGGTTTCTCACTGGGAGCAGCAGAGAGGGGGGGGGGGGGTCAGTGAATAACACAATTTGTGGCTGCATGGCGTAGAAATCTTGAAAGTGGTTCTTGAACTGCTGCTGCAGTGTTTCTGTTAGCTCTGTACTAGAGAAATGTGGGACATCTCTTTGCACATCTCTTCACAGGCGGGAAAGTGTGCCAAATTTGGATGGTGGGATGAAAAGCCTTCTTCGAACAGGGTTAATTTACTCTGAAATGCGTTCATATGTGCATAGAGATCCGACACAGTTTGGCCTCTTCCCTGCAATTGCATACTGAGGCGATTAAGATGTGAGGTGATATCTACAAATGGAAGACCACGTCACAGAGAAAATAAGCACTTGTATTGCATCGAATGCTGTCGTCCAAGAACACCGGGGTTTCAGTTCCTGAGGCTCATCCATCTGATCTCGATGTGTATCTGTAAATCTCCATAAGTGGCGCTCACTTCATCCAAAAAGGCTACAAACTTCCTATGATTGAGAGAACTATTTCCCCCTCAAATGAGATTGGTAACCTTGGTAACTAAATCCATGACATGGCTGATGTTCAAAATGATCACAAATACCCACATTCATAACCATATTAATAGCCAGCTAGCGATAACATTACCCACCTGATGTACGATGCAGTGTTGGACAGTCGATGGCCACTCTGCTGAGATCTCATCAAAGCCTCCATGTCCACTTAACAACACTTTCAACATCCTTGCCCTTGGTGGTGTCATGCAAAGACACCGATTTCAATAACTCCTCGTGCACGTCAATGGCTGTTGTGTAAAATCCATCACATCTGTACTCTCGGCAAGGAGAAGTACTTGCAGTCACGCATGACTTGTTTTTTTGCTTTCCCTCAACATTGTCAAAAAGTCTTCACGTGCGATGGAACAGAGACCGTTTAAAAATTCATAGCCATGTTATTGTCTCCAAAAGCTTTAGCCATCTCTATCGGCACGTCACTTTTAACCATTTTAACCTTTTAACTTTTAACCACTATTTAACCATATGACAAGGGCTTCTTTGCTTTAGCAAATGCTTTTGAGAGAGGACTCCTGTGTAGTCGTGGCTTTTGAGAGAGGACTCTTAGTTGTGGCTTTTGAGAGAGGACTCATGTGTAGTCGTGGCTTTTGAGAGAGGACTCATGTAGTCATGGCTTTTGAGAGAGGACTCCTGTGTAGTCGTGGCTTTTGAGAGAGGACTCTAGTCGTGGCTTTTGAGAGAGGACTCTTGTGTAGTTGTGGCTTTTGAGAGAGGACTCCTGTGTAGTCGTGGCTTTTGAGAGAGGACTCTTAGTCGTGGCTTTTGAGAGAGGACTCTTGTTTAGTCGTGGCATTTGAGAGGACTCCTGTGTAGTCGTGGCTTTTGAGAGGACTCCTGTGTAGTCATGGCTTTTGAGAGAGGACTCTTAGTCGTGGTTTTTGAGAGGAAAAAAAACGAAAGACATAGGTTTGCCTTTGAATAATAAAAAATCTAAAATCTATTGCTATTGGTAAGACTAGAATAAGTTACTGTCTCGGAAAAGTCTCGCATATCGCAATGGCGGACTTTCAAGAAGTAAAAAAGCCAATGAGAGCTTCCGATTGGTCATTTCCTTTTTTTTTCTTTTTTTTTAACCAGTCACGTCACTCTACTGTGATTGGATCGTTGGCTTGAGTGCAATGTGGGACTTGTAGTTTTTTAACGATTATCAGCGGATACAAAAAAGCACGACTGAGGCTGAATTGATTTTTCCGGTTCGCACACACATATTTCTAGGTGCATATGCGAGCAATATGGTCGCACTGTAGAGCCCTGCGTTAGCAGCTAACATTAGTTAAGGTTTTAGCGCAACGTGGGCATTCCAGAATGGCGAGGATGCAAAGCATGTTAGAGACCATTGGACCCGTCGCAGAGTTTACATTACACATAGAAACTGAGAGACTAGCGAGAGAAGTTGTCACACACAACACAAGAAATAAACATCTTATTTTTGGCAAGAGGAGAAGGCTCAATTGTGCTAGCCTAAGCATAGCATGCAGGGGTCCACAGATCTGGAACAAGCTTGATGAGAATCTGAAAATGACTAAAACCTTTAAAACATTTAAAAAATCACTGAAAGAGGAACTGCTTAAGTCATATCTCTAATTAAAATTATAACTTAGGAATACAAACTGTCTGTATTATGTATCTATGTTATATGTCAGTTAGTAGGTAGGTGTGTAAACCTACCCACGTTGTATGTTTTGTTTTGTTCCTTTTTTTATTGTTTTGTTGTTTATATTCTGTTTATATCTGTGTTCAGGCTCCCTCCAAAAGCTTTAAATAGCTTCTTGGGAGACCTGGCACATGCACACAATTGCGACATTGTTATATCACATGAGGATACTTACATGTAATGTATCGTGTGTGTGTGTGTGTGTGTGTGTGAATAAATTCATTCATAAATTCATTCATTCATTCACACAGCTGTCAAACGCAGGGCTGAAGAAAGAGCTAGTTTACTTCTATAATTAAAGGTCCGCTCTGCTGTGTCTATTGTGAAATGACAATTGCGCATTGACACACCCACTACACAAAGCAACCTTGGGTTTCCTGAAAGGCGTTACTCGCACACTGTGCTCCTAAATGATTTTTCCAGTTCGCACATATCTATTTTTAGGGGCAAATGTGAGTGAAATAAGCACTGTAGAGCCCTGGTGTGGTTACGTCATTGCTACTTTAGAGCTGCTCTACCGGTCACATGGTATAGTCAAAATCCATACCGTAGCAAATTCATACTGCTGTACTTCTATACCGTTTATACCGTCCACCCCTACCGCGTCTTATATGGACTGCTACTTATCATTTCATTGGTCATATATGGTATGTAACATATAATATAAGTGATAGGGCATACAGACCCTCATGTGATCACCCTGAAGAACTGCGAATAAAGGAATATCTTATCTTTTTTTCATC